>NC_048226.1:42440910-42590377 GCF_002007445.2 Ailuropoda melanoleuca
AGGTGAACTTCCAGGAATAACTGTCCCGCCCTGCTGCCCTCTCTCACATGACTCCCACCTGGAAAACTATAGCTTTCCGGCTGCTGCCCCCCCGAGGAGGTGCTCACTCCGTACCACGCAGTCCTTTCTTATTTCATCAAGTTTCACATGACCTACAAATGCATTTTCAGCAGTGTAATCAATCCAGCTTTCTAGTGTCTGTTTGTGAAAAGACTTAAAATGTTAAAATGAACATATCTTCAGGACTTTCCTCAAGTTATTAATACTTAAGGGGTGCCTGGGTGGCTCAGTTGGTTAAGGGTCTGCCTTTGGCTTAGGTCATGCTCTCAGGGCCCTGGGATCAAGCTCCCAGTCAAGCTCCCTGCTCAGTGGGGTGTCTGCTTCTCCCCGTCTCTCTGCCCTACCCTATACTCATCCTCTCTCTCTCTCAATCTCTCTGTCTCTCGCTCTCTCTCAAATAAATAAATAAATAAAATCTTGGGGGGAAAAAAAGATATTCAATCCAAATTATCTCATAGACACGTTTTTACCAAAAAGTTGTTTTTCCCGTATTTTTAAGCCTGTGATTCTATTATGAATACTCTGATCAACATGATAGAATTGCTAAAATATTAGAAAGCAACATTAACATGTTAGCTCACTCTATTCCTATTACTAGGGACATTCTTACTTCTTTGTATTTTCACAGGTCAGTGGGTTTGTGCAGAAAGAATAAACAAACTTAATACAAGCATTCTGTTTGAGCGGTAGAAGAGAGTAGCAACGGAAGGTTTACAACTCATGCAAACGCATTTCTTTCTTTGCCTGTTTGCACGTTACCTTAGTCTTTCTATTTTTAACATAGGTGTCCATGGATAATCAAGTTGGAAATTATTCACACAATAATGAGGCAAAGTGAAAAAGAACTGGTTTATTAGGGGAAAAAGCCACCAGCAGCAGAATCAGAAGGCCTGAGTGTGCGGTGAGTCTTAGCTTCAGCCGTGTGAACCTCCTGTGGGGGGTAGCATTGCATTAGAGAAGAAGTAGCAATGCTGGCTCTTCCTTCCTATTAAGTTCTGGGGAAGAGCAAATTTGATCATTGATGACAGTTTTTCCGGAACTGGGATGCATTGTGAACACAGGAGTTATTTTATTCACAAAAGAACAAATGTATCTTCTAATGGGATGTGAGATACAAGACAACACCTAAACACATGAAAAATCTTATTCATAGTTGAATTATTATCAACGTAGGGTCAAGCTTTCAGAGAATAACTACGTTTAGCTAAGAAATAATTGTCCACTAACCAGGTTGGAGACATTTGACTTTCGTCTATCTTGACCGGCAAATATGGCTCTTAGGGGTTTGTTTTCATCCAAAAAAGATGCAGATCAGGCTGCACTGTGGTGTTCAAGGTGCTATGAACCCAAAGTGAGTAGCATGCACATTCTAGGGAGTCCCGGAGCCTTTTGAAGTGTCCTGTCTGTCCTACCTTCAGAAAGAGGACAGTTGCCCACATTCTGGAACTGAATTATACCTAACGTCATATGTAACTATGCATTTGAAAGCAGGGCTCTTTTCTCATTCATCCATTACCTCCAATAGTGCCTAACTAAGTGCCTTTCTCAGGGGCTCTATAAAAGATTGTTGAATGCAATGTGTATGGCAATTAAAATAAATGGGGGGCGCCTGGGGGGCTCAGTGGGTTGAGCATGCGACTCTTGGTTTTGGCCCAGGTCGTGATCTCATGGGTCATGGGATCAAGCCCCACGTTGGGCTCCTTGCTCATCAGGGAGTCTGCTTGCGATTCTCTCCTCCTGCCCCTCCCCCCACTCATGCTCATTCTTGCTCTCTCTCAAAAAAATAAATAATCTTTTTTAAAAATAAAATGAAATGGAATTGATCAAGAAGTGGCAGGTAGTGGTAATGCTTGGTCAACTATCTGGAAAAGAATTCTTGTTAAATATGGAAAATGGCAAAGCAAGGGTTCTCCTATGGACCTTCATCCAAAGCCAGTTCTGCCCTAACTTCATTTATCCCTCTGCCTCAACCAACCAGACAAAAACAGAGAGGAATCTAATACCCCCATGAAGCCCCTACACCCACAAGTTTGTCACAGCATCTGTGCACAGAATCCAACATGCTGCCCTTGAGAGACCCGCATGTCTTCACTCTTACTTTAAACACAGATCTAACAAGGTCCAACAAGTCATCTTTCTGGTACCTCCCTAGCATATTAGAAGAAAGAAAGTGGAGTTATGAGAGGCAAATACACTGAGTAACTAGAAGTGATATTTACAAAGGAGGTAAAAACAATACTGTAAAAAGCATCCATAAGGAATTCCGAACACTATCAGTCCAGTGTCTTTCACGTATTGGTCACACAGCTTTTCATATCGTCACACCCCTTAGGGAAAGTCTGAATTGTTAATGACGATGACCCAGAGCCATAAAAACAAAACAAAACAGTGATCTCATTCCCAGTATTCTTTGAAGGCTAGAAAATATGTAATTAATTTTTGAAAGTGTGCTGGTAGATTAACTCATAATCCCCAATTATTGCCGCCCATCCCCCACCAGAGAAGTGACCAGAGTTCAACGTCCCTGCCCACTGCATGGGACTTGCCCAGAGAGCAGAACATACCCCACCCAGCCTGGGCTCCAGCACATGGCTTCCATTGGCCAAGGGCGCGTAAGCAGGTGTGCAGATGCCAAGTTCGAGCAGATGCTTTGAGCACCATTCCAAATTTCTCCCAGCTCTTCTGCTCCTGGTGTCGGTCAGGAGAAGGGTGTGTCTCACACAGGAGCTGCTGCCTCAGCCTGAGTCCTAAACAGGAGACTCAAAGAGCCACACTGTGGAGCACGGCTGAGCCAGCCTCTTCTGCAGCCGCCATGTAACTAACACAGGGAGAAATAACCCTTTTTCTGTGATAAGCCACTGAGTTTTGGGAGTTCTTTGTGCAGAGTCAGTATGCCTTAGAGTGGTTCCATTGCGTCTGTTTGTTCTAAGTTTCTGCCTCGAAATAGTTAAAGTAAGGTATCATGAAAATTCACGTGTTTGGAGACCCGCCTTCCCCCTACTGTGTTAGATAATTGAGGTATTACTGTGAACAGTCTCGGTTAAAATTGCACTAGAGGAAACAGTCACCAGCAGCCACGTGCGATATATAAACCAGATTGTGCTTCCTCCACCCGGCGAGCCAGGAAGCCGACCCTCAGGGAGGGCTCCCGTGGCCTCCTTGGGGCTGGGGCACGAGGCCCACAGTGGGTGTGGGATATCACTGGGTGGAATTTCCAGGGACTGGAGATATTGAGGATGATGTCATGAGGGTGTGGATTAAGGACAGCTGGCAGCCACCTGCCCTCCTGTTAGAAAATTTCAGGGGTTGGGGGGGTGGATCTCTTGGATCACAGGCACAAAAGCAGGAAGTCAAGTCCAATCTTCTTTCTGGAAAACGAAGCACTCCAGTACTCACTCACCGCCTGAGAATGACCAACTGCGTGACTGTGCACAAATTATTTCACCTTCTGCCTCGGCACCAAGGATTAATTAATCATTGCAAGTTGTCTCACAACTACACAATGCTAAATACAAATAGAGGAGACCCTCGAATTCACGGAGTCGTGACTCGTGGTCTTGAATATTCATGCTCGACCCCACCAGCCCACTGTCTCGCCCAGCAACGGCTCTTTGTTTTACTGAGCTCTGAGGGGTTCCCTTCTGTTTGTAAGGTGAAAGGGGGCCTGTACGTAGTATGTGGCCGCAATGCTGATGCCCCATTGTGTTCTCCTGGGATAGATACCGTAAGGCACAGGGGCAGGTGCCTGGAAACACCAGCAACACCTGACACCCATTTTTCTTTTGCCCAAAAAGAGTCTCCCCATTAATTTCGCCAGTTCAGACTTTCTTCAGGCATGCAAGATCTTTTAAAGTGAAAAGACACTTCAGAAAAACAATCCACACACAGAGTAGTTAATGAAGACTCTGGTATGGGGTAGCCCCGTCTCTGCCCCTTGCTGAGCCATCTTGGACAGATTCTTTAGCCCGAATCTCAGTTTCCTGATTAAAAAAAAGAAAGTGAGTAGGAGTTGGACCTACTTCACAGAGATGCGGTGGGGATAAAGTGAAGTAAGGACTATGAATGGTCTGATACCTGGTAACTGCTTCATCTGTAATAGTGCGAATTGTTACTTCTTGATAAAAGGGAAAGTTTGATCCACAAGCTGGAAATGGAAGAAATGTGGAGACTCGGGAGAGCAAAAGGAAAAAGAAAGTGAGGAAAATAGTCAGGGCCAGGAGCGGGGGATCATGGGGCAGTAGAGTTTGAGGAATGAAGAAGCAGCAATCACATGAAGGGGTGAAAGGGGAAGGGAAGAAGAAGAAAAGGCCCCCAATTCAAGATGCATCACTTTTCAGTCATGCTTCAGTCTCCACAGCAGTCCACATAGGGGTGGAATATTCTCCCTGAAGTCAGACAACTGGAAGACTCAGACCCCAAAATTCTTGCCCCTTCTCAGCTAGGACTACCTAGTCTCCTTCTGAGAAGTGGCTGTTACGAGAATGAAGACACGTGAAGTCATTTGGAAGTTTGCTCCCTTGCCATTTGCTCCAGTTAATTCTGTCCAATCTTCCCAGTTCCCTTTTGTGGGGAGGAGAACTCAGCTTAGGGTCCCCAGAGCACTTAATGTGCCTTGCACATCATGGTGGGTTGGTCTATTTGGGGGTCACATTGTATAATTCAGAGTTCATTTTTTTTTGCTGCATCTCCATTGGACAGTGCCTCAAAGAAGAGGTGATAGACGGGGTGAAAGGCCGAGACTGCGTGATTGGCAGAGAGAGCTGGACAGAATTGGAAAACTGGGTTGGGGGGGGCGTGGTTCATTAAAACAAAAGCAAGTTACTTGCTCTGCCTCCTTAATTGCTAGTAATAACTACATAAAGATCCAAAATAAAATGTAGTGGCCGTAAACCTATCTTTGTGCATAACAATTGTTTAAAAATGTAACAAACTTCAACATTGTGCTGGGCCACTGTCAGACTCCAGTAGCTTCTGTATGCCAATGTCTTTCAGACATTGAAAGAGAATGTATGGAAAGGGATATCAGAGGGTCATTTGAAAGCTACTTCTGGTTATTTGTTGAGGAATGTGTAATGCTCTCCAATGGATAACTCTTTCTGTTGTCCATGCCTACTGAAGTCTGAGCGTGTGGAATGTTTGCCTTCTCCACAACTCCGCAATGATCTTACAAAAGAGTCCTATCAGGGGCGCCTGGGTGGCTCAGTCAGTTGAGCATCCGACTCTTGGTTTTAGCTCAGGTCATGATGTCAGGGTCGTGGGATCAAGCCCCGCACTGGGCTCTGAAATGGAACAGAGTCTGCTTGAGATTCTCCCCTTCTCCCTCCCCTTTTGCTCTTCCTGCCTCCCCCCTCTCTAAGATAAACAAATTGATTAATGAAATCATTTTAAAAAGAGAGAGAGAGTCCCATCAGCTATGAAATAATTGGCAATCTCAGGAGCCCTGGCTGGTGAATCTCAGCTGCCTTAGCCAGTGCAAAACCCGGAGGGGTCAACCTTCATGAAAAGACTTGACAGACCTTCCCCAGACTTGGCTCCGTGCACCTCCTCTTTTGCTAGTGCTAGTGGGTTGATGGCTCTATCCTGGACCAGCACTATCCACATCAGCATCACTGGGAACGTCTTAAAAATGCAATTTTGTAGGCCCCATCCCTGAGTTGGGAATGCCGGAGTACTTAACAAGGCCTCAGGTGATTATGATGAACCCCTGCTCTACCTTGTGATTTAAGTACTTGAGCTTGGGGCCTTGTGTGATGATAGAATGATTGTTTTTCTCTTTCATGGCTCTTTAAAAGTATCCAGCTATTCTGAAATTGGGAACCAAATGTGGTAAAGATGTTTCTTTCTTTTTCCTTCCAAATTTTTAGTTAAATTCTAGTTAGCTAACATATAGTGTAATGTTGGTTTCAGAAGTAGAAGTTAGTGATTCATCGCGTACATACAACACCCCGTGTTCATCATAACCAGTGCCCTCCTTAATGCCCATCACCCATTTAGCCCATCTCCGACCCACCTCCCTCCATCAGTCCTCAGTTTGTACTCTGTCGTTTGCTTCCTTCTCTCTTTTCCCCCCTTCCCATATGTTCATCTGGTTTGTTTCCTAAATTCTACATAAGAGTGAAGTCATATGGTATTTGTCTTTCTCTGACTGACTTATTTTGCTTAGCATAATACACTCTAGCTCCATCCATGTTGTTGCAAATGGCAAGATTTCATTCTTTTTGACGGCCAAATAAGATTCCATTGTGTACACATATACCATGTCTTTATCCATTCATCAGTCGGTGGACACTTGGACTCTTTCCGTAGTTTGGCTATTATTGATAATGCTGCTGTAAGCATCCGGGTGCATGTACCCTTTCGAATCTGTTTTTGTATCCTTTGGGTAAATACCTAGTAGAGCCATTGCTGGATTGGAAAGTAGCTCTATTCTCAACTTTTCGAGGAGCCTCCATACTGTTTTCCAGGGTGGCTGCACCAGCTTGCATTCCCACCAACAGTGTAAGAGGGTTCCCCTAAGAAGATGTTTCTTAGAAGGAATGCTTCGTCAAAATCTGGAGAGAAATCAGTGACTAAATTGTCAAGGGATGAAAAAAATCCAGTACTTGGATTATAACTCTTAGCCTGGATCTTCATCTTTCTTGTCTGACTTTATTCTCCAATAAAACTGATTAACAAGTTAATTATGCAAATTTTGGAAGATTTCCGAGTTGAATTTGGTCCAAGCACGAAAGTACGTACATAAGGAAATTTTCCTTCGTGAATTTGGAAAGCATTGATTAGTAGTCTAGCCGTCAAAATTCCTTTGGGCCTGAAAGGGACTAAATACTCTGGCTTCTTCTACGACTGCAGCTTTATCAGATCTCTTGATCTAGTGCTTAACCAAGGAATGGCCAAATTCAAATATAACCCCTTCCACTGCTCTCCCATCTCTCTCCACTACACAAATATGTCTTTTAAGAGGAGAAGATTTAGAAGTCAGGTGGAGACCATTTTCAAATATCAATACATTTGTTATAGAGAAGAATATAGAATTATTTTGTGTGGCTTAGTAGACTAGAACATGATTAAACATTTAGATGAGAGGAGGACAGGATTTAGTTCAATAAAAGGGAGAATTTTCTAAGCTTAAATGCTTCCCTAAACTACACAGGTGGCCTTGTGAGTTCTGTGTTACCCAGGTAAGCATGTTTTCACTGATGCCCTAGAGAAGTTTTATTCATTAGTTCAAAGTTAATCTAGGTGAGATTTAAGATCCCTTTTGTCTTTCCACCTGAACTGCTTTAACAAAAATACCATACACTGGGGAGGTTTAAATAATAAACATTTATTTTTCACAATTCTGGAAGCTAGAAGTTCAAGGTCAGGGTGCTGGCAGATTTTGTATCTGGTGAGAGCCTACATCCTGGTTCACAGAGGGTCATCTTCTCAGTGTCCTCACATGGAAGAGGGTGGGAGAGCTCTCTGGGATCCCTTATATGAGGATACTAATCCCATTCGAGGGTTGCCTCATGACCTAATTACTTCCTAGAGGCCCCACCTCCTGATATCACCACATTAGGGGTTAGGATTTCAACGTATGAATTTGAGGTGAGTATGCAAACATTCAGTCTATAACACCCTCAAACTAAGAGATTTTGACAATGTATTTTCTAGATTTTTGTCCTGCACATTAACTCCATTAAGCGCAGTTGCTAACCCCCTTTCTCATATACAATCAAGTGTGTGAAGCACTGTTCCAGTGAGGAATAGCACATTTTCCATGTGTCAGGGTGTTGGGTTTTGCTAATTTCACAAACCCGTTCATGATCATTTACATGTTTTCTTTTATGTGCTTTGCAAGGATCTAGAGCTGTTTGCAGAAGATCCTGAAATGGAGTGACTAGAAACATCAAATCTAATCCTTTATATTTTCATCCATGATCGAAACTAAATACAGTTGACCCTTAAACAACACAGGACTTGGAGCCACCAGCCTCCTGCACGGCCAAAAATCTGAGTATAACTTTTGACTCCTCGAAAGCTTAACTACTAATAGCCTACGGTTGACCAGAAGTCTTACTGATAACATAGTCGATTAACACATGTGTTTTATGTTGTATGTATTATACATTGTATTCTTACAACAAAATAGGCTGGGGAAAAGAAAATATTATAAAGAAAATCATAAGGAAAGGAAAATACATTTACAGTACTCTATTTACTTTTTAAAAGTCCATGTATAAGTGGACCCATGCAGTTCATACCCACGTTGTTCAAGAGTCAACTGTACAATTAGAAAATAGAAAAAGGATCAGGAAAAACAAACAAATAAAATCCCCAGAGATCCTCCAGGTCTGGAGGTATTGGTAAACATAAGCAATCACTCAGTAATTGTAAGAATCCAGTCCTACTAACAGGGATAGCTACTATTTTTAAAAGTTGTCGAATGCTGTTCTAGGACACATTTTGATAATGTTTCACCATGGTGAGCCACAAGAATGATGTGCTAGAGATTCCCAACTTTATAAAGAATTTTCTAAATAATCCAAGCTCCTCACTATGCATAATTGCTAATATTTACTGTGCTTTTCCTATTTGTCCGTCAGTGAAAACTGTTTGTTTCTCCTCCACTTTTTTAAAAATTTTATTTTCTTTTATTTACATTCCATTAATTAACATATAGTGTATTATTAGTTTCAGAGGTAGAGTTCTGTGATTCATCAGTTGTATATAACACCCAGTTCTCATCACATCACGTGCCCTCCTTAATGTCCATCACCCAGTTACCCCATACCCCCCGCCTCCAGCAACCCTCAGTTTGTTTCCTATTGGTTTGTCTTCCACTTTGATTTCGTCTTGTTTTATTTTTCCCTCCCTTCCCCTATGCTCCTCTGTTTTGTTTCTTAATTTCCACATTCTCCTCCACTTTTATATGTCAATTTTATATATAAATATGAACCCCATTCAGATAACAGGGACCATTCTTTCTTTTTTTTTCTTAACTAATAAGTAAACACCATCTACCTTTGTATGCAGAATGTTTTTAGTAAGCTTACACATATCATTGAAAATTGCTTTCTTTTTGAAGACTCAGATATTAAAATCAGCCCAACCCTGTTGCATTATAATCTCTAATATCACATCAGGTTTTAATAAGCCTCCTTTTCGGAGCACACATGTGCTTAAGACTTCATGGAAACCAAATCAGTAGAGAGATGGGATTACTTTAGATTACTTTGAAATACGCATTGTTTGAAATGGCCTCTGGTGACCAGCTTTCATGAATGGCTGATTTTACTTGCGGGCCACATCATCTGGTTTAATTATATCAGCTCCTTTGTGTGACAAGTACTGTTCTTGTGTGTGCTGAGAAATGAAAGTTTAAAACAAAGTAGAGTGGTTAGTGAGAACAGAAATTCTGGAAGTGGAAGACCACTGAGCATTTGTGATCTAGATGAAATCTAGGACTTGTCCAACTGTAAACATCTGTGTATAAAGAACCTCTCGTGAAAATAGCATAAATTTGCCTCAAACATCTACAGACAGAGATCCTCATCTCAGCCTTTTCAGGAAGATTATCTTACAAATATGACAAATAATAGTTTAAGGTGATAACATGACTCACAATTTTCATTCTATAAATCCTTCAGTTTAAAGTGTCATAAAGTTTACTCTTTTGTAACAATGGAGCCAAACATTCTTTTTTTTATTAGCTACAGCTTTTCCCAGCTTCTGTCCAGACAACAGAAGGCCTAGTTTAAGTTTCAAGTTACTACAGGCCTCTGATGCAAGCAGCATCATTTGAATTAGTAAACGTTAGTGAATTTATGGTCTTAAAAATCGCCTACTGTATCTGTCCACGTGCTAATCACTCTGAAAACATCAGTAAATATCTTCATGTCCAGATAATGATTCGAGGGTCGCTGGATTAATTTGGCTGGACAAGAATGCCATGTATCTGAAGGATGTCAACTAGAATGGACAATTCATTTTCATCGTACGCTTCACGCGTGCATTATGGCTAAGATCACCAAATTAATTTTCCTAGGTAGGCCTATTAGTTACTCAGTGGGTTCTCCTGTAATAGTATTTTCCATGATTGCAGGCCTGCGTCTCGCTTGAAACTTAAGCAGAGTTGCTCTTTTCGCTCGATAAATACACAGCCAAGCTTGTTAGTGCGTGGAGGTACATGTACAACTGAAGGACAATCTGAAGATCGCGTAAGGATTTAGATACATGTAAAGCACATGTTGAAGGGAATTTGTCATTAAAAGACTTGGAATTACGTCTTTAGCCAGTAGTACAAAGAAATCTCAAAATAGTATTTCCCAGTACAATTCGTGAAGGAGGATTTTTGAAATATCAATACATGAAGTAATCTGAATTTATCGTTTCCTTGAAAATGTCTCTGAGCAAAGGAGTTGACCTAAACATGAATGTCTGATTTTTTTAAAGGTTCTCCTGTAAGTAATACATCTGGTGGGGGGTGGGTGGGGGTGGGAGAGTTACTGTCCATATATGCCCCCCTTGTCTTTAGGAACGAGCACTGTTTTGAAATGCGAATTTATCTTTCACACTCTGTTTCCCAGACTTGCTTTCTTGGTCATCACTCCGTGTGAGGCCAGCAGGATCTCTCAGAACGAACTTGTAACTCTACTCTGCTGTGTTGAATCCCTTAGAAAATGTTAACGAGCATTATATTGGTGGTGAGCTTGATGGCATAGAAAGTAGGCCAGTGGAACTCTTTTGACTGCAGCTTAATTAATATTGTAAAGTCAGGTGTTCCTCTTTCCTCACATAGATTTTAACTACAAGAAAATATTTGCAGAAACGCTTTTGAAGTATAGATTTAGCATCTGATTGGTTGTTTAAAAATATTTTCTTTTGGGGCTTCTGGGTGGCTCAGTCTCTTAAGCACCTGCCTTCAGCTCAAGTCATGATCTCAGGGTCCTGGGATCAAGTCCCACTTTGGGCTTCCTGCTCGGTGGGTAGGGGAGAAGGGGTCTGCTTCTCCATCTCCCTCTGCCCCTACAGCCCTGCTCACTCATGCTCACTCTCTCTCTCTCAAATAAACAAATAAAATCTTTAAAAGAATATTTTTTCTTCAACTTAAATGTATTGCAAGAATTGTGGAACTTTTAAATAAATTCTTATTGTGGCAGACTATGTACATCAGGGAAACAAACTAAAATGAAACATGCCCCCCCCAAAATCTAGAAATCTGTTAAAAGGTACATTTCTAGTACCTAGAAATGGTTGAACTTAAGCTACAAGGACTATGTTCCTTCATTGCTTGCAATACGTGTCTGTGTATGTCTAAATATCTGTGTACGCGTATGTTAATAAGCACGTGCACACGCCTGTGAGAGAAAGCAAAACAAATATATAAGGTGCTGACGAAACCTGCTGCTTGTGGCATAGACGGGAGTGCTCAGCAAACACTTCATCTGCTCCACCAAAGTTTCAGCCCTCTTGCAGCCGGGTGGAGCCATGTGATAATGACAGCCAACGAAGTGTTAGGTACGAGCCAAGCTACTTCCAAGTCGGAATGGTGAAAAGCTCTCCTGCAAGATTTTCCAGTTTTGTCGGGTTTTTCCTGCCTCTCTTGGTCCAGCCCAGCAACAGGACCACAGCGCCCGTCAGCCTGTGTCCGTGCATGACCGGGCCGAGCAAAGCTCCCTGCTACCACCCTGCGCGTGATTGTAGTCTGAGTGACAGATACACGTTCATTGTGTTAAGTCACTGGTATTTGGGGTTTATTTCTTATGGCAACAAACTACTTCTGCTGACTAATGCAGTACCTCAAGCTACTTAAATATAAATAAGCTATAGGGGCACCTGGGTGGCTCCGTCAGTTAAGCGTCCGACTCTTGGTTTTGGCTCAGGTCATGGTGTCGGGGTCCTGGAATCGAGCCCCAAGTTGGGCTCTGCGTTGAGTGTAGTGTCGGCTGGGGATTATCTCCCTCTCCCTCTGCTCTCTCTTTCTCTCAAATAAATAAATAAAATCTTTCAAAACAAATAAGCTATAAATACCTAAAACTGCAGGCGAATTGAATAGAATTTCACGTCATAAACCATATACTTTAAGACCTAGCTAAGATGTCTAAGGCCACATTTGTAATTCTTTTTGCTGACATTGATGTCTTTCACCAGGCCCATTTGAACTGAAATTCCCAATGTTCCTTTTTCTCTAGAACCCCAATAATCCCTTTGTTCTCACTGCCACCACTGCAACCAGTGACCATTATTAGACCCTTCAGACACTTTGCAGCATTTGCTTCAGGAATATGAGATCCTTTTGGTTCTTTTCATAATTTTTAGACCACTTTGTTTTCCTTTGTTTTGCTAATTCCTATTTGAAAGAAGCTGGACAAATCTTCGCCTTAGACTTTTTGCATTCTCTAAAGTGCCCTTGGTAAACTCATTTTATGTGGTTTTACTTCCTATCTTTGTGGGGCAAGTCTCAAAAGTACATTTCCTGCTATCACCTCTCCCTTTGTGCTTATCACTGCTCCTTCTATCTATTCTCTTCCTCCCTGAGAAGACAGAGGGAAAAGGTAGGAGACGTACATTTATTTATCTCTATTTTTATAACGCAACAACGCATTGAAAAAAAAATCCAATATAGACAGGAATGAAATAAAAACAAAACCTGTTCCTCTCCCTCACCATACCCCAGGGAAAACCAACACTAACAGTTTTGTGACTAGATGACTTCTCAAGATTCCTGTCGATTTCAGGATTCACAGGTTGGCAGGAAAAACAGTAGAAAGGGAGAAAGGGAAGGGAAGCAAATATTGTGAGAGGAGGATTTCATTATTTAGCCCAGTATTTCTCCAAAAGTGCTCCAGGTCAGCGATGAAGGCTTTTCACGTGTCACTGGTTATTGGAAGAGATTTATTTTTACAGGGGTATAAAAATGTTACTGCACCAGAAGGAGACTGTTGTCTATCTCTTTTGCTTGGAGTTGTAATAAATTAGATCAGGAAATATGGTTTTTAGGGAATAACAGTAGATGAACTTTGCCAGCTACGGGGTTTTTAAAAGAAGAAATTAGCTCCTTCATGGTTTCCATATATTCTAAAGAAGATAGCGTGTCCTGAAGACTTCCCCTAAAGAAAAGAAGTAATGTATGGGAAACTCGAAAGCCAAAATTAAGGGAAAGGGGCCATGTAAACAGACCCTTAGAAATGTGAGTATGTAGATTGGCCGCGGTGGGAGGGGGCAGGATGTGGATTCCAGCTTCTTGCGGGTATAATCGTATTTTACTTCACTCTTAGGATAAACTAAGTGTGTTCTGGCTAAATTCAGCTTTGAATAATTGCATAATGCTGGCCTAATCTCTCCTGCTGTTTTGACTGGTTGTGGTGTCCCTTTTTTTTCCTCTGCCTTAACTATGGGGTGGCATTGCTTTGTACTAGAAATAATTCCTTTGTCCCACCCCTGAGAGGTCTATTTCTGTGCTGATTGGGTCCTGATCCTGTCTCTAACATATTTTAGATGTGTGGGCATGCATCTGTGAAATTCTGTTATCCTCCGTTTTAAACACAAACAAGCAAACAAAGCACAGGGTGTCCTCACTCATCAGCATCCACTACGTATACTAGGCATTTAGAACTTAGGACAGTTTCAGGGCTGTAAGGGACAAAAAAATAAATAAGTCTGTGAATAGGGCCAAATCTACAGCCTTAGAGGTGAAAATCTGGGCTTAACTGTGGTGCTGGATATATGCTAGGCCAGCAATTCTCAAACTCTGGGGCTTAGGATCCTTTCGTATTATTAAAATTTATTGAAGGCTCTCAAGAGCTTTTGTTTATGTCGATTGTAGCTATTGATAATTAGAATTACAACTGGGGGGGGGCGCCTGGGTGGCTCAGTCAGTCAAGCATCTGACTTCGGCTCAGGTCATGGTCTCGGGGTCCCAGGATCGAATCCTACATCGGGCTCCCTGCTCGTACACTCTCTCTCTCTCAAATAAATAAATAAAATCTTTTTTAAAAATGTAAAAGAATGCCACTTTAGTTACCAATACTTCTTTGGTTTGGAAAATATAGTTATTTTTCACAAAATATATCATTTAACATGTAATAGATTTATTATTGTTATTTTCAAAAGAATTTAAAAATATTTTTAAAATCCCTCAGTTGTAATTTCCTTTTTTTTTTTTAAGATTTTATTTATTTATTTGAGAGAGAGAGAGACAGAGGGCACAAGCCATGGGGGAGGGGGTGCGGGGAGGGGGAAGAGGAGGAGGGAGAAGAAGACTCCCCATTGAGCAGGGAGCCTGATGCAGGACTTCATCCCAGGACCCCAGGATCATGACCTGAGCTGAAGGCAAATGCTTAACCAACTGAGCCACCCAGGTGTCCTGACATTGTTTTACATTTTTACACATCTGTATCTGAATGGAAGAGAGCTGGATTTTTATATCTACTTCTGCATTTAATCTGTTGAAATATATTGTTTTGGTTGAACTATAGTAATAAAATTTGGCCTCACATGGATAAGTGGCTGGAAAAAGAAAAGTATTTTAATGGCTTTTTCAGACACTTGTAGATCTCCTTTGATACTATGCCAAAACTTGACAAGTAGTGACTTCTTAAAGATTAGTAGTCCTAAATAATCTGAAACCCCATCAATGAGCTTTCATACTCTGTTACATTAAAATCCAATGGTCATCTTGCACTTTGAAATTGTTTTGCTGCTGTATGATTTTGTAGCATTTTATTTGGTCATTTGGGAAATATTAGCTCACTGAATTATGCAAATATGCTAAATGTTGACACCTTTCATTTTTCAATATCAAAAACTAACATTTGCTAATATCAACATTGATGTCATTGAAAGGTTTCACATATTAAGCTGTCAAGTTCATGCTGGCAGATACAAGTTTTCCAAAATTCTGAGTTTAGCTTGGAAGCTAGATTTCTGCCATTGGCAACAAATACAACAAATATTGTCAGCTGTTTTCCTTGAAATGACAGTCTCATTTCATTTATTCCTTAAGAAATGTCTGCCAAATACCCAAGTCCAAATAATTCGTTCAAGTAAAAATAGTGCTCCATGAGCCAAAAGCAGTGTCTAGCGGAGCCTGTAACTCAGTCCCGTAAGTGCAGTTCCTCGACTGTCATCAGACCTCCGTAGGCGACAAGGAGCTCTACATGCACTTCCTCTCTCATAAAACAAAATTAAAAAGAAAAGATGTGTGTTTGAGGGTCAGGATTTAATATAACTAGTCATTTTACTGTTTCATTTTGAATGAAACTGGCTTTTTTTTTTTTTTGAACTGTATGTAATGCTCCCTTGATTCGGACAAAAGTGATTTATTTTACCCACCAGTGCAAATGTCAACAAAGTGACAAAAGCGAATGAGTCGCTATGTCTATCAAAACAGTGCTGATCTCTTGGACTCGCCCCAGAAAGGATCTCAGGCACTCCCCAAAGTCCTGCGTTACACCTTGAGAACCAACGCAGTGGACAAAGCAGTGTTGCCACCCACCTTGGACCTCAGCACCAACTGCCCGGACAGGGGAGCGTGGTGAAGACAGGCATCTACCCGCCAGGGCAATGAGGGTCTTGATTTCATGTGGGGTGTTGCTCACTGAGCAAATGTGAGGTGGACTTTCCATCCAGTTGGCTCGAAGTCTCCCTGGTCTGTTTTTTCCCTTTATGTGTGACTTGAAACTTTTAATGTCACATTTATAGTTTGGCTTGACTGCCCTAAACAAAGCCCGAAAAACTTTCCACATCAACGGGCCATAGCTACAATTGGTGTTTTCATTTTAGGGCTTGAAGAAAAGGCAACTTGTACTCTGGTCCTGATTCATGAATACAACACCGTGCCTCGAGCTCACTTTCCTTGTGTGAGAAAAACCCCTTTGACCATTTCTCCCATTTTCTGCTGTTTCTTAGGACAAATTGTTAGTCTCTAAGGACACTTGTCGTCCGCCACAAAGTATCCAATTCAAACATTGCATCCTTGTCTCCTTTGTCAAGTTCTGTATTTGTCTGTCAATTTTTTTTCTTCTTCTTTACTTCTTTTCCTCCGGGAGCTGGACACCAGGCAGTGAGAGGATGACAGGTTTTAAAAGGTCATTTTTGAATAAGGAATTGTCTGTGTGCAGGTTTTTCAGAGCAGTGTGTTTTGTGTTTTAGCGAAGGGAGAAGGGGTAAGGATAGCACGTGCTCCTGCTGTGGTCAGACCTGTCTGAAAGTCCAGTTTTCTGAACCATTCGATTTCTCCGCGTTTGCATACATACTCCCTGAATCTATAATAAACTGTGGCAGAAAAAAAAAAATGTAGGCTTCTTCTGCACCTTTAACTCTCTAAGGAAAGTCCCATTATAGGAAAAAAGAAAAATGCGTCTACTTGGCTGTCCCTTTTCTTCATTAGGAAATGCTTTTCAATGTAGTTCAATGTAGTTTATTCAAGGTATCATTAAGGCTAATTTTCTTTTTCCTAAAGGAAGAGACAAAGTAAATAAGATAAAGAAAAGAATAACCAGTGATGTTGATCGGGTTCCAGGGAATGTTATCAGCATCTTAATTGTGAAGACTTTTCAGTTGCGTGTGGGGCTGATTATTTAAACTCCCAGCGCTCCTGTGTGCGCGACTCTGGGCAGCTGACTGTACTTTCTGGGGTGCTACTGTCAGCAGAGGCTGGCTTATGACTCGAGCCAATGCAAGCAGCTCCTGTTCACTCTCTCTTCGCACACCCTTGCAGGCTTTGAGAGGTGAGCAAACTCTTGCTACTTGAAGTACCAAGCTTCTAAAGAAATTTCTGCATGTAACTCTTTGCTGCTCTGCGGGGGACAGCCATTGTTTGACTTCTTTCTTTCCCTCTCCTGTCTTTCTTGCTTGTATCAGTTTTCTCACGACTTGAAACAAATGCACAGAAACCAGTCAGGGCAGAACAATTGCTGGCTGTCAGTGTTCTGCACGCACAGCAATCACCGAAATAACCCTGCGTTATTGCACCAAAAACCCCCCAAAAACAAAAACCCCACTAAACCTTGCATATTGACTTTCTCAGAGCCACAGGGTCCATCGGAGGTGGTTGGTTTGATGCTCTGCTTTCCTACAGCGCTAGATTTTTGTTGAAAATCTATTCTTATAGAGTCTCTCTCCCTCTGTCTCTCTCTCTCTCTCTCTCAAAGTAATTACAGGCTGCAGAGTGAAAAGCATTAGAACTGTTTACAAAACAGCTCATAAAGTTTAAAATAATAGGGGTGTGTGTGTTTGTGTAAAACAAAATTATGTGTGTGGCTGGGGTAAACAGTCCACAGTCTTTCTTCTTTCTTCTCCCACTGCCCCATGTCACCCTCCAGAATTTAAGGCATGGAAATGAGCGATGGAGTGCCTTTCCTTCTGCCTTGCAATTCTCACACTTGATTCGTTATGCTTCTTTATCTGATGCCAGTTTATTGTTGCAATTCAAAATACAGACCCTCAGGTGTGTGGGGACAGAGTGGCTGACGAAGCGGGCTGCTATCTAATTAATTTTAGGGCGGCCTAAATTCCCATACAGACAGTCCCTTCTGACGTCCAAAAGAAAGATTTTTTTTTTTTTTTTTAATGAGCCCTTTACTATCAGAAGTCCAAGAGAAACGCTTGGAGCAGGTTGGAGCTCTAAAGTGAAAGGAGCGTTCTTCCAACCCTTTCGATAGGCTCCTCTTGGGCAGATTTGCAAAGATTTTGCAGCACTCCCCTCCAGATCTGATTTATTTTTATTTTGTAATGTGGAAGGGTAGTATCTACCCTCCAGCTTCCGAGCCAATCAATCATTTCGCTTTGCAGGTTTAGAACCTCTCTGCTGGCTGTGCTGTGCCAGGTCCTGCTAAGAGTGAGGCTGGTGCTGACAGTTGAAGGAGGGCTCTGTCCCCCTAGGCGCTGGCGTGCTGAGGACGCAGGCTGGCCGGAGGGACAGGGACGAGCCTCGCCCGGAGGAAGCACCCCTTCCCCCGGTGATTGATGGAGGACAGTTAGGAGCTTTTCGGGGGCTGGGAAAGGTTGCCCTCCCAGTCACTTCCTATGAAGTCTTTGTCAGCAGAAAGAACTCTCCTGGGTTGTGAGTGACATAATGCAGATGACAAATGACAGCTTTGCATTTTATTCTGCTTGATAAGTACTCAGTATCTACGCAGGTGAGTCAGCGCTCCCCCAGCACGCCCCCTCGTGCCAACCGCTCCCCAGATGCAGATACTCTGCAAACCCACTGTGGTTTCACAGGTGCTGCGGGCGTCTCCTGGTCAATCATGAGTTTTCTTGGGGATGTTTCAAGTACTGTCAGAGTGTAAGCAGGGATGGTACCCATGTCACCCCTTTAAGGAGCTGATTATGAAATGAAGATATTTTTTGAGTCATTTGTTAGCAGCTGTGAATATTGTGTTCTTCTGTTCCTCCCTTTTGGAGTATGGACTTTGTATATATATATTTATGTATATATACCGTTTCATATATATATATATATATATATACAGACTGTTTCGAGAGACTACTTCAGACCAAAACCTGTATCAAAACCCTTGACTGACGTGTCCTTATTTCTTCTCCCCCTCTAGGACCCCATCTGCAGATGTTCTGAATACCTCTGAGTACAGAAATTGATTATTCAACCAGGATACCTAATTCAAGGTATTAGCTCTTGTCAGAAGGCTTTTACATTTGAGCTCTGTGTTGGAAATTCTATTTTGGCAATGAATTTTGAAATAAGAAAAGTTGGAATGAGAATAAAGGACAAAAGTGAATTTGCAAAATAATCAAGTGCTTAACCGCCCCCCCCCCCACCAGCGCCTGGGAGAATTTGCCACTTCTGACTCATGTGCAGCCCTCTCTCTCACAGTTCACGTGCCAGCTCTCACTTTGTTGTAGCCCTTTTTCTGCAACTGTGTTTGGGGTTTGGATTTCATTTTCATCTCCCCCTCTCCCTTTTTCTCTGACTGCCCAGACCTGCAGAACCCAGGAGGCTGAGACATTCTGTCGGTTTTGCAACATTGGACCAAACACAATGCAGTTTTCTTGCTGTGCGCTGGTTTTGGCTGCCCTGGGCATGGAGCTGCTGGGGAGCCTCTGTTCGACTGTCAGATCCCAGAGGTTCAGAGGACGGATACAGCAGGAGCGAAAAAACATCCGACCCAACATTATTCTCGTGCTCACCGATGATCAAGATGTGGAGCTGGGTGAGACACTGGATTTTTCACTTGTTAGTCCCTTTTGCTCAAATGATTTGCTGACCTTTCGCGTGATCAGTAACACTGAGGAGGGTTGGCCCTTAACTGGAGGTAAATCTTAACCAGCAATGAGTTTATAAAATGAACTTGGTTTGATTATAAGGCATTCGGTTTCTGTTTCAACATTACTTTTCTGGTCTTCAGTGTTTGAAAGTCTGGGGAGGGTCCTAGAATAAGAGGAGGAGAGAGGAAAAAGAGCAAGCATGAATACTATAGACGTCACGGGTTCGATTGTGCACCTTGCACGCTCTTGATCAAGAAATGTAAATATTTGGGTAAAATTGTTTCCAAGAGTAGGAGCTTATGGCTGTAATTCTATGCAGTGTATATGAACATAGATACAATCACTCTTTTAACAGTTATTATTATTAAAGTGAATGATATATTCAGAGCTTATGATAACTGTTAGATAATTGAAAGTTACAGTATTCTATGTATCTTCTGGTGGTAATTCATTACTACCACCTTGGAGATGACGCTTTTCTGAAGAATTAGCTGATGTGGATTCATTCCAGAACACTTGGAAAGTCTGCCAAATTCTGGCCGTTCCAACAGAGCTGCTGCACCGTCTGATTCTGTTTCTTACCTTCTCGCTTTCTCTAGTGGCCCAGCTCTATGGTTTTGTCTCCAAGTCTAGGAATGACCTTCCACGGTACCTTAGGACAGATATAAAGCTCGTCCTTACTAATTGTCACCAGCCCTCATTTTCATTCCTAGAACCAAATTCCTGGCTCTCAGGAATCGCTCAGCTGGGCTTACCCATCACACTCAATCTGATATCTTTTAGACTTAGCACTAACAAAGCACGCTGGGCTTCCTTACAGAGCTCCGCAGGCTGGGGTTCTTGAGGATAAAGCCCTCCGTGCTGGAACCTGGTCTCCATGGAACAGGACTTTAATTTCCAGTTTCAAACCAAGTCATGGAATCTCAGCAAAGTTAACCCCTTGGGTTTAGCTGGAAGCACATGCACTAAAAACCAGCAGCAGGTAATGACTGTTGAAGTTGATTTGCAGAGTCTGCTGTCCTTCACTTCACTTTTTAAAGAAGAGTATTGATTTTCAGGCAATATGCCCAGATGAAGTCTCGGAGGTACGACTTTAGTATGCATGTGGCTTATGCTTTAAGTTTTCATTTACCTATAGAGCAAGTAAAATGAAGTGAACACATTTGAATTCACCTCCCTTAACATCTCTCATATCCATCCCTTGCACTACAGCCAAGATCTCCAGACCATCCTCTTGTCTCCTACTTTTTCCCTAACTGATTAGTCACCTGACCCACCTGTCCCCCATAGCCTTGTGCCTGTTGTCTATTCTTCACTCCGTGACTAGAGTTATCATGCAAGTATCTGAGCAGGTCTCTTCTGCTGAAAACTCTCCATGGTTTCTCATTCGCAAGAGGATTAAGCAACTCTCCTCCGTAGGCAAATGAGCTCTGGGCCATCTGGTCCCTGCCTATTTCTATGAGGCTATTCCCTTTCCCCCCACTTTTGCTCAGTGCTTCATGGAAATAACTCATGCTTCTTGAAGGTATCTGGTGGGTTCATCTCCCTCACCTGTATTTCATGCCTTTGTACATCTTGTCTCCTCTGTCTTTCCCCTCTCCCTCTCTCCACCTGGAGAAGCCCTACCTATTCTTGACCCAGTTGAAATGCCTTGCCCTCGGGGGTCTTTCTTTACCAAAACCATTCTCCCCTCCAGCAGGGTAAATGGAACTTTCCTTTGTACCACCTTGGATATGCCTCCAGCATGGCCATCAATACATCATATGCTTCCATACTTGTCTCCTCCACTGCCCTGAGAGCAAGGTAGTGTTTTGTTTATGGTACATTCCTGATACTGAGACCATGCGGGGACTATAGTAGGTGCTAAATAAATTTGAAGTGAACCTACGGGGGCCTGAAAAAGCTAACAAAATTCTCAGAAGTCAATACAGGTGTCTGTCAAAATTTACCACTTCAATATACAGTCCTTGTCTTTAAAATAAATTAAAGACTCATTTGACAAGTCTTTTTTTTTTTTTAACAGAATTCACCCTATAATTAGTTCATTCATCCAGTAAATATTTCCTGAGCAATCACTAAGTGGAAACATGTAGATATAATGGATACAACTCATAGACCAGGTTCAGTCAAGCCAGTTGTTTCCTGTATATTTGTCTCTACCGCCTTCCTTGATTTTCTAGCCAGACACAATTCTAAGCATTCATTCATTTAATCTTCCCAATAACTCAATGAAGTGGTTACTCTTACTCTCTTTAATTACTACATAAGTAAAATGAGGCTTAGAGAAGTCATGTAGGCTGTGATGAACTAGTCAATGGTGAAACTAGGACCCATGTTAAGACAAGGTCCCCACAGCTAACATTTAATCATGATGCTTTCCATCAGTCCTTCAACAGACATTGATTGAGGCCTTCCTTAAAGCAAACCACAAATGCAGAGTAATGTTCTAGGTTCTGAGAGAGAGATAACAGAAGCATAAAACAGGTCTTATTATCTCATTGGCAGAACACAATGATGAACCACAGTGAACTTTAGAGAAGACCTCCTTTCTCTGCCCTAACAATTATGCTCTTGGTAGAGGACACTGCCTGCTGGAGACGTCTGCCTAGCCTTCTGTAATGTTCTCATAATCCTTCTTGAGCCGAACTGCTCTAGACTTTAGTTGTTTTTTTGTTTCTATATTTTTACCATTTTTAAAACATTTTTAAGTGTGCAGGTCATAGTATTACGTATATTCACATTGTTACGCAACTGTTCTCCAGAACTCTTCATCTTACTAAATTAAAACTCTGTACCCATTAAACAGTAACTCCCCACACCCCCAGCCCCTGGTAACCACCATTCTACTGCCTTGTCGAATTTGACTGTTACACGTATGTCATAAAGGGGAATTATACCACTTATGACAAAAACGAAGGATTTGTCTTCTTGTGACTGATTTGTTTCACTTAGCTTAATACCCTTCCTCAAGGCTCACCCACACTGTAGCATGTATCAGAATTTCCTTCCTTTTGAACATGAAGAATATTCATTGTATATATACACCACATTTTGTTTATCCATTCATCTGTTAATAGAAGTTTGGGTTGCTTCCATTTTTTGATTATTGTAAATAAAGCTACTATGACCATAGGTATTTAAATACTTCCTTAAGACCTTGCTTTCAATACTTTGGAATAAATACCCAGAAATGGATTTGCTGGATCATTTGATGATTCTATTTTTAATTTTTTGAGGATCCTCCATCCTGTTTTCCAACAACTGCACCATTTTACATTCCCACCAACGGCATACAAGGGTTCCAATTTCTCCACATCCTTGCCAACACTTTATTTTCTGGCGTTTTGTTTTTGTTTTTATAATACCCACCCTAATGGGTATGAGGCGGTATCTCATCGTGGTTTTAATATGGTTGGGTTTTGCTTTGTTTTTGTTTTCGGGTTGTTTTTGTTTTTGTTTTTTTACTTATGTGTAATTATGCTTGCCAAATGCTTAAATAGAATAGAATCACAAAACTATTTGCACCTGTAATACTGCAGGCAATTTTGGCTACTGTACCTCCAGAAAGATATAACAGACTTAGAAAAGGCTTAGAAGAACAATGACAAAAATTGTAATAGAATGCTTTTCTTTTGGGGAAAGAAGAAAACTATCCTACTTCTTTGTTTGGGAAGACAAAGGCTGAGAAGGGTCGTAATGGGAGTTCCTGAAATCAAGCTCAGAAAGAAAGCTCTTACTCAATAGGAATGTGGACCACTCCCTCAACTTTGTCTGAGGACAAATAAAATAAACTAGTACTTTGTGAAGAGAGTAAGACACATAAGGAATTTATTAATGAAAGTGCTAGAACCTTGCGTGTTATCTTTTTCCAAAGAACACTCGTTCTCATTATTATGCTTGTTTTCATCCCACCCAAGTTGGGTGGGTAGGACAAAGATCATTATCCCAGGAGAAAAGCTCATCTGTGGAAAGATGAAATGACTTCACCACTGGTCCCCTTACTTCTGGATTTACTTTTTGCACGACTTAAGAAGTAGCTTAGGTCGTGTCTGTACCTGTAAGTGGCTCAGGTTTTAGACTATATTACTAGTTAGAAGATTTACACTTTCTTTTAAGCTAGAAAAACACATATGGACGTGATCAACGTGAAGTCTGGAGTGATGGTTTCCTCTGGAGAAGGAGCAGTAACCAAGAATATCAATGATATTCCGCATTTTGCCTTAAAATTTGAAAACAACATCTGAAGCAATTATCATCAAATATTAAACTTTTTAAAAAACTTAACATTTAAAAGTATTAAAGCTAGGACCGCCTCTGCTGCATCCCAAAGGTTTTGAACAGTTGTGTTTTCATTTTCATTTGTTTCCATGAATTTTTTAAATTCTTCTTTAATTTCCTGGTTGGCCCATTCATTCTTCAGTAGGATGCTCTTTAGCCTCCATGTATTTGAGTTCTTTCCAAATTTCCTCTTGTGATTGAGTTCCAGTTTCAAAGCATTGTGGTCTAAAAATATGCAGGGAATGATCCCAATCTTTTGGTACGGGTTGAGACCTGATTTGATCTAGTATGTGAGATATCAATCTATCTATCTAGATCTATCTATCTATCTATCTAGATAGATAGATAGATACACCACACACAATGGAATACTACTCAGCCATAAAAAATGAAATCTTACATTTGCAATGACGTGGATGAAACTAGAGGGTATTATGCTAAAAGAAATGTCAACCAGAGGAAGACAATTATCATATGATCTTACTCATGTGGAATTTAAGAAACAAAACAGAAGATCGTAGGGGAAGAGAGGGGGAAAATAAAACAAGACAAAAGCAGAGAGGGAGACAAACCATAAGAGACTCTTAACCATAGGAAACAAACTGAGGGTTGCTGGAGGGGAGGGGAGTGGGGAGATGGGGTAACTGGGGGTGGACATTAAGGAGGGCATGGATGTAATGAGCACTGGGTGTTATATATGAAACTGATGAATCACTGACTTCTACCTCTGAAACCAATAATACATTATATGCTAGTTAATTGAATTTAAATAAATTTTTAAAAAGGAAAAAAAAGAGAAAGATCCAGTAAAAAGTAAACCTTTTTAAAGAGAAAAAAAGTAAAAAATAAAAATATTAAAGCTAGGAGACATGTTACTCTAGTATTATCCTGCACTTATGGTATTTTATAAATCAAAAAGAACAAAATCAAAAATGTTTGTTGAACTACCCAAACTTTCTGAGCCTAGAGTCAAAGAAATTAAGCTCTAAATCTTTCCAAAAGGGTCCCTTGGTGCCACCCTGACAAACTGTGGAGCTGATCTGACTCAATGTGGCATTTGTTAAATTCTTAGGAAACTGGGCTGATGCTAACATCTCAGTAATGCTGGCCCATTGCTTCTTTAGATCATAGGTGGAATTAAGAAACCATAAATACATAGAAATACTTTGTTTCTTTAAATCAGAAGTCACAATTGGGCTCTATAGTCCCGAGCTAGCCCACAGGTGTGTTTTTGCTTGACCAGTGTACTTTTTTTAAAATTAAGACCTTTTAAAATCAGATGATTTCATGTTAAAAAAAAAATCCAGATTCTGACTTTTCTTGAAAATCCAGAAGCGTGAGAGCTTGCATTCCCATGAGACAGCAATCAGATAGATGCTTTGAAGTCAAAGTTGTCCCACTAGGTGGAGCATGTCCTCAGGTCATCATGGTCCCCACCACTCTCCAATGCTCCCCAGCATTTCGGCCAAGGAGCCATTTACCATCATACCCATACTGCTGTTTTTCTCACGGTCGGGGAGAGCGATCTACACACGCATCTCTACCAAATGTGAAAAATGGAAATATGAAAGCTTCCTGATTTTTCTTACACCTGGCTGCCTTCACTTGCCTACCTCTCTATCCAAGCTTGTAAACATTTTCAGTTCATTTCCCCCAAGAAACTAGTCTCTGCTTTTAATGGCCTTTTGCTCTTTGGGGGAAAAAAAAGTAATGAGTCTCAGTGACCTGGAGACATTCCAGATGGATTTATCTGTTTCTTGGTCCCTTCTTCCCCAATCATGTTTCTTCCCTTCAGTTTTTGCTGAAATGTCTGGGTTTTTTTTCCGCCCATCCCATGGTTTTGGTAGAAAAAGGTATACTCTTTTATCATGCTATTTTTTTCTTATGCTTTCAGAATCAAAATATTCCATCGATCAATATAACCATTTTTAATACTGAAAATATCACTGTTTAGGGTTTCATACTTTACTATAAAATTAACTGTTGGTGTGAGAAAATAGCAATAGAATATAGATGATTTAGTACAGACCATTTATATATTTAAAGTGTTAACAATAGCTCATCATAAAATGATGCCATCTAGAAACAGCCTTGCACAATGAGTAAGAGTTGTGCTGGCTTGTCATTATTGTTCATCAAAGTGCGAACCAATGCAGTCCGCAAGGAGGTGTGTCACTCTAGGAAGCCAGGTGTGTTGGGATCCCACGTGCCTGGAGTTTCCTTAAGGGATGACGATGGCAATATTTATTATTGCATTTCTGGTCTTGTGAGTTTTTTCAGACAATGATATACAGGCTTGATGAAAACTTTAATGTTCTATAGTACAAAACATTGAATAATCAGATGCTAAGACACTTGAATCAAGAAAGATAAAGTTTTGTTGTGAAGTTTGACATGTAAATGAAGTAATTCAAGCTCTCTGTGTAATTTTGGAAAAGTCATTCAGAGAAGTTGGACATTTTCTCTCCGCTGACCTTTTTCACACAGATGATGTGAGAATAAATGAGTTGGAGTGTGTAGAACGATTTAAATTCCTGGCCCTGGTCCCATCCAGTCCCAGTAACCTATCCCATACTCTATCCAAACTACTGTTCCTGGAGCCTTGATTTTTTTTTTTTTAAATTCCACTGAAATTTCAAACATGGTAGATCGTGCAGGATTCCCAAAGAGTGCCATTCCGCCCCTCCCAGTCACTGCTGAGCTAAGCAGTAGCCCTTCTGCTAGCAGATCCGATTGCTGTTACAACACCCCCAGCCCGGCGGGAGCAATGCAGACATCCCCAGTCCCCACCTGGACCTCTGGCTCTGGGACAGCTTTTCTTGGCAGACCTGGGACTCAGCTGCGGCCTGGACCTTCTCTGCCCTCAAGCCAGGCCAGTCAGCAGTGCCCCACAGCAGCTTCTGAACCCAGTGACAGTCACTTCATAGCAACCTTGTCAGGCTTCCACCTCCAAGGACAATTTTAAATGGTAATGAAGTCAGGCTTCTTGAGCAAGGCGAGGTAGGGGGACAGTGTGTGTGGAGTGGGAGAGAACTGATATTTTTAACTATGTGCCAGCATTAACATTTTAAGTCTTAAAGCATAGAAATGATCGCTGACCTGAACAGACGATCACAAAATACCATAGACTGGGTGGTTTAGTGGCTTATAAACACCAGCCGTCTACGTCTCACAGCTCTGAAGGCTGAGAAGTCCAAGATGACGGTGCTGGTAGATTCAGTGTCTGGTGCGAGCCGGCTTCCTGGCTTGCAGACAGCTGTCTTATTACGTGTCCCCACATGGCAGAAGGGGCAAGGAAGCCTAGTGGGGTCTCTTATATAAGGGCGTTCATCCCGTTCATGAGGGTCCCACGTTCATCATCTAATCACCTCCCAAAGGCCCCGCCTCCCAATACTGTGGTCCTGGCCGTTAGGCTTCAACATCTGCATTTTGTGGCAGACGTGAATATTCAGTCTATGGCAACCTGTTTACTCTGATCCCCGCTTTTGGAGTTCAGTTGTAGATTATAGACAGAGGGATGAAAAGGGCAGGAGAAAATTGCCGTGGTGGGTGGAGGTGAGTGCACCGTGAAACCCCAGCCCCACTGACAGCGCTGCTTGCGTGAAGCACTCTAACAGCGAGCGCCATGCCGTTTGCTCCGCAACAACCCTGTGATCTAGTTGGGGAACGACTCTTCGCTCCATTTTACAGATGAGATATTCAGACCAAAAGGAGTAGGTGACTTGCTCGAGCTGACAATGGCCACATCCAGGTGCTTTCCCACCAGTTCAGGTTCAGGGCTCTTTGTCGTCTCCTTCTTACCCTCCTAAGCCCTGCCTTGTGAATCTTGTTGAGTCTTCGGCCATAAGCTTCTTCTCATTCCTATGAAAGAACTGTTCTTAACTGAGAATCAGCACAATTGGCATTTTAGGCACTGGAGGCCTGAAACCCAGAGAGGTGAGCCATTGCAGCCTAAAACAGCACTGAGCTCTTCCAACAGCGAGGCAGGACATCGGCCCGTTCATTCATCTCAACAGCTGTTAAGTGCAGAATGAGGAGTTTCATTCCAGACTAGCTTTTGGGAGCGTTGCCCAAGGGAAAGTCAGTAGTGCAGTCTCCGTGGCGAGGGAGATACTGCGAGCCGGTGTTACTGCCCGACAGTAAGCATCGCACAGCCACAAAAAAAAGGGTGCTTCGTGCTTTCCTCCCTGCGGCATACTAACTCTGAAGAGGTAGGGCTCCTGTGCTCCATCATCCATGGAGGACCCACCAAGATCAGAGGCAGCATTTCACACCAGCTGGGAAGACAGACCCATCTGCAGCCCTCTCAGCCCTCCCGGGGCCTGAGCGCCTGAGATCACTTTGGGCCTTGTCGAGAGGGTGGGCGGGAGGCAGGCGTTCGCGTGTGTCAGCGTTTCCTCTAAGAGGCTAGATGAAGCAAAAGATCAGACTGCAGAAAGTGAGACATATCTTGACTATGACCAGATACCTCGTCTGTTTCTCAGTCTTGAAAACATCAATGTCACAGCTGGTACTTAGCCTGGATGGAGCTTAAGAGCACGGTCTCTGGAACTGATTGCCTTCCAGGCTTTGCTACCTAGGGTATGTGTGGCCCTCAGAATGTTATTTAGCCCTTCTGCCCCTCAGTTTTATCATTTTGATATTTATGTGGGAAAAATAGATAAGAGCACCCGCTAGGAAGGCTTATCGTCAGGACTAAATGAGCTGATGGGTGTGAGGCACTCAGCAGAGAACCTGGCTGACAGTAAGCATGACATGGATGTTTCCGATTCCTGTCTGCAGTACCATCCAGCCTCGGGAGTGGGCTGAGCCGCTTAGAGGCACCTGCTAAAGTCTCTCCCAGCTCCAAGCTTCCCTGCTTCTGGGGGCAACCTGGAATACTTCTGTGAGCACGAGTGTGGTCCACGCACAGGAGCAGCGGCCTCACCAGGGAGCTTGTTAGAAGTACAAATTCTCAGGGCGCCTGGGTGGCACAGCGGTTAAGTGTCTGCCTTCAGCTCAGGGCGTGATCCCGGCGTTATGGGATCGAGCCCCACATCAGGCTCTTCTGCTATGAGCCTGCTTCTTCCTCTCCCACTCCCCCTGCTTGTGTTCCTTCTCTCGCGGGCTGTCTCTATATCTGTCGAATAAATAAAATCTTTTAAAAAAAAAGAAGTACAAATTCTCCAGTGCCTCCCCAAGTCTTCTGAAATCAGCATCTCAGGGCAGGCCCAGAATTCTGATGTAACATGCTCTCCAAGTGATATTTAAGGTTGGAAGAACGTTGTCTCAGAATCTTCTCTTTACTGAGAAACTTCAGGCCAGATACCCACTTTCACGAATCCTAATGGTGGGACTGCAGTGGTCATGGTGACTCCAGGGACCAAATGTCCTCATCAATCCCTTTGACTTGGGACGGGTTGGAATTTGAACAGATTGTTTAGGACCTCAACATAATCTGCTTAGTTCATTAAAAGAGTGACATTTAGAACGGGAAGGGAGCCCATGCCGGGGCAAGTCCGGATTATGAATTGGGCTAAGTTTTAGTACCAGTTTGTATATTATTTGACCTTGAATCTGATTTCCACCTACCATCCTGTATTTGCAGTCTGAATGAGTCTGTAAACAAGAGATTGCAGGTGATTCAGGATGTTGAAGAATGGTTTCCAGTGCTTTTTTTAAAATATGAGTTCAGCTAAGGCTCGTGAAGGAAAGTGGTAGCCCATTCTTTGTAATAAAGAGCGTAGTAGACAATGAAAATCCATCAGTAGTGTTTGCTGAGTTTTCCCAAAATTCAAGGTACTGCACTAAGTAAGCATCACAGAGGTGTAAAGAGGAGAGAGGAAAAAGTGATGAATAGACGCGAACATCTGCCTTTTGCTCTCTCCTATCCATCTATTTATCTCCATTCCTGGACATTTCCCCCATCTGATGAATAAATATAAAACCCGTTTCTGAGATGGACTTCCTCGATCTTCTCCAAGGCATCTGTTTTTTTAGTTACTACTTGAGCAACAGTGAAACCATTACGTTTCCAGTTTTCTTCCTGTGCTGAAAATGTTGAGGTATCGTTCAACTCGTTACCTCCCGTTGCGTGACAGCATCTCTTGAATCTGTTTCTTTGAGGCTGCCCCCGTTTTAGAGGCACGATCCAGTTCACGTTCGTATCACCTCATGGCTTGATGACTTCAGCGACCTCTCAGCTGTAGCCTTGATGGACCAGCCTATTTTCTCCTCAATGCACGTACCTCCATCCCCATTGCCACGACAACATTCCTCAAAGACATTTTCCCTATCATGTCATTCATGCCTTTGACAGAGACCCTGTTCTGCCTTCATTTTGGCTGGTCCATGAAATCCAAATGTCTCTGCCCAGCCACCAAACCATTCACTAACTCTACCTCCTACGTTTCACCAAGAGAATTCCACGTATATTTTTCATCCTAGGAGATCAATGTGATGTACTCCTCCCTCAACTTCCTCCCACCTCCAGAGCACACACACCATCCTCCCCATGTTGCCGTGAACGCATTTCGCCCGTCCTGTGTTTTTCTTCCTACTGTCCTTCCATTTGTCCTGGTCTCTTGTCTCAGAACCCTCACCAAACATCCCCTTCGGTCCTCTCCTTATTTGGTCCTCCACCCTTATTTGTCCCACTGCTACTATCTCCACACTCTTATCCCCAAGTGATTCCTCTATGTTGGTTCTCATCTTGATAGTTTACGGCTAAAGACGAAGGCAGCAGAGAATTTGCCGTTGTTAATGCTATGCTTGGGGGAGCATCCCGGGGTGCCGAGGTTGGTAGAATGTTCAGCATGAAGTGGGCTCTCACTCCATGTTATTCCAATTACAAAAAGTTTGCTTGATCCCCCGAAGACAACCAGAGGAGAAAAAGCAGTTAGGAATCCTCCTAACCGAAGCCTATTTTCGGGAGCTCTAATGAGACCCAATTAGAACCCTTCCTCCTGTTTTCTTATGTTTCATGTGAACAGTAAGAGCTAATACGTGAAAAAAATCAGGCTAGCTGTGGCTTTTTGGACCATTGCACACTTCTCTTCTGCTCTGAATGCTTGCCTGGTTTGCATTACGATTTCCTTCCTTGCTGGAAAACTACATAGACTTTCTCCCTTTCTTTGGAAGAAGTGGGACCTGTTGGAAATGTGAGGCTCCGGGATTCAAATGCAATGGGCTTGGCTGTGGTGCTCTGTAGTGCATTTCTTGACAAGTCCTGAAAAGACTATTGAATTCTAGCCTGTGCTTTTTCTCTACAGTATTTGGATGTGTTTCAGCAGCAGTGTTTGGCTGGATAGAGTAATCGAAGTCGTTTTTTCTTCCTCGGCAATCTTATGTTACAATTTCATCCTTTGCAGTCAAAATGGGATATTTTACTCTATGCAAATACTTTTGAGTGCAATAGAATCATTGCTCTTTCAGAAGCAAACGATCTTTCTTTTAATATTACATGTAAACAGGTAAAAATATAAACTGGCAGAGCTATCCTGATAGAAAAACTGGCAGGTGTTTGGTGACTTTGCTAGAGGATATCAAGTTACAATGAAGATTTTTTTTTTTTTTAATTAAAGACAGGCATTTTGGAGGGACTTTTACTTAGCAGGAAAAAAATGGTTTTCCTCTTTCGTTTCCTCTGATGAAAACACTATAACTAGTCACCTCTGCACTGTCACACGCACTGTGCATATGCGGTGGGTTGGGGTTTTGATGCCCTGTGTAACGGGCTCTTGTTCCCTGGTAATCTTCAAAAGGCTGCTGGCCTTTGAATTTGCTCCATATCTAAAATTCTAGCTTTAATTATCAGATTAGCCTGCATTTTTTTTCTTTGTGAGTAAGGAGAGGAGAAGCTGAAATGTGTTTTATTATTCTGCAAAGTGCTTGAGATGGTAGGATCCCAAATGTTTAATTTTGTTCTGGAAATGAGAGTTGTCAAATTATCGACTCCTTCCAGCTGATGGAGGGAAATTAATAAATCAGGGGAACAGAGTCACTGAGCGACATGACATAAATGGGCGTTCGTGGTGTGGGGCTCTCTGCTAAACAATGCTGGAATTGTGCCTTCCAGGGTCCCTGCAAGTCATGAACAAAACAAGAAAGATTATGGAGCACGGGGGGGCCACCTTCACCAACGCTTTCGTGACCACCCCCATGTGCTGCCCCTCCCGGTCCTCCATGCTCACCGGGAAGTATGTGCACAACCACAATGTCTACACCAACAATGAGAACTGCTCCTCACCTTCATGGCAGGCGACGCACGAACCTCGGACTTTTGCTGTGTATCTTAACAACACTGGCTACAGAACAGGTAAAGGTAGACTGGATAGCCAATGAACCTCTGGTGGTCCTTCTTAGAAACAGGAAAATGCCTGTGTAATGAAATACATAAAGTTCCAATAAATGGAAGTAATGTAGGCTTTTCTCTTCTCTGTCAGTGTCCTTCCCATCCCATCCTTTTCTACTCTGAAGAATGTACCCATGCGAGATCCCTTAGAAAAAAGTGATTCTCAATGGGCACATTATGAAAATGCTATATTCATCAGAGCACCCAATGATTGGAATTTTTCTAAGAGGATCCACAGAAGAAGAGGTTTCACCCCCATTTACTTGCCAACCTCAACCTCCCAGATCTCAGGGGATCATGGGTACAGCTTGAGGCTTGTCTTAGGTGTCGGTAAATTCCTGCTGATTGTTTCCATGAGAAATCATCAAATGTTTTGAAACTGCTTAGCATCTGCTCCAAGATCTGGGACACAATAGGTGATCAAAATGATTTTTTGAATTAATAAATAACTGAATGAAGAAGCCAGTGGGGTGTACCTTATTGATTCATTTATTCATTCATTCCTAATTGATAGAATTTGGAGTCTCTTTAGCTCAGGTTGTAGTTATTTTTACGTCCCAGATGGTCACGCCCATCTTCCAAGAAGGGAAGGCATCCCCAATCCTACGTAGGGCAAGAAGAGGTTTCTGGTTAGTTGGTCTTTTGAAAATTGAGGATCTCTTTCAAGAGAAGTCATAAATGTCATGGCAGTCTTTCTAAGAAAGAAGCAAGGCTCCTTCTGAGAAGGTTAGCCCCCAAAGCCTTTGAATAAAGGCCTAGAGAATTCTCAGCACGTCAGTGCTCTCCTTGGGTTTTCTGAACGCTTCCTCATGAAAGGCAACAAGGATGTTTATAGAAGAGCTGCAGAGCAAAAACAGGTTTTTTCAGAGCCACCTAGACTTATAAGATTTAAAGATATCATCATTAAAGCTCGTTGGAAATGATTTTTAGGTCTACAGATTCTCTGTTCTGAAGATTTAAAAGTAAAGGGTTTCCGACAAATGTATTCTCTTAAATACCTTTAAAAAATGAATCTTTCCCACTGGACTTGAAAAATATGAGGCCATTTGCTTCTTTGCAGAGCATTCTGTGGGCACTTAATACTTGTTATTTATGGATAAAAATATTGATCTTGACTATGATAGTATTGTCATTCACAAGCATCTCAAGATCTCCATTCAGAAAGGCAGCTCCTCCCATCACTCTCAAGGGTGTTTGCTTATGCTTTGGAAAGAAACTAGGTTACTCAGAGTGCCTTATCCTAAGTGTGTTTTCTCACGTAAGTGATTTAAATTTATGGCACCTTTCATCTGTGAGCTCTAAGGCACTTTGCAAATCCATCAAACATCCCCGTAGGGTTCGGAGACAGCAAATGTACTTGGCTCTGTTTTATAACTAAGGTGGGGATTTCAAATATTGTGTGACCAGCTCAGAAGCAAAATCAGAAATGTTCCCCTAATGCCTGGTTCCTGATTTTAACCACCAAATAATGTTTTGTTCACGAGAAGCATCATGTGAAATCGATGCCTTTTGATTCCCAGGCTCCCTGTAATTTAAAACCTAGTAGCAGATACAGAGTTGAAGTGTCGGTACTCTCCCCATATCCAGAGTGATATGGATGATGTCTGTCATAAGAAATAGAGACGCAGGATGACACAGAGAATCCTGCAAAGTTTACTGGGTCACCAGGATAGACATAAATGGGTTGCTTCTAAGAAGCATAGTGTATCCTGGTACTTGGTTCAATTAGACTGTGCTGTATCTACCCTACAATGGTTGTAAGAGCTTGGATAAAACAGAGAGAATTTAGTTCAAGTCCCTCATTTTCAGGTGAGCACATTTACGCCAAGATCAAAAGTGACACATCAGATGTTCCGATGGGGAGAGCAGGTGTCAGGACACTGGGCCTCAGGGTTCTTGCCAGTGCTCTGCCCTACCTGTACAGGTCAGGTTTCGAATGACGCTTTGCTCCACAAGGCTGCCCGATGACAACTGTCAGGCTGTTTGTGCAGCTCGGCTGCCTGCTTCAGTCAGTTGTCTTCTCCGGGGATGGAAGACGTGCTTCTGGAAACTAAGCCTGATTCCGAGGCCAACCTTCTTTCTGCCCAAGGGTCTAGACACTTAGGTAATAATTGAATTTGCAGTGAGTCATCGTACCGAGGAAAAGGAATTCTTTAAAGGAAACAAGGACTTTTCTGAATAGTTAGAAATAGAAGGAAGATGATCCGTGCAGAAGAAAATAAATGTTGATGTGCTCCTTAGTGAATCAGACAAGAGTACAAACCAGAAGACGGACATGGCAGTGATGGAGAGCTGTACAATGTAAATTTATCTTTGATGGGAAAATACTGAAGTGTCTCAGGCAATTAGGAGGCAAAGACACCTTTGTGACAATAGTTTATTGATCTAACCAGGGACAGAGACCCATTTGAAAATACACAAATAAGCACATCAGAATGACAGGCATTTTCAGAAGTTAAGACAATTAGTGGAGAGGTATTAAACCAGCATAATTATTTATAAACCACTAAACGAGAGGGGGAAAGGTCAATATACAAATATTTTATTGTTTTTCTAATAACGAATACATTATTTGGAATGCTTAGCTGAGAACCTAAGAAAAATAATGCAAGAAACTGAAATATATGTCATACATAAATATTCATCTAGAGAAAAGCACAACGCAGTAATCAGTTTCATGAAGAATAACTCCGAGAAGACAAATTACTAAGAGGCTGATTTTGGGAGGGATCCAGAATATGTGGATTTCAATGAACTGAATTGATCCAATATTATATTTACCATTGTATGACATGATTTTTCTTTCTCAGAACTGAGGCACATTTTTGGACTGGCTATAGCCTGAATTTTTTCTAACTTTACTCATGGAAAATATGACTCTCCAACAGCTTAAATGTTCAAACAGGGAAAATACAGCAACATGTCTCTTGCATTTTATGTTCTGACAAGTGAAGTGGGAATGATATTGGATTATCTATCATAAAAATGAATATCCTGCCTGACTATCCACTCAAAAAAAAAATTAGTGTGAATTTCTTGTGAGAATATAGACTTGAATGTAAAACCTGGCCTAAGTTTTAAGGTAAATCCACGTTTGAGAGATAGCATCACATGTCAGAAAAATCCCTGAATCGAGACTGAGGACAGCTGGAACCATGTCCCATCTCTGCCTTTAATTTGTTTGGAGAACTTGCATAGGCTAGTTTTTCGACTAGTATTTGTAACACAGAGATTAAACTAGAATGATTCCTAGGGTTTCTTTCCTGTCCAAAATTATACTGTAATTTTATTATAATCCCTATAATTTCTATATTGATTCATTTAAAGATTATCGTGTTCAAATTACAATCAGAACACATGATACATAAAATCACATGTGAATTAAATTTTAGTCATACTCATTTTACTTCATATCATATGGTTAGAAGGGGCAATATTTAATGGAGAGCTGCAATAAATTCTTTCGTAAAACATTCTTTTATACCAAAATAATTTGGACAAAGGAATCAATTTTCTGATTTCATGTCTTTTTATTTTATAAAATTTATTTATGTTACTTACAGCAAATATATATATATATATACATATATATATATATATATATATATATATATATATTTTATCCTCCAACATGGGATTTTTCTAAAATGTAGAGTTGACTTAAAGTAAGATACACTAATATTCTTATTTTAATGAAGACCATAGTCTTACAGATTTTTGATAGTCACATGAGTTGTAGCATACATTTGTTGAACTACATATGCCTGGAATTACACTAAATGCTGGGATATGAAGAGATATAAAGTAAGATGTCTGTCTTCATTAGACTTACAGTCTAGTTGGGGAATTATAGTTTTAACTTGGTTCAAAATTATGTATATTGTTAGTTTGCTAGTTACTACCAGTAAAATCCTGTGACCCCAAGTCTATCAATGACATGGAGTAAAAGCTTAATTAGCGTATCATTTGTTACATTAAATAAAATTTAACTTCTCCACAGCATCAGAAATCTTTTGTATAGTTCCTATTGCTGACTGAAAGGCCTTTGCTTCAAAAGAGTTGAAGGGAGGATTTTAAAGTATTACGTAACAGATAGTCCTGGACAGAAGTAGTGTGGCCTAAAGTCAGCAGAAATTATGATCAGGTCTCTCTGATCTTTCTCCCTGTCACCTGACCCCTCTACCACCTTCTTAAACAGCCGTGAAGGGAAGTGTTTAATGGTGTCTCAGAGAAGAGAATGATACAGAGAGACACGTAGATGGTGTGTTCGAGATATATTCCCATCGTAGTAAATTGACTGAATTGCCAATGCCAAAGGATAAGAAAAACGTCATACTACACATAATAGAATGGCATTATGGGCAAGAAAAGGAAATTCACCTTAGGGAGGGACAAAGAGATTTAATACATCTGGAGGAAAATAATTAGAAGCCCAGATAATCAATTGCAGAGCGCTGCCAGGAAGCATAATGTTAAAAGAGGCCAGGGGTGATTACAAATGAGTCTCAATGTTACGAGGCAACAAGAAAGGCCAGAGTAACTTGAAGCCAGTAGCACCTGGGGTGCCGTGTGGTGACACATGAGGTCCTGGTCTCTCTTGGAACGAGTGTGATGGGTGAGGGCACATCTGGAATCCTGAGTACATATTTTACACTCCATTAGTGCAAAGACACCGAAAACCTGGAGGGAGTTCTGAAGCCAGTAACAAGGACTATTAAGAGACTTGAAGGAACAGTTTATAAGGAGAAGATTAAGGGAGGGGTGACAGCCATGGCAATGGGTAGAAAGCAGCACTAACCAACCAAACAAGGACAACAGTGAGGGAAGGGCAGGAATGACCTGTCATGGCTGCCCCCAGAGGAAAAAAAACAGAGAACAAAATTGAATGTGGCAGGGGAAAAAATCTAAAAACTTAATTAGCAGGAAAATGTAAGCCAAATGGGAACGGGTTGCCACAAAAGAAGTCTGACTAGGGAGGAAAAAGAGGTAACCTCTCAAGAAATGTTTTCCCATGCAGAGTGCGGAACTCAGACAAGATGTCCTCGTAGTGCAGAACGGTCCAGTACTTCAGATCAGGACACAGCGTTGGGAGGGTGATGGCCACGGAGCTGCTGATAACAATACAAGCAGCCGCGGCACTTACTAAGCCCTGGTTAGGTGCCGGGTGCTGTTGGAAGCGCCTTACGTATGTTTTAATCCATTGGATTCTCACAACAGCCCTACCACTGTTCTTATGGTCATCCTCACGGCTTTACAGATGGAGAACTGGAGGCAGAGAGAGGCCAGGTGACTTGTCATGGACGGACCGCTAACAAATAGCACGGCCAGGATTTAAACCCAGGCAGGCCAGCTCCGGGGTCTACATTCCAAACCACTGTACTCTTCTTTTTTTTTTTTTTTTAAAGGTTTTATTTATTTATTTGACAGAGATAGAGACAGCCAGCGAGAGAGGGAACACAAGCAGGGGGAGTGGGAGAGGAAGAAAGCAGGCTCATAGCGGAGGAGCCTGACGTGGGGCTCGATCCCAGAACGCCGGGATCACGCCCTGAGCTGAAGGCAGACGCGTAACCGCTGTGCCACCCAGGCGCCCCCCAAACCACTGTACTCCTCTACTTCTTTTAAGATGAAAGGAGAGAAAAGTGGGGAAAAAAAAAAAACAAAAACCCTGGGGATGAGGAGCAGACCGGAGGAAAGAGCCGAGCCTGAGGGTAGTAAGTGAAGAGTTCCCGAAAATAGTCCCCTTCTGCAGTCACGTTGACGGGGGGTGACCCTCATCTGCTGCCTCTGACTCGAAGTCCTATTGCCTTTTGTCGAAAGGAAAATCATCCTGTGGTTCTCTACGAAAAGGTCGTTGGTCTCTGAAGACGAGCACCCCTCGTTAGAATTCCTACTGCACCTCGTCAGCTCAGAGGGAAATCCCAAGTCCTGTCTGACCTGAGATCCTCTGACACTTTGTCCCACACCCATCAATCTGCTCTGGGGCCCCGGCAGGATAATCAAGCAGCGGGCGTTTGGTCAACTGACCACTTGGCTGATTTAGTCATTTGCAGACTCAACGTATAACGTTCATTCAACAAATAAACATTGCTATGTGTCTCAGACTTGAGTTAATTCTTCGAAGATAATAAATCTCATCAGAAATAGCAACTTCAGCCACTTAATAATTCCAGTGAAAACATCCGTCTAGAACTTGTAGAATCCTCAGAATACATGGAGGTCCATGAACCCCAGTGCAAGAAACAAAAACTATGAAGCCCCTATGCTCTGTACAAGGATGGGGAGCAGGGGGAGTACAGAGACGAGACAACAGTAACGTTTGCCCTCAGAGCCTCACAGGCTAAGGGGGATTACCTTACATATGAGCTTGACTATAGCACAAGGAAGGAAGGGAAGATGGCATTTGAGCCACAGAGACAAATCTCTGTGGGACTGGGCAAAGACTGGGATTGGCATGGCACCTGATCTGGCCTGATACACTACGGGGAGGAGAGGCAAATGGCACAGGCAAAGGCAAAGAGGCAAAAACCAGAGCAAATGGAGAAAATGCATTTTCCGGAGACACGGACAAATAACAGAGAAATGTGGGCTGGGGTTGGAAAGAGGGATTTTGTCCAGATCCAAAGGTGGCCTTGCATGACATGCTATCAAATGGAATTTGATTCTATCAAGTGAAATTTGGGGGTCCATCCACGATTGCGATGAGGTAACGTCACCAGAGCTGGTCTTCAGGAAGGTGGCGCTAGGAGTGGAAAGACCCGGGAGGCTGGCTAGGGATCTGGCAGGAGACTGTGAGCATTCACCAGGGGCGTTGAGTAATTGGAGAAAGAGGGGCAGGTTCAAGAGCTGTTATCCACGTAGAACCTTCAGGAAGTGGCACCTGCTTAGCAAGGGGACCAAAGGAGCAGGTGAATCAGGGAAGGCTCTGGGATGCTGAGCCTGGTCGACCAGGAAGATGATTATGGCACTCGGAGAAGAAGAGGGAATCTGAGAAGAGAAGTAAACTGGGAAGGGAAAAGGATTCATTCCATTCTGGACGATTGTATTAAGAGCGAGGAAATTATCATATGATTTCTCTCATCTATGGAACATAAGAACTAGGAAGATCGGTAGGGGAAGAAAGAGATAACGAAAGGGGGGTAATCAGAAGGGGGAGTGAAGCATGGGAGACTATGGACTCTGAGAAACAAACTGAGAGCTTCAGAGGGGAGGGGGGTGGGGGAATGGGATAGACTGGTGATGGGTAGTAAGGAGGGCACGTATTGCATGGTGCACTGGGTGTTATACGCGACTAATGAATCATCGAACCTTGCATCAGAAACCAGGGATGTACTGTATGATCACTAACATAATGTAATAAAAAAACATTAAAAAAAAAAAAAGAGCGAGGAAAACATTCAGCTGGAGGTATCCTACCTGTAGCTGTCTATCAAGGATGAGGGCGAGCTAGCTAGCCCATCAAGACCCAGGAATGATGTACCGTGGACGAGGCTGAGATCCAGAAACTTGTGCTCTGAGAGCGATCCCGGGAAAGTGCCTGATTCTGGGATCTGTTTTCATCTTCCCAGGCCCGTCATCTGGGAACTATGTTTCTTCGGGCGTGTACCCGTGAAACCAGCTTACTGAAGATGCACGCTGGCTGTGACAGGGAAGGCGTCTGGCCAGCCATAGTTTCTCCCTAAAACCAGAGATGGCAGCCTTTTAAAAATCAGCAAAACTAAAGCTTGCATGCATGTGTGTATTACATGTGCATGTGTGTATAGGTATAAGTGTGTGTGTACCCGACACACACATATACACACATACACCTGTGTGTACACACAAAAATTTCTCTACTCCTTCCTACTTAAGGGGAAGGCTACGTATATGGCTACTAGGGTGACCAAACATCTGGGTTACCCAGAATAGTGCTTGTTTATGCCTGCCTTTCTGGTGAAATTACAGCTATTAGAAATAATACCCTCCTTGTCTTGCAGACTGATTGAGTCCTGCAGTTTTGAGGGCTGGTTGGTTTTTAAAGAACCCCTTCAGAACAGTGCATGGGATATAACATTCTGCACTTTCCCCACAAATGAAAATGTGTGTGTGTTTAAACCAAACTTAAAAAACTGGCAACAGCTGCTTAGAAGTAGGATTTATCTCAGCATCATGCATGTAAACATGAGAATACCTTAACTATGGATCCCAGTTTGGCTTTTCTGTAATTGCAGGGTTAGAGTTATGCTTCTGGGGTATCAGAATAATTTTTGAATGTCATCTTGAAATAGAAATGTGGATTTTAAGTACTAATGCAAAGGTAAAGGAAAAACACTTCCTAAATGTAATGCAGTTTGCTTATTTTCTCTGTATGAATCATGAGTGTTGACACATTACCTGTAATTGAAGTGGTTAATGATTTATCAGCAAGGTGATCTGGTCAGACATTACACACAAACTTTGGGAGACTCCAGAATGCTTTATTGTCCTTGCAAAGCTCTCTTGTCTAAACTGAATTTACATACCATGGTGGTAACATGGTGCATGTAGTGTGATTAAAGTAAGTGAACATATCAAAAAAAAAAAAAAAAAGGAAAAAAGAAAGAAAGAGAAAGAAAAGAAAGGGAAAAAAGGGAAATAATAGTACCCTCTTTCTCAAAAGTGTGCTGACAATACATTTTTGGCTACCCTTCTGATAATTACAAGGCATTTGACTTCAAGATCTAATCCATTTTGTTCCCAAAACCCCAACCTGCCCTACTCTCTCCTCTTTGCCCTTCTCCTCTCATCATCTGTGGCAGAGGAACAAATCCAAATCCAAAATTTCCCTCTGAAAGGATCAGTAAGCTCTGTTGCACCGTGACCTTCCTTGGGTGGGACATGCTAACGTTACAAATGTGAAGTCCCTCCAGGGGCCTCATCAATGAGCAGTAGAGTGTCTGTGTCCCATGTACTTCTGTTAGATTCTGATTCTATGAAAGTTTGTCATCTATATAGTAATTCTGTGTCACCAGAATTTTTTATTATCAATAACAGACATACACGTTCATAAAACACACATAACGTGAACACCGATGCCATAAAATGAGTGTGACATAAAACCCCTTACCATGTGCCCTAGAAATGGAGTTTACCATGGTTCCTTGACTTGGAAAATTTGTACTCTGGTTATGCAAACACAAGGACAAGCTTTTCTAGGGTGTTTTATAATCTATAACTCTCAAATAGTAAGTTAGAAAACTTATTTTCTCACCAAGACTGAACTTTCAGTCTCCTAGTGTTTGGGCAGAGAGAGCATTCCACATTTCCACTGGCTACTTCTCTGACAGTTACATCAACGGAACAAAAGGGTACATTCTGCTTTCATCCCAGCAGAACCACAAGAAATAGATGCACCCAGAGTCCCGTGATCATTATGGTGATTTTATTGTGCTATAATCCATGTACGTGGGTGCTATGCTTATTTATTCAAAAGGAAAATGTATGTGTGTCACTTTGTCAAAGAATCAGAGTATTAGACTATTATTTTGGTGTCCACTGTTACCAAGGTTTACTTTTGTTTTACTGCCCCTTTTTCAAATCCTAATTTCATGCTTATGCATTTATGCATTTATTTGTGATTAATCATTTCATATGAGAAAATAATCCTTTTTTTTCCCTTTGCAGCCTTTTTTGGAAAATACCTCAATGAATATAATGGCAGCTACATCCCTCCTGGGTGGCGAGAATGGCTTGGATTAATCAAGAATTCTCGTTTCTATAATTACACTGTTTGTCGCAATGGCATCAAAGAAAAGCATGGATTTGATTATGCAAAGGTAATTTTCAGGCACTTTTACCCTGCATCAATTTACTTTGTGCATAATGGGGAAAAGCCATTTTCAGTGAGTTAACTTATCCACGAGATTGGCTTTCTATGTTCTCACAATGTTAGAATGAGAAATTTTAAGGTAATTTTAAACTCCAGGCAAGAAAAAGACTTTCAAGGAACACTGACTTTGAATAGTGATTCTTTTTTCCCTCATTAGGATGAAAGGCAATCAGCCTTTGATGAAGTATCATCAAGAAAATCATAGATGCCTCCACTCGGTCTTGTGATTTTTTTTTTTAATTTTTCTACTCCCCAGAGGATTTGTCCACATAATCAAATGTTCATCTTATACCATCTTGCTTTTCACTGGCATAAAAGTGCATTTCGTCTGTGGCTTCAGGTTTAGAGCAGACAAGCACAATAATCGAAGGTCGGGAAACCACATTCTTTGCTTTTCCTCCTGTCTGACCCAGCATTGATGTGTGGCAAGGACACCTGCCCCACAGCAGCGAGAGTCCACAAAAGTCACCGAGGCCATCAATCCTCGGATTTCCTAATCAGTTCATGGAAACTGAAATCGACCCGTCCCTCCGTGTCTCTAACAAATGCATCCCAGATTAGACTTTTTAAAATTCACAAAGGTTTTGTGATTGCCAACCTAAAATAAAACAATTTTCAGATGACAAGAGTGAAGGGGAAAATATCTTCGAATTTAGCCTGCTAATTAGCCTGAAATATCCTCGTCCCTTCTAGCCAGACCCAGCTCTTCCTCACTTATCTAAAAGAAGCTGACAATCTGCTCTAGCTAGCATAGATCACGACGAAAGAGCCATTGGTAGAAATCAGAGAGGGAACTTGATTTAATTTTGGCACAGTGCTGCCTTCACGCGTGGCCCGATTTGAGCTCGAGGAACTTGGTAGGAGATAAGGTGTAAGTCTGGCTCTTTCGTCCCCTTCAGAAAACAATGAATGCAAATGAATTCATGAACTTTGCTAATAGGATTCCAGACTCATCAAAGTTGAGAGCTGGCGGGGACCTTGGAGGCAGATTTGAGCAATGTCCTACAAAGTGTGCTAATTGTCACCGCTATCATTTTTGATCTGTGGGGATGCTTTCATGCTCCTCGTTCAAGCTATTAACCTTTCTTTCCCTGTTGTCCTAAGGAGAGCAAAGTAATCAAGATTCCCTCCAAAGACTAAAATTAGCGTAACTTGCCCATTATCACCGCTGATTAAGTGTCAAAGACAACTGTGTCCAAAAAGAATATATGGCTTTTTTTTTTAGTGAGAGAAGGAATGAAACAGACACTCCCATGGAAGAAGGTGAGGGCCTGTGGAGTTGTCCTCACAATGACATGTGACACAGATTTCCTCCCTTGGGCACGGCTCTCGCAGCTGTGCTGGTCCTTGATTCTACATATGATTAATCATGCCTGGGAGCCTCTGACACTGTGAATGCTGTCTGGGCACTTTCTGAATAAACTTTAGGCTGGAGCTCCAGGCCAACGATACCCACTTAGAGGAAGCAGGTGGTTTAATTTAAGTTTTCATCGTTCCTTTTCATTCCATTTCTTCCTTCCCCCTTACAGAGTTCCATCAGTCCCTCGGACGGCAGCTTAAGTCATTTTATTAACAAGTCAGGTTCAAATCCCAGCAGCTGTATCATTTTAGTTGTGCAATTAACAGTATAATCTGCAGAAATCAAATGCTCCCCATACTTAGTGTTTCAAGTGAATTAATTGATAAAATATTGCAGCTTTTCCCTGTGCACCCAGAATTTGGCTGTGGCTTTCATTAGCAATTATTGTGTAATTCCCACAGGTGAATTTTTAATTTAAAGAAAAGACCTTTTGTTTGTGCGTGTGTGCATGCGTGTGTGTGTGTGTGTGTGTGTGTGTTCTGCAACTGTGAATTTGTAGTGGGCGTGGGTGTTTCCTGCCCTTGAAGTAATTAAACTTTTTGTCAACGAATTACATCAATGAAACCTGAGAATGAAATATGTATCCGGTGTTTCATGGGCTCTAGCGATTGGATTGCCAGATCTGATCATTATCTTGGGCAAACAGGACTGGGCTTTTTTTCTTTCCTAATTGCTAAGTTGTGCCTTACTTAAAGTAAAATTTTTGCACGTTACCAAGCTAGCCACCCTAGAAAGTAACTGGCAACTGATTTTGTCTGTTACGGAAGGTATTTTGCTGCTTTGGGAAGTATCATCTTCCTTCCTGCTTTAGACCTTATCCCTTCATTCAGTGAGATGCTTCTGAAGAAAGCAGTATTCAAATGTGATCTGATGAATGTCACCTTTTGTAATTTTTGTTTTGTGTCAAATGTATGTTTCAGGACTACTTCACAGACTTAATCACTAACGAGAGCATTAATTACTTCAAAATGTCTAAGAGAATGTATCCCCATAGGCCCATTATGATGGTGATCAGCCATGCTGCGCCCCATGGCCCCGAGGACTCGGCCCCACAGTTTTCAAAACTGTACCCCAATGCTTCCCAACACATGTGAGTAATAACGTCATTCTGGGACCTGCTGAACACAGGCCTTTCCTTTGCTCCCCACCTCTCTCCTCTCCCTCACCCCATCTCCTTCCGCGCCGCGTCTCGAGGCAGGAACACCAGCTCCTGCCATGAGGCCACGGAGCAGGCTGGCCACGGGGCCTGGCATAAAGGACCTGGTCTAGGTGTGATTAGGAATCACATTTCCAACCTTTGTTAAGTAGCTAAATGGAAAGGAGGAGAAGCACATAGGGTGAGTGGGGGAAATTTGTATCAAGCGTTCCCTTCAGTTGTCTTAAATAATATTCCTGAGCACGATCTCATAAAAATAACAATCAAACGGTCTGCTCCTCATGGCAGCAGAGCGGCGCCCCCTGGTCGGGTTGTAGCAACATGGGTTTGTCTTCTAGGTGAATACCGGGGGCAGCTTTGCCGCAGCTGTGCAATTAGGATTGTTGCAGAAAGTAGCTTGCACGGGCTTGCCCGAGAGGCTTCTCAGGTCAGGGCTTTAGGATAACCTGATGTTTCTTTCTGAGAGTCAGGAGCCTTGGTAAGGAGGGGAGGGGAGGCCCAGAGAAGGGGGCTGATGGTGCGGGGGGCCGAGGCAGAGAGCAGAGAGCCCTGTTACACCGGGTAACTCTCACTAGCCAAGAGTGGAAAAGTCCGGATGCTTTGGCAGCAAGAACATGAATTTGCTTTTTACTCTATCGACTCGCTTCCTTCCCATCCGTTGCAATCATGTGCAGCCTTCCCCTACAGAGCAGCTGGCCCTGTGTTCTGCCGAAGGATTGCCCATCAGACAGATAGGGACCAGGGAATTCATATGTTTCCTTCTCACTAACCCTCCAAAATTGGTTCTTAATCTGTTTATGCGTAAGTATCATCTCTTCTCATCTACACTGATCTCCCAGCCGCAATCCCAGACAGAAGGAAAATAGCGTAAATGTATTTATGAAAAGAGGGACATACTGAAGGCACTGTAGTTGCTGGTCATTACATATCCCTGAAGAACCTTTCCTTATATTCTTATTTTTTTATCTTATAACTAATAAATTGATGGCTTTTGGCCAATGGTATTCAGGTCGTCTCTATCATATTGAGTGCTTTAGAAAGAAGGAAGGAAGTCAGAGCCGACTGAGGACAGGAACTAACAGTAAATATAAAAGCAGGACAGATACCCTGCTGAACATGCCCAGTAGGATGGAAGGATGGGAGCGTTTCAATGCATAAACTATTGTCAACAAAGAAAGCAGGTTGCCCCAGCACCTGGGGGTTGTGGTCTGGGTGAGCCGCTGTGTTTGGGAAAGAATGCTGTGGATGGCTATACAAGCTTCTGGAGGTCTACCTACATACAACCATGCAACTAAATTCATGAGCCGGGCCCACGAGGGGTGAGGGGCTCTCCATGACAGATCACTTACAGATTTAGCAACATGCTGGTTCAGTGAAAGAGAACGTTCTTTGCAGTCTTCTCCCCTTCCCAGGGACCCACCTTTTCTCTTTCCTTTTGAATCAGAAAATCACTCTGCATCGGTTCTCCTGTTACATGGGCAGATTCTCAGCCTAAGGTGCTTTGCTACAACTGTAACCCTTACTGGTGTTTTCCCGAGCTTGAGGAGAAGGGACTGACAAAATGTGGTGTTTTATGGCTCCTTAGAAGTCAGCCTGCCTTTGAAGCTTCCAGGCAAGGTCCTGAGCCTACAGAAAAATCAGCCGCAGGTCAAGAGGTGCCGGCAGCTCCGTGGCACGCACAGACAATCGCGGGAGAAGGGGGATCCGCAGACTTCTTGATAGGGCCTTCATGATAACTAAAGAGCAGCATCTCTGAGCCCAGCAATTAAAAGTTCTGTTTGATTCCACAAATATTTATGAGTGGCGCTATCCAGTGTAGCAGGGATGTAGGTATGAGGAAGACGCGAGCTCACAATCAGGAACCAATGAGCAAAGACAGGGATTGGTGCACTGAGGCCAAATCCAGCTTGCCGCCAGCTTTTGTTAGTAAAATTTTATTGAAATACAACAACAATTCAACAAATACGCATTTGTAATGTGTTATATGTGGCCGCTTTCACAATTCAACCAGAGTCGTTGTGACAGATACAGTATGGCCTGCAACGCCCCAAGTATTTGCTCTCTGATCCTTTACAGGATGAGTTTGCCCCCAACCCCTACTGGGGGGGGGCGGGGAGGATGGGCCAGTGTCCAAATAGCCTTATCACGGGTCGGAACAGAAGGCGTAAGTGCTAGGGCAGGCCTTCAAGGGGCTCTGGAAGTTTGACGGAAGAAGCGTTCACATCTTTTAGGGGAGCATGGAAAAGTCATGGACCAGCAGACATTCAGAGAGGGCCTCAAAGAATGGGTAGTTTCTGGCACTGATATTACAGATTGGGTAGGTGATTTCAGGAAGAAATTGCAGACAGACAAGTGACAGACGTTAAGTGAGGCAATCTGAGATGTGACCTAGGAGAATGGAGCGCAAGGAAGGCAATAAGGGCTAAAGCGAGAAAGGGGAACTAGCAGAATTTTGAGGACTTGAATGAATTTGTGCGTAACCGTAAGCAGGGAGTCAGCGGTGGGGTAGTGACAGTTGGTGGGGTAGTGACAAAATATGTAACTTGGTCATTTTCACATGCAGATTATTTCTCGGTTATTCCTTTTGAGTTCACATGAACCACCTGTGTGCCTTCCTAGTGACTCTGTAAAACAAAATCCACACATGGCAGAGTGAAAAGGATTTAGGTCTCTGAGACAAACAAGCATGGGTTCCTTTTTCATCTGTTCTCACCGCTAAGCCTCTGGGCAATTTTTTTAACCTCTAGGAACCTCCATTGTGTCATCCGTTAAATGGGGATAATGCTAGCACTTTGACGTGATGTCATGAACAAATGAAGAGAGGAAGCATGGGTCAAGTCCCCACATAGGGCCTGGGCCATAGAAGCCACTTCATAGATGCTGATTCTTAGTGATTCATTCTCTTAAGATGAACCATCTAAAGCTGCTCTTTCTTGATTCCATCTTTCTTGACCCACAAAAAGGGCAGTTTCATTTGGCTCAACTTCACGTTGATGGGAAACAGCTGAAGAAATGACAAGTCGATACGTGTCCATCATGACGTGACAAATCTCTTGACAAGGTGACTCGCGGTGGGATGAGCCTCTCGCACCTGGCCATTCTGAAAACCCAGACAGGATAAGCACCAATCTGGGCTGTGTTATATTTTCCATGTGCAAAATGAGTGACATGAGCAAGTGCCAGTGAGGACACCCTCAGAGCCACAGAAACTGAAAGTCCATGCGGTTGGTTAGCGCCTCAGCTCCTATTTGCTGCTAAGCCTTGGGCTTACGTGCCTCCAGCACGGTGAGATCCGCTGTGTCTCCTGTGGGCCTTACAAGGCCTGAGTTGCCCACGTCTTAGTTGTCCAGGCCTCCCCGGCTGTCGCTCGCTGGAGGAGGGGGCCGGCAAGAGTCCATGTGTGTGGCTCTTGTCACTGTGAGTGACTGCGCAGGTCCACAGTTCAGCATGTAGACAAAAGGAGTGAGACAGGTGAAGACAGGCGGCTCATCGTGGTGCATGGAGCTCCCGAATGGCCAGTTTCCTCAGCGAAAACATGAGCCACCCATTCGAGCAAAGGGATGTAAGAAATTAAGTACTTTGCAGAAATGTTTGGCAAGCCCCCTGCAAACAGTGAGAAGCTATTGACACTCCCCTGTTGGAAGAAGCAAATCACGGGAACAGGTGCCTTGAGGTCGCCTTCCTTGGTGGTCACGCAGTCTCCAGATGCCTTTCATGGCGCCTCATGGGGGAGTCACCTGGCCCTCTCCCACCAGAGTGAATGCATCGTGTTTCCGCGGAGCTTTCCATTCCCAGCAGAGGAAGGAAGCCAGGCCAGCACTGGCTTTACACACCGAGGCTGGAGGCTTTGCCAACCGACTAAGAACGAGGACAGCTATCGACCCCTTGTGACCAGAGGCTGTTTCATCAGAAGCAGCTCGGCTGTTCTCGGCCTCGGTGGCATCTGAGGAAGCCTCCGTCTAACACCACATATAATAATCCTTACCATAAAGCTCTTTTACCCTAGTGCGCTTTTCGGTAAATTAGGTCCCAGGATCCTCATGTGCTGCTGTACCCTCACTCTCGCTGTGACACAGCTCTGCTCCCCTGGCCGCCATGATGCAATAATGGGCAGTGGTGACAGGAAGGGAGATTCCATTTACCTACCCGAGGACTCTGGAGACGGCTAAGAGACTCCCTCATCCCCTTCCTCCCCACCATCCCCCTATCAACTGAAATTTTGTTGTTGTTCCAGTTCATCAGTTCTTTCTCCCCATCCCTGGAAATGTGTGTGATTATGTGTGTGAACACACAACACGGGTTCAAGTGAAATATAAAATCTTGGTAGAACAATCCAGGTCCAATAGCTTGTGAGATTGGGGATGACTCGGTGTGTTAAAGGGACAACTACCTCTGCGTCAGCCTCAGAACGAAGTTTTTGAAACACTTTTGTTGCTGAAGTTGAAAAGAAATGTTTTTCCTTGAAAGAATTTGCACAGTCTCACTTCATTTCTTCCACAGAACCATAAAAGAAAGTGCTTTTGGAGATGAGAGAATTTTTAATTCTCCATCAAAAAATCTTTAATTTGGGTGGAACTCATTGCTCCTTTCCTGTGTTCCCACTTCGTTCTTCTATCATTGACTATATATCCCATGGCACTGGCTGTTTACCCAGACCCTTGAAGTCAAACTGCACACCTCCAGGGGGCAGCACTCACACAGGATACCATGTGAAGGGGGCCCTGGAGTTAGGCAAGACAGCTCTTTCCTGAAGACAGGGCCAAGTGTTACATCTCTCTCTCCTGGTGCCTGAGAGCATGGCTCCTCCCCCATCCCTTGCCAGATACTTTTTTGTTTAGCAAATGAAATTGCGCGTTAACCCCACCACCTAGGTGACATTAAAACATATTTTAATAGCATAAAAATATTTAAGCAGTCGGTTTTATGAATTAAAGGACACCGAGAGACCATCTAATGCCATAAATTTTTAGATTAAAAAAATGAAGGCCCAAACTCTATATAAAAAAAAATAAAAGACCCAGTTGGCTTTGCCCTGGTCACATAGGTAGATAGGGAAAAAGCTGGAGACGAAACTCTGCTCTCTTGGCCCCAGGTGATCTTTGCACTGCCCCGGCTTTGCTCAGTACGCTCCGCGTTTACAGTTAATATCAGAAGTGGCTCCCGTGTGTGTGTTGGCACAATTCTGTTGGAGTTCGCAGCATCTTAGAAGACTTTCTAAATTAGTTTCCTGCGGTATCTATAATCAAGATCATTTGATATTCTTCGGCGTGCATTCAAATGTTACCTACCTAAAGACATTTGAACTCAGGTGGGGAATATCTCTACAAAGTCAATTAAATAAGTTCAATTTGAGTGAAAGCTGAGATGGTGTGGCTTGGGAGATTAAGTATAGAATTTCCAATTTAATGCTTTGAGTGTGTGTCTTAAATCTATATAACGGGCTTATTCTGGGAATTGAAACCTATTCCATTTCTTACAGGACGACGGTCCTGCTACCAAATACCCTTTAAGAGTCAGGTAATTAGAGTGTTTGTTGTTGTCCGAGATTAACTAACAAATGAAGAAAACACATGTTCAGATATAAAACACTAGAAAAGTCTTTCTTTTCGCTGGGTGACAGCAAAGGCCATCAGCAGTAAAAATGAACTGCTAAGTTCTTTGCAATTCCCTGAATACGGATTTAATATACAACACATGGATTTCTTAAAATCATTTCTCTTCTAGTGAGAATTAGTCTCCCCAAACACCCACCCATCAAAAAAAAAGGTGACATTATTGATTTTCAGGATTCATAGTCTCGTTATGCCAATACGCAGTAGAGGAGAGAAAATCAAAGCCCAAAGAGAATGGGCATTGATGGCAAAGGTTGGAGGCAAAAACACGTGGTCGAAAGGATCTGCAATCTAGTGCTGAGCAATAAATCCAGCCAAGTCATGACTGGAGAAAAGCAGTACGCAGAGAAGCCCCACCAGGGAAAAGTGAACATTTTAATCTATGAGAATCATCTATTGAGGGCTCCAGGCATGTTTTGGGGAGAGTGTAAGGCCTGGAATGCACAGTTACTGGGTGAAACCCTTCTTGGAACAGATGAGTCGTGCCAGACCTGGCGCGTGCAACTGCAGCCCTGACTGGGGGTGGTTTTTCTTTTCAAAGGAACAGAAGCTCAGAAATGACAATTGAGTCCTCTGTCCTCTCAGTTTTCAAGCAAATAGACAGTGTTATCTATCTTTTCGTTGATGCATCCAGTTTGCCTTGGAGGGTCCGACTTTATCTTGTTTGTCAGCAAAAGCAGACCCTGGGCAGCTGGTGGGGGGCACTTGAACTGGAAGCAGCAGAGGCTAATATTTTAAATCAGGATGAAGGCTAAGGATTTTAGGACCGACTTTTGAGAGAAAGGAATGTATGTATCAGCTCTTTGAATGACTGAGATTTTGAGGCACTTCTTGGGGACTGCGGTGCAGGACTCTGGTCGTTGTGATGTTGTGGAAGGAGCGCCTGCCCAGGACAAAATTTCTGAGCCACCTCTGTGCACTTTACTTTCTCATTTGTAAAATGGAAATAAGGTGTCCTGCCTACTCCTCAGGGTTGCCACCTCAATCAAAAGAGCTACTAAGGGATAAGATCTTTCCCAGCTACCTGTGAGGATGGGTATGATAGGGTCCCAGGATTTGTTCTCTGGAGTCACTGAAATTTCCTTAAACCCTCACAAAGCTCTGAAGTCCTTATTCCCATTATACAGATGAAGAAACAGAGGCTTAGAGGAAAAAAAAAGTTGCCTGAGATCACACACTTAATAATTATTGTTAACAGGGCTGGGATGAGATTTCAGTTCCAATCCCCAAACATTCTGAAGCAATCAGACGCATGATTTTCCACTTTTCCCCAAAACAGTTACCTGCTCCTTTCAGTGGCTGCTGTTCCAGCTGAGGGCTCCGGGCCCCGTTTGAGTCATTGTGAGTCAATTCTTAGGGAAGCAAGCCTTAATTATCACTGGGGGACAGAAGGCTGCATCTTCCAGGAATTTGGCAGACCCCAGCAGGAGGCAACCACAGGTCTTTGGCAAAAGATCACTTTTCAACAACATTGTCAATTCCAGCGACCCCCGACCTTCCACCTGCAGCCCCCCCCAACAGCTGCTGTTCTGTGGGAAGCGGTGGCAGTCTGTCTTCCTTTAAAAGGCAAATGCATACCCCCTCCTTGCCCCCTGCTGAGACCCCACCTGGGATTTCAGCCCCAGAGCTGGGGGTCAGCTCCCACTTGGAGAAATTAAGAAAGGAGAAAAAGGAGGTTGGGGGTGGGGAAGGACAGCTTTGACAACAGACCTGAACTCTCCTTTTTAATACAAGCCAGATTTAACATATGTCATTCTGTAAATCCGGGAGTCCAATTTGAGGCTTGTAATTTGCTGCGACCTTCTCCGTTCCTCAAAGTGAGGTGGAGTTATGCCAAGCACATCAAGGTAGCTGGTGGAAGATGTAATTTGCCCGCTGTGAGCCTTCGTTTCGGTTCCCTATTGTTAATTTTTATTTGTGTTGAGGTTTTGCGGCTTTAAAAAAGTCAGCTCGATTTATTTTAAAATTAAGGCAAACCAACATCAAAGGCAGTAAGAGGAAGATGTTTAGGTATTATAAAGAAACCCTGTGTAATCTTTTATAGCCGTCTTCTTTTTCAGGGCACGTATCAGTAAGTGGTTAGGGGACCTTTCATGACCCACTTGCTATATTTTTCTGACCTCTAGCCACCCCCACGGGTGAAAATCCCTCTCCGATGGGGTTTAGAAGCCCCTCTCTCATCCTCCTCAGCCTCTAATCCTGTTTGTACCACAACATGCTGCGTGAAGAATAAGAAACAGGGCTTACATCCGTTCCTACGGCATGAGCCCCTGAGATCGAAGAGGCTGGTTCTGCCCACGTTCACTTTTAGATACGAGGAACAAGCGCTTTCAGGCCAAAAACATGGGACCAAGTGGTTCATGAGTCATTTACTGGGTACGCAGAAGAAAGTTTATGTTGAAAGTTTCTCTTAAAAAGAATGGCGGGCGATGCCTGAAGGGCTTGTTTGTTTTTTAATGTGATAGGATTTTTCAACCCACTCATGTAGAACGTATTCGCCTATTGGCTTGTGTAGGAAATTCATGTGTCTCTGTACTAGGCTCTTTTACATGATACAGAGAGAGAGAGATAATAAATGGGTGATAGATGGATAGATAAGTGATAGACAATGATTAGATAGATAGGTAAATAGATATAAACGAATAGATTTGTTGTTCCTCAGAACTTTTAAAGAAAGGTACTATTATCCCCACTTACAGATGAGCAAAATAAACCACACCTGCTTTTCCTACTCTGCAGATCTGCCCCTTTAAAAGGGAGTTGACTTACACTGCTGAGCACAATTTATACAATTTTAGGGACAATGTCTTCTGTGCTCAGTCTTATATTGGTATTTGTGCTGTTGTGCTTCTGCTAGTTAACCAGCATCCATACTGATCAGCAGGATACAATGTGACCTTCTTTTGTGCCAAGAAGGTCAATAGTACCAAAACAGCATTTTCAACTATCAAAAGAGAGTTTCTGCAAACCCACTGGCAGAAGAAAATGTGTAACAACAGGCAGCATTTACATAGTTCAGCGTGCACGGAAGTAGCCCAGTGTACAATCGTGTAGCTCAGGAACTCCAGGTTTGCCCCAAGGGAAATTTGCTCTAGCGCAGACCAGAGGAGGACACGGTAAATGCCCCTGAAGTCACTGGGCTCGCAGGTTTTTTGGTTTTTGGTTTTCGGTTTTGTTTTTTTAAGATTTTATTTATTTAATTTTAATGTATTTTTATTTGAGAGAGAGACCAAGCAGGGAGAGGAGAGGGGAAGGTGTTGGGAGGTGGGGGGAAGAATCCCAAGCAAAAGGATCATGACCTGAGCCAAAATCAAGAGTCGGACACTTAACCGACTGGGCCACCCAGGCACCCCTATTTCTCTAGTTTTATAATATAAAAGATGACACAGGGTCACCTACACTTGTCATTATCCACAATTTTTCACTGATAGGATCCTCCCCAGAACAGACACTGGCTATCACGTTTCTCAACCAACATAGATCATTGCTTATTCTGTGAGACCAGTTACTTGTAAAGTTGTGGTTCCTATGAAAAGTAGTCTGGGACATAGGAAGCACCCCACACTTCCATCTTCTTTCATTTTGTTAGAACAAATGGGCTTTGGAATCAAGTTTTGGATCTGCTACCTAGTAACTTCGTTAATCGGAGAAAGTTATTTGACTTTGCTACACCTCAGTTTTCTCAACTAAAAAATGGGAATGATAAACCAATTTTCAGAAATAATTAAATGAGTTAATGATACAACACAACACAATACCCAACACATGGTAAATACTAAATTTTTAATATTAAACAACTTCTACATGCTTAATGACATCTAAGGAGAAGGGTCAAGTACACTGTAGTCTGGAAGAGAGGTCAAATATGCATAGACAGTTCTCAGTGGGAGGATTACTCTAGCATCGATATGTACTTGGGGAGTATGAGGTGGCAGCATCTAATGGTCAAGGGATTTGGGTTAGATATCAAAAAGAAGGGGACATATTTTGTGGGTCCCCAATGGATTGTATGAGACACCACTTGGGTTTCTGTGATAAATTAAATATAAGCTTGAACCCACCTGTTCAAGAGGAATAGGACCCACCTCCCTGCAGTTAACAAGAATTGTGCTCTGCACCTGCACTGAATTGTCTATAAAGAAAATAGCTTTATTAATACACATGTATATTGCAGAAGTAGACTTGGTTTTAATTCCACCATATCCTATTAAATTAATGGTATCTTTATAGAAGGTTAGGAATGAGAAAAACTCCTAGACTAGATTTATAAGTAATCAGTAAAATAGCCCCGTAAAATCAAGAGAAAAAATATATTGAAATGATGATTCATCATTATTCCACATATTTGACTATATCTAATAGCCTAATTAACTACAGAATTTTATGAGTTAACATCACCATGAAAACATTCCCTTCTGTATCACTGAATTTTATCTGTAGATGTTACAATACCACGATCATCGTGATGTCTTTTTACACATTTTATTCAATGAATCCAAATGAACTTGCACCAATTACCTTTTTAGCTGCCTGTCTTGGTTTTGTCAATTTGAATCCATATGCCTTTAGGGGATGTGTGATGTTTGGGGTAGTAAAGATTGTAGCTCTTCTTATAAACACAGAAGACACATGGGAGAAAAACATAGCATGTCTAAATTACCTTTCCTACATGATTATTTCACAACCTTCAACTTGAGAGATTGCTCTAACTGACTAAAAATATATATAGTAAGAGTCCTTTCTGGATATTTTCAGAACCCCCAGTTATAACTATGCACCAAATATGGACAAGCACTGGATTATGCAGTACACGGGACCCATGCTGCCCATCCACATGGAATTTACAAACGTTCTCCATCGCAAAAGGCTTCAGACTTTGATGTCAGTGGACGATTCTGTGGAAAGGGTAAGCACACGAACTTGCCTCAGTGGCAGGTTTTGGTCCAGCTTTCTTTAGATCCTTTCCTGCTTATCCTTTGTCTTGTTTTTGCTGTTTTTAAGAGAGGGAGAGAGTCTGTGTGTGTGACTATGTGTATGTGAGTGCGTGTTAAGTGATTTTATCTTCCCTCCCTTATCTTGACCCCTTCTATTACCTCTCCAGGCTTGGTTCTTTGGAGCCAGAGGCAAAGAGGAGATAAAAATCAAAACACCATAAGTCAAGAGCTACACTCACAGATACCTTCAAGAATTAAGCAAATAATGTAAATACCTAAAGCTGGTTTCGTATAAAGCGATAGGGCATGGTGGGGATTATGGTAAACTTTAAATGCCCACATCTATACCAAGGAGCAACTGCTTGGCTCCAGTGAATTTTTGCCATGTAAGAAAACAGATCCAGTATCATGAGATCTTCAGACTTTTTAAAGGAAACCAGAAATACAAACATTTTTTTTGAAATTTCCTAAACTTAAAAAAAAAAAACAACAACAGAAGCCAAACAAAATGCCTAAAGGCTAGATTTAGCTGGATTAGGCTCCAAAATAGCCTATTCTTAACCCTTGGTAACTATATAAAAGTGATGATACAATTTGCTTTAACAATGAACTTTTCAAAGTAAAACCTGTAAGTTAGGTGGTTGAGGCTGTTTTGTGAAGTTTTGTGTCTTTTTTTTTTAAAATAGGTGCACAGAACCTTTAAGACCAATGTGCCCGATTCAAACAAGTTACATTACTCTATTATTAGACTTTTCCCCTCCAGGGTTGTAAGCAACTGGAATTAACGTAGATAGTGATCGTGTTTCTTAGCCTTGTTAAAGTGGCTCTTGCCTTTAAAAAATAATGGGAAAGAAATTCGGGGGAAATCACAGCAACGCTATTGTCATCTTGCCCTCTTGCCTCTGTTGTATTTCAGCTGTATAATATGCTCGTGGAGACAGGGGAGCTGGAGAACACTTACATCATTTACACCGCAGACCACGGTTACCATATTGGGCAGTTTGGACTGGTCAAGGGGAAATCCATGCCATATGACTTTGATATCCGTGTACCTTTCTTTATTCGCGGTCCAAGTGTAGAACCAGGATCAGTGTACGTATTTCTCTGCTTGCTATGCTCGCAACATTTGGCTGTCGTGGCTCACGTATATCTGAGATAATTCGATTACCAATCTCAGGGTCTGGTTTCTTTTCATCCAAAACAGAAAAGGGTGTAGGTAGACGGAAGTTGGTAATTTAGAAAATGAAAACCTTGTTTTCTCCCCTACCACATGTTGTATTAACTGAGGTCTACTATTGAAAGAGAAAGGAAAATTAACTATCAATGACTAATTCTGCCAAACGGACCAGAATCCACGTCCCATGGGCGGTGCACACAGACACAGAATGTGATCGTAGGGACATCATCTGTACCTTCTTTGAATCAGACATACACTATCTTAAAAAAAAAAAAACAAACAAAAAACAGCCGACGCTGTTTTTAGGCCTTTTTAGTTGATTTTTTAAACTTATTACTTAAATAATTTTTTTAAGTTTTACATTTTTTTTAGTTTTAGGCTTTTTAGTTGATTTTTTAAAATCATTACTTAAGTAATTTTTTTAAAGAAAATAAAATTTTAAAAAGCATCATTTTCTTTTAGAAGAAAAAAGGCCTAAAGAACTGGCATCCTATTTCTGCCTTCCTTAGACAAGTCACTGCCTCCCTCTGCATCTCTCTTATCCCACTATAAAATGGGTTTTACATGCCCTGCCAGCCACTTCAGAATGTTCTATGTAAGATAAGATTGTGTACATGAAACAGTTATGGAAAGAGTTAAGGAAAAGAATGCAAGTAGAATTCCAAATCTGGAATGGCCCTTAAGGAGCATCCAGCTGGAATTTTTTTTTTTTTAAGATTTTATTTATTTATTTGAGAGAGGGAGCGTGCCAGCATGAACAGGGAGAGGGGCAGAGGGACAAGCAGTCTCCCCCCTGAGCAGGGAGTCCCACTCGGGGCTCAATGCCAGGACCCTGAGGTCACAACCTGAGCTGAAGGCAGGCCCTCAACCCACTGAGCCACCCAGGCGCCCTGGGTCCTGATCTAACATGGAAGAAGCTTGGCACGGCGCAAATGCCTCTCTCAAGAGTCCCCGATTCTGGAAGTGGCAGCATTGGGGCCCAGAACCCAGATATTCCAAACCTCCTCCGTGTGCCTTATCTGCTGCTCCCTTGCACGACATCCCAGAAGAAGCAAGAAGGTGATGGCAGTAGAAGGATTCCTTTGAAGAACGCTATTATGTCTCTTCAGCTCATGGGAAACACTTTGGGAATTGTGCGATCTAGGTTAGAGGGTTTTATGCCTGAAAGACTAAGATAGAGGGAGAGGAGGTTGAAGACCGATGAGTCCCGGTGTGGAGAAAGTGGTGCTCCGTGCCACCCCTACCGGGTTAGATCTGGGGCATAACCACCTGTCCCTTTGCAGAGTCCCACAGATCGTTCTCAACATCGACCTGGCCCCGACCATCCTGGACATCGCTGGGCTCGACACGCCTCCCGATGTGGACGGCAAGTCCGTGCTCAAGCTTCTGGACCTGGAAAAGCCAGGTAACAGGTGTGTCAATTTGCTTTCCCTCAGCCGGCCCCAAGCACCCCCAGCGCCCAGAGCCAGCCGGCCCCTGAAAGGAGTGGAGGCAAAGTACGCCTGGCCCGTGAGAATCACCCCAAGCTAAGAATTTCTGGGCTGTTTGTGAACAGCGTATTGATGGAGACACAGTCACGGTCTGCGGGAAGTGAGAGGTGTTTCTTTAAATAAACTGTGAGCACAGATCCATGGGGGAAAATGTCCAGATGCCAACAGTAAATATTATTATTTTGCTTTCAGGTTTCGAACAAACAAGAAAGCCAGAATTTGGCGTGATACATTCCTCGTGGAAAGAGGGTAATTACTGGTTCCTGGGGTGCTTCTGGGAACCAGGCCTAGTGGGCAGCTCTCCCTGCTGGGTATTTTTCCCCCTTATTCCGGTTTACTAAGCATGCAGATTTCATAAGCCTAGTCACAAGATTGAATGGTTTGCTCCTCATTCTCCACTGGCCAGCACAGAAATGACTGTTGCATCAGAATTGTAAAACATAAGTTTTCGTACGATGGGACCAAAGCACTACTGTTGAGCTTTTCCGCCTCGGTTCCTATTCAGACCAGTCCATTGACTTCCTCAGCCTCTTTCCTGAGTCCTGGCTGGCCCTCTCCTTTCTCCTTCCTTTCCCTAAGTGCCTTTCCTAGTTATAAAGACACAACTATATGAGACTGTCATTTCCAGAGTCCCTTCTGGGTTTTATCTTTTGATTCATAATCCTCATTGTCCTGTTTTTTTCCATACATACATTGAGAGAAAAGCATTTATATGAGTGTAAAGCTAAACATTTATGCCCAAAGTTTTGAAATTAATGCATTAGGGATATCATGATTCTTCGTAGTGCCTAGCTTGTAATTTTCACAAAGGACTCAGCAAATGTTGAGCTCCTGTGGACGAGATCTTACCATCTATTTCATGCCATTTGAAGAATGTGGATTCTTCTGGGTGGGTAATTCTGATCATTTCTCACATCAGAAACTTCTTCTTTTCTGTCAAAGGAAGTTTTTACGTAAGAAAGAAGAATCCAGCAAGAATATCCAACAGTCAAATCATTTGCCCAAATACGAGCGAGTCAAAGAATTGTGCCAGCAGGCCAGGTACCAGACAGCCTGTGAACAGCCTGGGCAGGTGAGTGACATGGCTTGTCTTCACCACAAGTCACATGCATCTTCATTTCTAATTTTTAAAATTTCAACGTATAAAATAATGTACATTTATGTGTAAATAAGCTTTTCGTAGTGGTCATGGAGCACTTGCTGATAGCTCTCCTCTGAGAATTATCCTGGTCTAAGCTGGGTGTCCTCATCACCGCTTGGGCTCCCTTCAGTGAAAAAAAGGTGGTGTCCTCAGACAGTACTAGATATCCACCCAACTAGCCAATACCAGTTCAACATATCGGACATGTGAAATGGGTAACCAGGTTAGAAAGATCAGAAACTTGGTTCCATCTGAGGAGTAGCCACCACCCCTTGGATTCCTGTTAACTGGTTATCAAGAGGGGTCAAGAGTCTACTTAGTCAAGGTCGGGGTAGATGCCAAGCCTCTGGGCAGTGAACCACCCAAGAGACATGATGGAGCCTTCCCATCCCGTACCAAAGTCAGATGTCACCTAACCCACAGAGGAGGATAGACTCTATGACCAAGATGGGGAAATGAAAAGGGAAGCCATATTGTGTTTATTGTTTCTACTTCTGCTCACAAAATTTCTGACATGAACTATTTCATTAGAATGAATTCTTTTTTTTTAATAGAGCTATTACTACAGATGGGGTACCTGGGTATCTCAGTCGGTTGAGCGTCCGACTCTTGATTTCCGCGAAGGTCATGATCTTGAGGTTGTGGGATCGAGCACTTAGTCAGGCTCCGCACTCAATGGGGAGTCTGCTTGAGTTTCTCTCTCTCTCTCTCTCTCTCTGCCCTTCCCCCTGCCCCCCCAAAGTAAATTAATAAATCTTTAAAAAAAAGAGAGAGAGATGTCACTGTAGAATTCAGGGCAACTCAGAACACCAACTAACTATCAATAAGAACTAAAGAAATACCACGTGATGAATTAACACAGGCCTGTTTCTAAGGAAAGTGAGAACATATGAACACTAACTATTTTGAACACTCTTGATTGACATCTATGCTAGCTAAAAGAAGTATAGTGTCATCATGAGAGAGGAACTGCCTAAGCCATTGGAACGAAATTGAAGGGAAGTGAAAAATAATAGTTATTACGCATTTGTCTTATATAAAACCCTGTACATGGAGTTTGATACGTACGAACGAGGCAAAGAAAAGTTCACATCTTTTTTGTGAGTCTTTTTTTCTTTTTAATTTATCTGACTTCTAGATAGCTACACAATGAGCCCATGCCAGTTCAGGATATCAGGCGCAAGAAACGGATAGTGCAGTCGTCATTAAAATGGCTCACAAACGTAGGGCGCCTCACATTTACACTCGTGATACGGTATCTCACTTACTGAACAGACGTTCACAATAAACAACTCAATCCTCGTACACTCTGCATTTCCTCATGCCTTTTTGTGCTCGGGGATTCCTTTGAAATAGAAAAAGGTGGGGAGGGAGGTTGTTGAAGGAAGGGATATAACCAGGACTTCATGACATACCAGTAAGTCTTAATTTTCAAGTGTTTAGTGGAGAAGCTTAGACTTATTCATTATATTTTAATATGATGTCTTCAAATCCTTCTTAAGGAAGCTCTAAGTATTATTATGACTAAAACCTCAGGATTGTTTTGTAGTTTTGAAATGATTTTTATGAGCCAGCCTCAATAGACTAATTTACTTTTATTTGGGAGTTGGAAATGTTTGGTGTTAAATGTGTCCCATGCAAATTGGTGATTTTGTTACTATTTTGGCCTTCTAAGTGGCAAGCATTACAGCCATTTGAGAATAAGGTACACTGCCTACCTTTCAGTATCCAATTTTGTAAGCCTCTCCGTATGGCTTGCACTGAAATTTTAATACAGGTCCTAAAGGGCAAATGTAAACTAAATTATGGAATTTAGGCACAAGCTCTTCACTCTTGTGCTGAATGCAGACTATGTTAAGAACTTCACTTCCCTTTTTCATATTTTTCTAAGCTTGTTTTGCCCCCACGAAATGCCTTAATATCTGGTTCCCTGGGATTCTCCTGTGCTGCTTTATTTTGATGTGAATCAGTCTGAATTTAGTTTATTTCACATGGATATATGAAAATGTTAGCAACAGTTTCTTTTAGAAGTGCCTGCATTATTAGAACAGAGAATTAATTGCATTATACCCCAGATGGCGATTTCTTTCTATAGGTGAAGATCAAATCATAGCTTAAAAAATCTGAGAACTTCCAGAAAATTTTAAGCCTCTTCAAGTCGGTCATAGACTCTGTGGGTCCAACCTGATAGCTCTGCTGTGTTCTACAGAATCTATATGTTTTGGCCTTTTGCTTTTTCTATCTGGCTACTTTGAAGAGTATCCTTTTAGTTACAATAGCAGTGACTTTAAAAAAGGAAGAAGAAAGTCCAGAGTAATGAGATTGTTTTGTTCTGGATGAAGACATCAGTTAAGGCTAGGATTAATTTGCTAGCAATCTCTTCTCTTGACACTGGTTTCACACCTGGCCTGTGCCCTGTGTCTCTTCCTCTGACCAAGGTTAACTGCCTGCATTCAAAGACAACACAATCTTCTCTTTGGTTTGACTCTGTAAGTGATATAGAGGAAAAACCCACACTATCAGCCCCGTTCTCTTCACATTTAACCCCCAAAGAGATCATGTATTTCCCCCATCCAACCATACCCCCATGCCTGGTCATCTAAGGATTGTTTGTTAGGGTCCGTGTGGATGCATGAAGTAGGTAAATGAAAGAAAGAGAAAAATGACATCACAAAGTTTGGGTTAGAATATTGGCATCCACTACTTTTAAGTTGTGTGTTTGGGGACTGGATTCTTAAGATTCTCAGGTTTTCTACGCTAAAGTTAAGAAAATTAATCTCCGTCTTACGAGGCTTAGTGCTATCATACATGTAAAGTGCTAGATGCATTACAAGGCAATGTGTGAATGTTGGGTGCTATTTCTGTTCTGGGCCATCTTACCTGCTTTTTCATTCCTATGAAGCCAACAGGGAATTAAAATGGGCTGGAATCCCAGACATTTGGCAATACTTCTTCACTTGGTGAACAGAGCAACCAGCAGGGACTAATTAAGACAGCGTGGACATATGTGTTTGCATTACTTCTGTGTTCCTGAATTAATATGAGGCTGAATATGAATTCCCACCACTCTCTCAGCTGGCATTACACCCCCAAGCACATTACATAGAGATTTATGTAGGACACACTACACATACACACACACACACACACACACAAGCAAATCTCAGCTTCTATCTGAAAAGACTTTGGCTCAACAAAGAACACACATCAGTGACACTCAGTTCTGGCTGTGCCCTAGAATCACCTGGGCGGCTTTGGAAAATATTGATGTCGGGGCCCTTGGGCGGCTCAGTCAGTTAAGCGTCCAACTCTTAGTTTTGGCTCAGGTCATGATCTCAGGGTTGTGAGACTGAGCCCTGCATTGGGCTCTGCCCTGGGCGTGGAGCCTGCTTAACATTCTCTCCCTCTCCCTGTGCCCTTCTCCTCTCTCACCCTCTCTCTCTAAAAAAAAGAAAAAAGAAAAAAAATACGGAAGTAAAGAAAATACCGATATATAGCCTCCCCCCAAACCAATCAGATTAACAGGTCTAAAGGTGAGACCAAGGCATCTGTATTTGTTAACAAAGTTAAGAACCACAGGTCTAGAGTCAGAGAATGGCGAAATTGGAAGGAGTCTTAGAAAGCTTCCAGTTGAATGGTATCCTTTTCCTAATTAGGAAATTTAGATCCAGAAAACTTAAGCCACAAACCCAAAGTCAGAACCTGCAACTCTTCACTCTGTGCTCAAACCTTTCTTCCCCAGAGCACGCTGCCTCTGCAAAAATGTAACACAGTAGATTTTCTCTTTGAAATTATAAATGGCATCTGCCTGGCTGAAGCCACTAGCTTAGGACCCACTCACAGCATGTAGGGAAGTGGTTCCCAAGCAAGACTGCACATCAGAATCACACAGGCTGCTTTACAAATGCTGATGTTCACGCTTCACTCCAGACAAAGGCAAACAGCACCTCTGGGGATGAGACCCAGACATCAGTGAATTTTGTCCAGCTCCTGGGTGATTCCTTTGAGCAGCCAGGACTGAGAATCATTCATGCCAGGAAAGCGTTACTCTATTTTGCGTCTTCTAGGTGTAGGGACTGACTCCTTATAAAGGAGTTACATTAAAGAGAAATTCCTTAGGTGTTCGATTTTGGAGTACATTTCATATATTCTCTGTCATTTGAAAAAACAGCTTGTTTTTTTCTTTGATAAAGCAAATTTCATGTCTTTTGTGAGTTGTTAAATTTCAGCAACTTTGCAATTTTGTTTGCCTTTCTACTATTGTATCACTATAAAGTCAAAGATTTGTTTAACATCATGAAAGAACCCCAGATCAAGCAAGCAGATACTACTTGGGAAATTAGAATGTAGCTTGTTGAATGTACTGGTTTAGCTCCAGGATTTATGTTCTCATCCCTAAATTATCCCTCTGACCATGGATCCCTTGACCTTTTGTGACCAGCTGCAGAGCAGGAAAAAAAGGCATTTACCAGTAAGATCTGGCAAGTTTGCCAGGAACTGACAGCCTGTTTCCAGAAACTCACTGAGCCCTGGTTAAAATTTCAGCGTGGCTTGTAGACACTTCCCCGCAGGGCTCCCTATTCCAGAGGGACAGGCCAGAACGACCGAGCCCCAGTGCCACCCTCTGGCTGAACACTTGTCTGCATGGAGCTCAGCATGGACAGCCCGGCCTCAAACCCTGCCTCCTCCCCTCTTCAACCTGCACTGAAGGACATTTCTGAATAGTTGGTGCAGCTCGATGTTTTGGCTTCTGTGCGTTTTTCAAAGTACAAACCACGGGCTTAAATGTCAAACCATGTTTAATGATGTCCCAAACAAGTCAGAAAAAGACAAACATAAGGACATTTTACTTAGAAACTACCTAATGTGGCCACACCCGATTTAATTTATGCTCTTGTTTCCCACTATTCCAGAACACAGCCCGCCCTGGGCGGGATCCCCTCCTCCCTGCTCAGTCAACGTAGCATTCTCGTCTGCATGTAAGCTGTTGTCTTTGCCTTCCCAAGTGCTATTCGCTCCACCAGGGCTCACCGGAAGCCTCACATTCTACCCCAAACCACTCTTTTATATTGGGGTCCTAGTCAATTGGGATTGCACCCTGGGGCCACTGCTTGTTTGCTATGTGACCATGGGCAAGTTATTTAATCGAACTCTGCCTCAGTTTCTTCGTCTTGAAAATGGGCCTAATAATAGCACCTGCCTCACAGGGTTGCAGCAAAGATTATAAGAGGTAAGTATATTAAACATCTGAACCAGTACCTGGCCCATAATAAGCACTCAACGAATACTAGTTATCGCTTGTTGGCCGAAGTCAGTTTACCAATTTTGGTTTCCCCAAACTGCAAGAACAATACTTCTTTTAACATTTCATTATTGACTTTTGCAAAGGATTATCCAGATGAAAATCTAAAGGAGGAAACACTCTCTTCTACTTTTCTTTCGTTTCCACTTTCCCTCCCCTCTCCCATCTCACCCCATCTCAAAGAAGACAGGAGATAAATTTCCTCAGCCCAAGTAACTCTACTTACATTGGTGAGAAAATCTGACAGTGGCTTCAGCTCAGTAGCAATAGGAATGAGGATGTTTATATGGTATTTTTATATCCCCAATGTCGAGATAAAGAGTCTAAACACATGTCCACCGCCCGGTAACTGTGTTTCATGATGTTGGTGCTGGCTTGAAGGATAATCAGTTTATCTAAAAATTACTATATGGTTGTTACATTTCAGAGAACATGATTTGACCTGCATCATGGCCAAATCCACATAATAAGACATATAATAATGGAGAACTAATCCATGTGTTTGTGTGTGTGGGTGTGTGTGTGTGTGTGTGTGTGTGTAAAATTAAGCTTTCATTGCAGTGTACCTTTGAAAAAGTTGTAGCCAAATGTTTTGTTTCTTGCTCTTGAATATGGGCATAAGTAGGCATAAATAAGAATATAGAACATTTTTTTTAAAGATTTTATTTATTTATTCGACAGAGATAGAGACAGCCAGCGAGAGAGGGAACACAAGCAGGGGGAGCGGGAGAGGAAGAAGCAGGCTCCCAGCAGAGGAGCCTGATGTGGGGCTCGATCCCAGAGCACCTGGATCACGCCCTGAGCTGAAGGCAGACGCTTAACCGCTGTGCCACCCAGGTGCCCCAAGAATATAGAACATTCTTAATCAATCTGAGAAATAGATACAGTTGAAAATGTAGAAATGATCACGATTATCTAGTAGTTACTTCGGGAAAAGGACGTAATCAGAGTTCTATCTTCATCTAATATTATGGTAGGCCTTTTTCACGGAACATTTTATACCTGAAAATTATTCTATAGAAGAGATCTTATGCTCATTTTAAATATAAGGAGACTAAAGCTCAGATGAGAAAGTCACTCGACCGAAGTCACATAGCTGGAGGTGTGACAAGTCTGAGTTCAAACCAAGATCTGTGCGATTCAAAGCCGCAGTCTCCCCACTAAATAATAATTACTGTATTATATACAATTTGCAAGCATGAAACATGAACTTGCCCAAGGATTGGATAACCATTGTTAAAGGTCAATTATAATAGTATTGGTCTGGATTTATATAGTGTATCTTTTTTTTCAGAACTCCAGAAACATTCAACTATTTATTCACATGACATATCCTTGAGGCCAGGAGGAGCAAGTATTCTCTTACCATATGTGGTATCTGGAAGAACAAAGAGATTCTGTAATTTGCTCCAGGCCGCAGAGTTAGCAGCAAAACAAAATGAAAATGGAGGTCTTCACATCCTAACCCAACCCTTACTTCCATTAAAAATGGCTACCTCTCGCTAAGTTTGCATAAGACAAAATTAAGTAATGAACTTAACGTCTGTTTGGAGTGGGGGGCGGTTTTGGAATAATAAGAAGGAGAAGGAGAAGGAGAAGAGAAGGAGAAGAACCGCCTTTGTTGAGTGCCTACCATGTACTGAGTTCTTCCTGCTCATGAATGAGTTCTAGTACTGACAAAGCTCGGATTGTATAGCTGACTTGTTCAAGGACACATAGTGATGTGAGAAAGCTGATATTCAAATCCAGACTTTTCTAGATTGAAAGTCCAGACTTTTGCCACTGAGCCACATCAATAGGGATATAAAATGCCATTCTCAAGTCTCGGGAGGAATATAGGTGATATTCACCACTAGAAAATTCTACTCTGATAAACGGATTATGGTAGCACTGTGGGCTGTAGTCATGATTATGTGGATTAACTTATATAAAGTGCTCTAAACCAGTACATGGCTCAAGTAAGATTCCACAGATGATGGTAATGATAGTGATAAAGACGGTGTTGAAGGGAATTGTTTGAATGGCATTTGTCCTATTTCTCATTAGGTTTGATTCCACCAAACGAGCTGCACACATGAATCCTTGTATCGAAAGAGCCAGCCTTCTCTTCCTCATCACGTGTTATTTGCATATAAGTATATATAATCAAGCAAAACCTTTAAGACATAATTAATAAAGAGAGTGATTTGATGCTAAGCTAAGTTCAGGGAAAAATTCAGGAGTATGAGACATGGTCCTTGCCTTCAGTTCCAAATTTCAGTGTGGTTGGAAAGGCTAAAATGAAATCATAATAACCTACAAAATTATTTAAATAGTTTTATCGAGCCCCTCGCTCGCCGAATGTGTGCAGAAATCGTTGTGGAATGAATGTATGTGAAGTGATTGGTACAGATGGAGTCAGAGAGGCAGGAGGAAAACTGGGATGATGTCCCACGAAGTGGCAAAGGAATTTACAGTAGGGGCAAGCGGTCAGGGAAGATGAAGACAGGCGATCCAGCAGTTAACCGATGTACTGATAAACTTCAAGAGAGTAGATAAGAGGGAGCCAGTGGGCTATCTGCGTCTCGGCGCGGGCACGTGTGTCCCAAAGAGCAGTTCGGAGGCTGACCCCATGGCCCATGAGCAGATGCCTCCCGTGTCTGGGCTCCTATCTCATTGCCGCAGCTCATTCTGCAATTCCAAGTCATGTCCTCCTCTCTTCTGAGCGTGTAAGTGCCGGTAGCATGAGTTTCAGAGCAATTTCCCAAAAGCTCTCTTCCTTTGCCTCCCTTGATCAACTCTCTAAGTAAGGTGACCATTGTAGTTGCAGTGACCTCAAGGTTTTATTGCTCAGCCATAAAAATTGTCATGATATCGAACCCCAAAATGATTGCGGCCAATGTGTGGTAGTTACATTTCATTAAAACTCCTAGTATGCTTGCCCTAAGAAGATTTTCAAAGCCGCTAGCTAATTACTCTATCTAATAGGGCCTGTGGCTTGTTCAAAGGGTCCACAGTATAGAAAATCACTGGCATTTTTCTCGGGGGCTCCAGTTTTATATGAGAATGTGTATAGCTGTATGTGTGCATCCAGTAAATGTGGGTATACGTGTGTGCACGCGAATGCATTCATATCTATATGCATATTTGATTTGTGAGATACATCATCAGTGCCCGGGATGGTGCCAGATCTCAGGTTTGCTTTAATTCATCTCTTCAGGAAAGAAACACCCCTTCCCTTCATCTCCGCCCCATAAGACATCAGCAACGAATTTGGCTAATGGGAAATGCAGGTTGGATTCCAAATAGACCAGATCACTAAAAATTCTGCCTACGCTTTCTGTTCTAGAAGAATCTACCTGTACCCTCAGCAATTCCAGGCCCCCCCCCCAAAAAAAGAATTTTTTTTAATGCATTGTGGTTATAAAACTAAGGAAAGTTTTCACTGTAGTTATGTGTTTTAAAAAATTAATGTTTGTACTAGAATTGAAATAAATTTGAGCCAAAAAAGACACGAGGCCATTATTTTTCAAGAGTAACATTAACCATATTTTTTCTCTAGTAGAAAATAGAGTACTTCTTATGCGACTAGGCTGTGAGCTGTGGGTCCACTGGCTACTTCTTTTGCTACCATAGACATTAAGTAGTGAACTCTTAGTTTTTGAAGGCGTGAGTTAGAGATTACCCAGACAGATGTCAGGTCTTAAAGCATTTGGATTTAGGACAAATACAGATCTAGAATGACACTCAAGCACAAATTCCCAAACTTTTTGGAGCTATAAAAGGTTATGGATTATTTTGCTGACACTTCTTGTCAGCAGAAATTCCATATAGCATATAGTTGTTTCTCAATGGAGTTGTATATCAGTTTCTGAGAACTCTTTTTGCGAATTTCATGGCACCTCCTCAAACTAATGGGACATGTCCAGAAGTGCTACAAACCCAGGCTCGAAAACCCCTGGGCTCCACGTTGAATGGCAGAACCATGGAGCAGGCCACACACAGCTGTCTGGTCAACCTTTACAAAGCCTAAGTTCTCTCACTTGTCAGCTAACTGTGGAGAGAAAGTAAGGAAAATTGGTTACTCTTACAGAGAGCACATAGTCCTGCCTGTAGAGCCCAGCTGGTAATGTTCCTCTGTTCAGCTGGAGTCATCTTCTGACCTGATTACATCAGGACATTTCTAGACACAGCTTCCTTTGCATACCCACGCCCCAATATGCACACATCCCTCTCAAACACTCATCCATCTGAACTACTTAGACCTAAACGTATCTCTTTTGCCCCTGCCATGGGTTCCAGCTGCAACAAGGTCCAGCAACCAGTTGCAAATCGAAAGCAGTTGTTCTTAACCCCAACTGCACATTAAAATCACCAGGAGAGCTTTAGAAACTCCCAGTGCCCAGCCATGTGTGAGAACCACTAAGCTCACATAACTCACCAGGGCCTAATCAAGTGGACTTTCCTTCTTCTTCTTCTTTTTTTTTTTTTTAGTTAAATCATCTCTAACTTAGTGAGTCCTCAACTATTCTTGTCTGTGTTGCCTTCCTGGCTTTGTAAATAGAGTTAGTTGCCTTGTCTCTAGAGTCTGCTTCTCTGGATGGAGGTGATGGACATCCAAGATATGCTGGTCAAGCCACAAAAGAACATTGTAACCTAACCAAATGCAATAGCACCTAGAGTGGGGGGGGGGGGCTAAAGCAAGATCACAGAACAAGCCCTATGAACCGGGGATGCGGGAACTCTATGGCAGAGGCGCAAGGCAGCTGTGATACTTCAACCCTTACAGAGGGCATATGGCTCCAGTAAGAGAAAGTAAGCCGACACCCTGCACCTCGGTCCACTGTGAAGAGTTTCACCCCGTTTTGTACACGAGTGTCGTTTGTCTGCTCACCAAGACACCTGGGACCCATGACTAAACTTTACCTTGCATGAGGTCACTTTGAGATTAAAATGTAACCCAAAGTAGGGTATAGGTACAAGGGGTGGGGGGTGTTGAGATTATTTTATGTGGTGCAGGGAAAACCATCTTTCATTTGATGATTTTTTCTTACTGAAAATATGTAACTGGCACAACAAATACATGATTTTACAGGTACTGTTGCTTTGGCCATTGTTTAGAAATGTGTCCATTTCAAGAAAAGTATCAGTAATTGTATACAGGTGATATTCATATAAGGAAGGAAAACAAAAGACAAAAATTCGCTAACACTACATGATAGCATGCTGTAACAACCATGGTAAACTTCAAATCCAGGTCAGTGTTCTTCCCAAACTACCATTTGAGGGAGAGATCGAGGGGAAGACAAAAAGGAAGAGGAAGGTTATTAGGTCTTTCAGTAAGATACGGAGGATTCCATGAAATGCCCCCAAGGTGAAGTGTTCTTATTTCATTCCGGTTGCTATTCGAGAAGCACGGGCAGGGAGGGAGGGGGACACTGAAGCTGCCTGCGGTGTGTGCAGGGGGCTTGGTACAAGGCTCGAAGGAGAAAACCCTGGGGCCAGCTCCCCCGTGCCCGTCTCTTGGGAAGGTGAACGATGTCCCCTCCCGAGCAGCTTGTTCTGTTGGGTGTGCAGGGTCCATAGAAGGCCAAGAAGAGGCACAGAGAAAACCTGACACATTGGCCAATGCCTGGGGCTTGTGAAAGCTGGCCTGCTCAGTGGTAGACTCCGATTACACTCATCTCTGTCTTCCTCATGTGCCACTCTTCCCCAGGTTGAGGGAGAAACTGGGGGGTTGGGGGGGGGTGCAGAGAACAAGGCAGCCAAGTGTGTTTTTCCAGAGAAACAGGGATCTGGCAAAAACAGCCCTGACAGCTGTGCTCTGTGGCTTGGTGAATTAAGGGCTTTTACATGTTTCATTCAAAGACTCTGTTTAGTCTGGGTACTGGAGATTTATAGATCCATTTTGGGCTCTAGTGTCATGGAGGTGGTTCTGATTTCCAATGACTTCGTTGTCATCTGCAGTTGCCTGCAGTGAAAGAAAGAACTCAAGGAACCGGGGGTCGACTTAGGCAGGGTCAGATAAAAGCTTGCCTTGCTTCCTCGGCTCTCCTGACGTGGGGCGGGGTGGGGGGGTCCCGGGCTTCCAAAACCTAAGGCAGCAGTCCTTAATAAAAAAACACCTGGAGCGGGATGGGTAACCCGCTTTCGCGTTGGCTTTTGCAGAAGTGGCAGTGCATTGAGGACACATCTGGCAAGCTTCGAATTCACAAGTGTAAAGGATCCGGTGACCTGCTCACGGTCCGGCAGAGCACACGCAACCTCTACTCTCGCGGCTTCCCCGACAAGGACAAAGAATGCAGTTGCGGAGAGCCGGGGTACCGCGCAGGCAGAAGCCAGAGGAAGAGTCAAAGGCAGTTCCTGAGAAACCAGGGGACCCCGAGTAAGCTTGCGCAGGGACCCTCTCAGTGGACGGCAGAGTGCTTTGCGAATGCACAATAGGGAGACAAAAGGCTTGCTCCTTCTACATTAGAGATCTTATCTATGCATAGGTTTAGCGCGAAAAGCAAATGATAGTTCCGTTTAAAAGAGCAAAGCTAAGTTGAAATTTGGGGTTTGTGGACATTTGAACTTAAGCATAGACTGAAAATATATTCGGTAAAAGCACCAAACTATACACACACGTGAAAGAGCTATAAAGGGGCAACAGGTGTGGTTAGGGGCAGAGGGTATAGTTTAGGTCAGTTTTATTTTACATGAATGCTAATGTCCTGATTTGTCAGCCTTGAGCTGCTTTAGAAAAAAAAAGGAGGAAAATTAAAATTCGAGGTTTCATTGCTTAGGTATTAAACTAATAAGAAAAGTATAAATACTTTTTTTTTAAAGGTGCATCTGTTGTAGGACAGTATCTTTTTTTAGTTATGGTTGACTGGAAGGGTGAAACTAGTCAAATTCAGTGTGAAAAGCACTGCCTAGCATTTTCTTTATAAAAACTCTATCAGGTTAACTATAAAATTCCTATGATTTTACAGACGTGAAAACCCGGTGGGGCACTTTCCATAAAAGAATGAGAGTCTAGTGCCATCTAGTGGCAGAATAGGAAAAGTGACTCATTTCTGTGGCAATTCTTTTCTATACTGGTTTGGAAATGAGTAAAATACATTTTCTGTGTTATTTATTTTTTTAAGTAGGCTGTACACACAACGTGGGGCTTGAACTCACAACCCCAGGATCAGGAGTCTCCTGCTCGACCAGGTGCCCCCCACGTTGTAAATTAGGAAATCAAATCAATCACTAGAACAGTAAAAGCTCTTAGCACTGGCTTTTTTTTTTTTTTTAAGATTTTTTATTATATTATGTTAGTCACCATACAGTACATCCCCGGATTCCGATGGAAAGTTTGATGCTTCATTAGTTGCGTATAACACCCAGTGCACCATGCAATACGTGCCCTCCTTACTTACCCATCACCGGTCTATCCCAATCCCCCACCCCCCTCCCCTCTGATGCCCTCAGTTTGTTTCTCATGGTCCATAGTCTCTCATGTTTCATTCCCCCTTCTGATTACTCCCCCTTTCTTTATCCCTTTCTTCCCCTACTGATCATCCTAGTTCTTATGTTCCATAGATGAGAGAAATCATATGATAATTGTCTTTCTCTGCTTGACTTATTTCACTTAGCATTATCTCCTCCAGTGCTGTCCATGTTGCAGCAAATGTTGAGAATTCATTCTTTCTGATAGCTGAGTAATATTCCATTGTATATATGGACCACAGCTTCTCAATCCAGTCATCTGTTGAAGGGCATCTCGGCTCCTTCCATGATTTAGCTATTGTGGACAATGCTAGCACTGGCTTTTTTATCCTGGACTCCACTGATGGACTTTAAGGAATTATGAGCCTTCTAACATTTTATCCAAAATGATAAGTCTGTTCTGTGTATGTGCACATTTTTCTGGATGTCCATAACTTTCAACACAATCAAAGGAATCCAGAACCCAAAGGCTGCGAATGATTGGGAGATATTTTTTTCTTCCCTGAGAGAAAATGCCAGGTTTAATAACTCACACTAAGATATCAAATGGAAAGCCAGAAAAGGACAAAGATTCCTGACACTGTCCCTTAACGGAAGCTGATTAGTGTGTTGGGCTTGGAGGAAGGGGCAGCCTCTTCTGTCCCCGGAGGTTAGATGGCACTCCGCAGCAGTGACCGTAAACACGGATTTTGTTCATCATTGCACACAAACTGGAGCTGTCTGGGGCCTCTCTTTCAAGGCACGTCATATCTCACATATCTGAGGGCAGGAGTTGCTCGTGAGCAAACTCAGTGGCCAGCTGACTGTTACAGAGGCGTTTCCTCCTCTGGATCACAGCGGGATCCCATGGCGAGTCTGATCCCACAGCCTGGGTGCTCCCCTTCTTCCTATTTTAGCAGCACGCTGGAGAAAGGAGGCCCCGTGAGTATGCCCCCTCAGAGCCAAAGTGCATCTGATAAGGAGGGGCCGAGGTTTGCACATTAAAGCTCTTGTCTATGCACTGTGAGCCTTGACCTCGGTCTACAGTGACCAGAAAACATGCTGGCCTCCCCCTGGCATTGCCCTCCATCTGCCAGGTGTTAAAAGTCAGCTGGCTGATAAAAAGCCTTTGCAAAATTTAATTTTTCTCTATTTTTTGTACAAATAGAAGGTGTCGAGAGCACTTACCCTTTTGAAAAATCGGCCCATGTTGTGGAAAGACTGTAGCCTTTAGAATATGGTAGATTAGGGTCCTAGGTCCCACAGCTGTTGGCTCCATAACATTGCGAAATGTAGGTAGCATTCAGAGCTTCAGTTTTTCCATGCTTAAGAATCACCACACCAAATTTATGAGCCTGTTCTGAAAATCTAATAAGCTTTTTTAATATAAAGATTTATTATAATAATAAAGGTCTTCCAAGATTGTGGATTAGAGATAAGTATGAGCCGAATAGTACACAGCAAAAGCCCAGTCAATGATAGTCAGTAGTATGATTAATACCATGATTGGGAATATAATTTTAGCCTTAGCAGTCCACACTGAAAATGCAATGTGGAAGTTCACAGCCTGCCGTGAGTGGAAAGGAACTTGGCGGTCCCCCAGACATACCCCCTCACTGGTGGGAGGAAGGGCTGGGGTCCCGAGGACCATGCCGTCCACTGTGCTGCTATGCAGCGCCCAAGCCCAGACAAGAGCCCAGCCCTCCCGACGTGAATCCTAGTGGGCTGCGCGCAGCTCCCCGAGGCCTCTCAACAACCCAGTATGAACTGCTTGCCCTTCCCAGAATGCTGAGCCAGGTGGTGCCTTTCCTCCCTCCTAAACTACACCTAGACGTCCGTATTAATGTGTCTTCCCTTATTTCCAGGGTACAAGCCCAGATTTGTCCATACCCGGCAAACACGTTCCTTGTCAGTCGAATTTGAAGGCGAAATCTATGACATAAACCTGGAAGAAGAGGAATTGCAAGTGTTGCGACCGAGAAATATTGCCAAGCGCCATGATGAAGGCCACAGGGGGCCCCGAGGTCCCCAGGCTGCCGGCAACGGGGACGCGATGCTGGCAGACAGAGACAATGCCCTGGGCCTGCCCACCACCGTCCGAGTGACTCACAAGTAGGAAGGCTTTGGGTGTTCACGGGGGCTGAGTTCCCAGTCATCCCCCCCTCCCCATTATCACTGTTTTGCTTCTTTATAAAAAGTGATATCTCTCGGCCGTACAGGGTCCAGAGGCTGGCCCACAAAACCACTGGGGTTTAAGGAAGCAAGGGGGAGTCCCAACAGTCGTACGTTTGGACACATGCTTTGGGTTCAGTTTCACATGAAGGCTGATCAACTGGGAGCTTAGCCAGAGTGGTTCCGTCACATCCTAACTTAGCAGGCATGGAGCTCTGCCCTTGAAGTTACCTTTGTGGGAGCCTTGGGAACAGGTGGAAACCATCACCAGCACTGTCGAGGCTCAGAGCAGGTGCACACTCACAGCTGCAGAAATGAAACACAGCCCAAGGGAGGGAGGACTGCGGGTCCTGGAGAAGCTTCCAGAGAGGTGGGATGTGTTGGGAATGGACATAAGATGCAGAAACACCTAACTAACCTGGGCAGATCCCAGAGAGCATGTGACTCCCCGGGAGTCACGGAGACAGGGAAGAAGACGATTACCCCAAAGCTGTTCTCCATTTCCTTCCAAAATCCAGTTACTGTCTTGATAGAGAAAAATTTTCTTTCTGAATTTATTAGCAAGGTCTTCTCGTCTCTCTCATTCTATCACTTTGGGAAGGTGGTATCCTGAGCTCTGGCAGATTTTTATCTTTGGGACTGGTCTTCCCGTGCCTGTACAGTTCACCTTGAACAAGGCAGGGGTGGGGCACACAGACCCTCTCCCACCTCCACAGTTGAAAATCCATGAATAACTTTTGACTCCCCAGAACCTTAACTACTAGTGGCCTATGGCTGACCAGAAGCCTTAGCGATAACGTTAACAGTCGATTAACACATAGCTGTATTCTTACAACAAAATAAGTTAGAGAAGACAGTATTATTAAGAAAATCATAAGGAAGATGGGGCGCCTGGGTGGCACAGCGGTTAAGCGTCTGCCTTCGGCTCAGGGCGTGATCCCGGCGTTATGGGATCGAGCCCCACATCAGGCTCCTCCGCTGTGAGCCTGCTTCTTCCTCTCCCACTCCCCCTGCTTGTGTTCCCTCTCTCGCTGGCTGTCTCTGTCTCTGTCAAATAAATAAATAAAATCTTAAAAAAAAAAAAAAGAAAATCATAAGGAAGAGAAAATATGTTTACAGTACTGGTCTGTTTCTCCAAAAAAAAAAAAAAACTGCCCATAAGTGAACCTGTGCAGTTCCAGCCTGTCTCGTTCCAGGTCAACTGTAGTTGTTAGAGTTATGCGCTAGGAGATTTAGACCAGGATTTGTTTCTTTTTCAGTATCGATCGACTCCTTATCCCAACTTTTCTCTATCGCAAAGGCTGATTCTTTGCTTCGAACTGAATGGGGTGCTTGAGGCAGGCTCTTTGTAACAAAATGAATGGGATAAATACCCCCCTTTTTTCTTTTAAAAGATTTTATTTATTTATTTGACAGAGAGACAGGCAGTGAGAGAGGGAACACAAGCAGGGGGAATGGGAGAGGAAGAAGCAGGCTCCCAGCGGAGCAGCCTGATGTGGGGCTCTATCCCAGAACGCCGGGATCACGCCCTGAGCCAACGGCAGACACTTAACGACTGAGCCACCCAGGAGCGCCTAAATAACCCCCTTCTAACTCTGCATTTCTTTAATCAGACAACTTGCTTCCAGTATAACTGTGAAGACCTCCATTTTTCCCACAGTAGTGGAGGAGGCTTTCAAAACTGGAGTTTCCTGGTGGTAGCTATCCTTGGGGACGTGAATATTGAATGTTGCAGTGTAAGGGGATCTTAGTGATGGTCTCTCTCTGACACCATCCTTTCCCCACCCGGGTGCCCAGGAGACATTCCCACGTATGCTTGTGTATGGCTCAGCTTCAAACTACTGCTTGCATTTGAATTAAGAGTTTAGAAGATAATTATGTTCCCTCTGCTATTTCTAATGGGTTTAAAAAAATAGACAAGCATATAAACCTATTTCTACTGTTTTTGGTTTGTTTGTTTTTGCAGGTGCTTTATTCTTCCGAATGATACAATCCACTGTGAGAGAGAACTGTATCAATCGGCCAGAGCCTGGAAGGACCACAAAGCATACATTGATAAAGAGGTTAGCCATGGCCGTGGGATTGGAGGGTGTATTCCGAATGCAAACTCAGCTCGCCAGCCCCTCAGTGACTGGTGGGGCTCGCTGTGTGTCCACTCCTTTTTTTTCTTACAATGACAATTACGTGAAACGTAGCGTACGTAGCAAGGTATTTACCTTTCCCTGGGGATGTAGTGATCATCCTGCCTGAAAACAAAATAGGGTGTGATAAAATAGCGGGCACTGACTCGGTGACCTGTTGAAATCTCTGGGAGGAAGCGATCCCGTCGTGAGTGAGGCACCTGTTAACGTGTATCTACAGCCATCAGCAGGAACATCGCCGTAGCCACACTCTGTGCCCAGTTTGTTTCCAAGTTAATGACCATCTCGGCGGAATAGCTGGAATTACGGAGCACAGCAAATAAGGTGAAAAGAAATCCTGATCTTCAGATGTCATTGTTCAAATATGTGTCTTCCAGATTGAAGCCTTGCAAGACAAAATTAAGAATTTAAGAGAAGTGAGAGGACACCTAAAAAGGAGAAAGCCGGAGGAGTGTGCCTGTAGTAAACAGAGGTGAGTGTGAGGCTGCCTCGCGCTCTTGTGTCCAAACTCGTGTTTCTACAAACTCCGGGGATAAGCGCTGGGCTTGTTTCTCTCTTATACCAAGAGAAAGCTTAGTAAATTGCATTTGTTATCATATACTGTAATGACCTAAACTCTTTAGGTCAAGTGAAATATGTCATAAACCTAAGCCGAAGGTTAAAAAGCCCCATTAAGCTAAGACAGTTAAAGTAACCAGTTTCATTCTATTCTGCTTTCTGTTTATACAATGAATTGTCGGGGCGCCCAGGTGGCTCAGTCGGTGAAGCGTCTGCCTTCGGCTCAGGTCACGATCCCGGGGTCCCAGGACTGAGCCCCACATCAGGCTCCTTCCTCCGTGGGGAGTCTCCTTCTCCCTCTGCCCCTCCCTCCTGCTCTGCTCTCTCTCACGATCTCTCTCAAATAAATATATAAAATCTTTAAAAATAAAATAAAATGGACAGTCTGATTGAATGTGAGACTACGGAGACTAACTTTTCAATCTTCTTGCCCGTAGCTATTATAATAAAGAGAAAGGTGCAAAAAAGCAAGAGAAGGTGAAGAGCCACCTCCACCCATTCAAGTAAGTGAGTCTCTGTTTTCCGCGTTTGCTGGGAGTGGAGGACTGTCCACTGGGCACTTCTGAAACGTAGAAGGGAGCCCTGTGTGCCACGTGGTGCCGCTTCCAAGCAGGCAGCTCTATCCAGGAGGGCACAGAGCTTAAGAAGTTGAAAACAAAGCCCATACCTTGCCAAGAGAACGGGCATGCTTTTGGAATCCTTTCAGGGGGAGCCACGAGGAGTTCTGCTCTAATTCTCTGTGTGTTTTCTGTTGATGTATGGGATGGTAACTGGATTTTATTCTGTGCACTGCTTTCTGTGGACAGTGATTGGGAAATGGGGCCGTCTTGATAAGGTTGGTGTGTTCCATAGAACAGTCTGCAACTGTGCTGAATTCTGAAAGTTGGGAGAAATGTACATATTTTTAAAATAACAGTAAAATTTGCATGTGGACCGGATTTAGTATTGAGCCTCAACAAAAGTTGAGCCCTTTATGGAAAAAAACAAAATCATAACAAAAGGAAATTCTTTCCAAGTCATCTACTATCCCGCTAACCGTTGAATTTATGGCTGATGAGTACCGAGTCCCCAGGAAGTTAAGCCATTTGTCCAAATGCTGCGTCTAGCGGGATCCATGGATTCACATTGACATTCATTTCCACCAGTGTTTCCATGGACGTAAGGAAGATCCTTTCAGGCTCAGTAAAATTCTAAGAGAGTTGTCACTTCATGAGTTTGTCTTCACTCCTGCTGATTATAGTTCAAGGCCCTCTGTGAAAAATAAAACTCATCTCTTACGGCGTGTCTGCCTGTTTGTGTGAGATTCGTAACAACGGTGGTATTTTTCCCTGGGAAAGTGCTCCCTGATCATGACCGCATCCCTCTGTCGGAACAGGGAAACTGTTCAAGAAGTAGACAGCAAGCTGCAGCTCTTCAAGGAGAACCGTCGGAGGAGGAAGGAGAGGAAGGAGAAGAAACGCCAGAGGAAGGGCGAGGAATGCAGCCTCCCGGGCCTCACCTGCTTCACCCACGACAACAACCACTGGCAGACGGCCCCGTTCTGGAACCGTAAGTAGTGTGTGGTTTTGGTTTAGGCGTTTTGTTTTTTTTTTTAAGAAATATTTTCCCAGTTTTGTGGCACCTGGGTGGCTTAGTGGGTTAAGCGTCAACTCTTGGTTTCAGCTCAGATCATGATCCCGGGGTCGTGAGATCGAGCCCCGCGTTGAGCTCCTCACTCAGCACAGAGTCTGCTTGAGAGTCTCTCTCTCCCCCTCTCCCTCTGCCCCTCCCCCCACTTGCGCTCTCTAAATAGATAAAGAAATCAAATCTTTAATAAAAAAATATTTTTCCCGGGGCGCCTGGGTGGCACAGCAGTTAAGCATCTGCCTTTGGCTCACAGCGCGATCCCAGCGTTCTGGGATCGAGCCCCACATCAGGCTCCTCTGCTAGGAGACTGCTTCTTCCTCTCCCACTCCCCCTGCTTGTGTTCCCTCTCTCGCTGGCTGTCTCTATCTCTGTCAAATAAATAAATAAAATCTTTAAAAAATATATTTTTCGCAGCTTTATTGAGATATAATTGACACACAGCACTATATAAGTTTAAGGTGTGCAGCATAATGACCTGACTTCTGTGTATTGTGACATCATGACCGCAGTGATTTCAGTGAACAACGTGTCACCTCATCTGAGTTGCTGCTAACCACTGCCATGCAGAGAGACGGCAACTCACACTACAGTTACTGAGGCTAGGGCTTCAGCAGCCTGAAACCAGGGATCGAGAATGATTCATCATGTTATTTTCTCTACTGGCAACTAGAATGGTTTTGTCCAAAGTTACCATTTTCTTTGGAAATTTGTTTTCGTATTTTATTTGAAAATGCCAAGGTCGCCCTGGGTGTTTCTCCTGATGGTGTTATTTCACATACTGCCCAGCTCCTGGCAGAGTTCCTGCCCAGTAAGACTGGATTTAGTTATATCTCTAACTAAATAACAAAATAAATAGATGAACAATCTTGGCTTGAATAGATTTTGTTGCTACTTTTTTTCGTGTCAAACTCTAAGTATAATGAAAGGAAGTGAAAACCCCTTCGATGCAGGGGCTGTATTCTAATTCTCAGTCCCTTTGGTCCCTAGCACCGTGCTCACAGAAGAATAGGGACCTTACAAAATAGACAGTTTTACATGGAACTGCTGATGATATGGAATAATAACAATTGTGTGGGGGTTTTTTGTTGTTGGTTTTTTTTTGGAGAGAGAGCACATGTGCCAGGGGGAGAAGGAGGAGAGAGAGAGAGAGAGAGAGAATCTTAAGCAGGCTCCACACTGCAGAGCCCAGTGCAGGGCTTGATCTCATGACCCTGAGATCATGACCTGAGCTGAAATCAAGAGCTAGACACTTAACTGAATGAGTCACCCAGGCACCCCAGTGATTGTACGCTTTTTAAAATTCATACCTACATGTGCTTTCGTGGCCTATGCACAGAATTCACTGAGGCCATCTAGAAATAGTGCCCAAAAATAAATTTTTGTGGCACATCATCTGATTGAAGGCTTACATCCCAGGGAGGAGCTAAAACTGCAGATCTTCTCATTGAAAAGATCCCAAGGGACCACCTGGGTCAGTGTTTCTCAAAGTGGGATTTGGAGACTCCAGGAGCCCAGACCATTCTTGAGGGTTTCGGGCCTATATCTGATGATCTTTGTTTTATCTTTCCACTTTGACGCTTTTTAATTTCAGTGTCCAGGTTTGCATCTTCATTCCCAGCCACATGGAAGCCAAGTGAACTCTTAAACTCAAAGCATTTAACTTTTTTTTTTAAAGATTTTATTTATTTGAGAGAGACAGACAGACAGAGATAGCGAGAGAGCACAAGCAGGGAGGAGAGGGAGAAGCAGGCTTCCCGCTGAGCAGGGAGCCCGATGTGGGGCTCCATCCCAGGACCCCGGGATCATGACCTAAGCTGAAGGCAGACACTTAACCGACTGAGCCACCCAGGCACCCTCATAGCATTTAACTTTTAATCTCATTCTCTAAACTGGGGCGTGAGGCTCTCTGAGGGTCATTCCAGTTGTGGGAGTCCGTTCTCCCCAAGTTCTGGGCTGGGGCACAGGAGACACAGCAGTCTGAAAAATCGTTTCTGCAGGGCAAGGATGAATAGATGGAGCAATGAGGATCTTTAGGGCAGTGAAACTACTTTGTATGACGCTATACTGGTGGATGCATGTCTTTATACGCTTGTCAAAGCCCGTACGACACACAGCGCCAAGAGTCAACCCTAATGTAGGCTCTGGACGTCGGGTGACGATGTGTCAATGTAGGATCATCAGCTGTTGCAGATGAGCCACTGTCGTGGGGGATGTTGGTAGTGGGGAAGGTTGGGCATCTGTGGAGATGGGGGCAGTCTCTAGAATTCTCCGTGCCTTCTGCTCAGTTTTGCTGTGAACCGTTTTATGCTCTAAATAGTCTGTTAAAATAATCTTTGAAAAAAAATCATGTCTCATTCATTGTTTAAAACATCTTTTTCAGCTTAAGCAGACAATGTGTTTAATACTGGGTAGGGGGTTAAGTAGCATGGAGTGGTTAAGAGCATACCCTCTAGGGGCACCTGGGTGGCTCCGTTGGTTAAGAATCCACGCTCAGCTCAGGTGGGATCAAGTCCCACGTCAGGTTCCCTATTCAGGCGGGAAGTCTGCGTCCCCCTCTCCTTCTCCCTCTGTTCTTCCCTGCTTATGTTCTCTCTCTCTCACTCATTCTCTCTCTCAAATAAGTAAATAAAATCTTAAAAAAAAAAAAAAAAAGAGTACACCCTCTAGCCAAACCCCTAATGCTGCCACTTGTCAGCTGTGTGACCTTGGATAAATTACTTAACTTCTCTGTGCCTCATTTTTCCCATCTGTAAAATGGAATAACATAATCCCTGTCTCCTAAGGTTCTCTTAAGGATTAAATGAGTTAATACATGCAAATTACATAATGGACATTGAATGCTCATTAAGTGTACCTATCCCAATTGTTTCAAAAATATTCGCTAGACAGCACATTTTTAAAATTCAATTATCATTGCAGGAAAGGCCAGCAAATTTGGAAACTCCCTTTCTATACAAGAAGCCTGGGTGGTTTGTTTTGTTTTAACTTGACATCTGTTTTATATACTTTCCACCAGTTAACCAGTGAACCTCTGCATGGTACAAAACATGTTCATGGTCATGGCCCATTTGATGTTAAAACATTGTTGGGGCACCTGGGTGGTGCAGTTAAGTGTCCTAGTCTTGGTTTCAGCTCAGGTCATGATCTCAGGGTCGTGAGATTGAGCCCCGAGTCAGGGTTTGCTCTCAGCTGGGAGTCTGCTTGAGATTCTCTCTCCCTCTGCCCCTCCCCCCCATGCATGCGCACCCACTCTCTCTCTCAAACAAACAAATCTTTAAAAAAAAAAAGACAACTTTGTCTACGTGATCACAAATAGTGCCTTCTTTCTGCGTACCATCTGTGAGGTGCGGCCATGACATGGAGAGCAAGCAAGGGCACCAGGTCCAACTCTATTAGGTAACTATTTTCTTTTCCTTTTTAAAGAAAAGGTAAAAATAACCAGAAATACAAGTTCTGATCATTTTCTTCCCGTTCTCCACTCACTTGCCCTATTTCAGACACCACGGCCTGACGGTGGGGGGCAAACTAATGTGCCTCAAAATTCACCTTGCCCTCCAGCCTGTATTCCCAATCGTAGACTGCCACTGGTTTTCCCATTTTCCACCTGTTCCCACAGCAAATTGTTTAGAGAGGGGGGAAATATAAATTTTTAAACATTTCACCATATAGTAGTTACAAGACAGAGAATGTGCCTCTTACAGTATAAAGATAAGGAAATGGTAGAATGGCTAGCCTACCTCCGTTTTTTGTGTTTTTTTCATTCTTTTCATTCTGTTGTTCTTTTTTTACCGGCAGTGGGTTCTTTCTGTGCCTGCACAAGTTCTAACAACAACACCTACTGGTGTTTGCGGACAGTCAACGAGACGCATAATTTTCTCTTCTGTGAGTTTGCCACTGGCTTTCTGGAGTATTTTGATATGAATACGGATCCTTATCAGGTAAGTCGATGTGCTTTCGTGGGATGAACGTTGTTGAGCGTCAACTAGCCACAACCTGAGCTTACCCCTCTCGTCCCGGCCTCTCGGCCCGCAGCTCACAAACACAGTGCACACGGTGGAACGGGGCATTTTGAATCAGCTGCACGTGCAACTCATGGAGCTCAGGAGCTGTCAAGGGTACAAGCAGTGCAACCCAAGACCGAAGGGCCTGGAAGTTGGTAAGCGGGGGGAAGGGTTTTTTCCTGTATTTCCCGGGAAATTCTTTGTGTTGTCGAGTTTTCTGCCTATGAAACGTCTCTAGGCATAGATGTACAGAGTGTGACGTACTTACAGGCGAGACTTTCCAGGCGATTCCGAACATGTGTTCTCTAAGTTTACCTCTGGGAGCATTACTGAAAAGTCTAACGGGCCCAAAGATTTGGTGAGCGTTTCATTCCAGTTTCTCCCACACGTCTGTTCTACTAGTAAACCTTCCTGAATGAAGCATCCCCTGGCAGGCGGATGAAAGCACAGGGGATTTATTTGTTCTTGCTGTCAACAGGCATAACAGAGACTCTAGGTAAACCAGGATATCCTCAATTTTTTGGGTGAATTTGGACGGAAACACGCAATGCCCTGTTTCTGCTTATCACACAGTTGGAAGCTGCCCCAGGGGGATTGCTGCCCGGGACACAGGGAATTTGATTTCTTTTCCCAGGATTTCCCCTCTGAAACCAGAGATACTTGAGTAATGCAGTGTCTTGGACTCTAACAGCGATAGAGGGCCCATAGGGAATCTGCCAGATGTTCCCTCCCTGGGCTGCTGTGTTAAACTAACTTATCTCTCCTTTGGTTCATAGGGCGACAGTTCTTTTCAGTCTGTTCCCGCCCTTTCCTAGTTGATGAGAATACGGATTTTCTCATAATTCCAGTAGAACTGTAAATTCCAGCGGTCCACAGAAGAAAGGAGAAAGAGCTGGCAAGGGCAAGGGCATGGGCGTCCACACAGCCTGCCAACCCCAAAAGGGCAAAAAGCAGGAGCCCCCGGCAGTGGGGAGCACTCTGCAGGAGCCCTTTGTGTACAGCTGGGTTTTCTCAGCATCCTTAACAGCCAGTGTCTCTAGGTCCCTGGCAGAGCCAGCATCACCAGCACTGAAAGTAGGCCTCTTCCTGGCTCGTGTGACTGGAAGGGGGAGTGCCCATCCTGACAGGTGCCACCTGTCATTTCCACCATTGTAGGGTCCTGAGGCTTTCGAGCTGCAAAGGTCCCATAAGAAATTATAAACCCTGTGAGAGAAGTCACCTCACAGCTCTCAGCCAACACTCCTCAGTTACACCTTACTCAGATGAATGGCCAGCAGAGAAGTCCGGTCCTGACTTGCAAGAAAGGTCTTTTGGTCACGAATCAACTCAGCTCAAATCTTTTCAGATATCCTGCTTCTCTGTTTGAGCTTTTCCTCAAATCTTAGCCAAAAGGCGGGGGGCGGGGGGAAGCCCAATAAGGCCTAGAAATTAAACCAGTTATGAGAAGCACTAGAAATATTACACCCAGACATTTCTCCCCCAAAAGACCTCGCTCTCTTACAGGTGATCACGTAATTGCCCAGAGAAGTCTGACAGTCTCTTGACGAGATGACACACCAGGGGCAGCCCGTGATCGCTGTTCCACCCAAAGTTGTCCTCCCCACCTTCTGATGATTCCTCAGGGAGATGATCATTGGCCCCCTTTTTTTTTCAAGTGTTTTGCCTCAAACAAGTGTTTTGCCTCAAAATAACCAACATTATACTGAGACTGACTGGCAGGACTTCTCTTCCTGCCCTTAAATGGGCTCTCCTCCTTTCCCATTGCACTCATGTTTCATATGAACTGCTCTGCGTTTTATCTCAAACCTTTTTATTTATAGCTTTCAATCCTCATTTTGAACCTGTCTACTAGAAAAGCTCTGTGGGGCTCCAGCACTGTCTGTATTTAACACAATCTGTTTCTTTCTAGGATTTAGATGTTGTGCATGGAAAACTACGTAGTGAATGGTTTTGTGAGTTCTAAAGCTAACATAAATTACTCTTGTATTTTCCTATATCAGGAAATAAAGACAGAGGAAGCTATGACCTACACAGGTATTCACACTTTTTTATTCTCCCCCCGCAGCTTCTTTTCCCAATAATTGCATGACCCAGCCATTTCAACTAATTTCCATTTGTCACCGTGTCGCACAGAGCGTGGTGCGGGTGCATGCGTGTGCTAACAGCGTTCTCCACCAGATTGTGTCATTGGGTGTGGATCTGTCATTTTGCTTTTAATCAGCTGCCTGTCACTGCAGGATGTCTCTCAGAGCATTTACTCCATGTGTGTTTGCTCATTAGATGATGCTTTAAAGCATGGAATGATGTGGAAGGGGGAAAAAAAAAACAGAATGACCTTTGGGAGCCCTGGGGAGAGGTTGGGAGAATGATTTCCTTTGTGGTGCTTACACGTTGATTTGCTGGAGAGCCTTCATGGAAGCTAGTTCGAGATGTTTACGAAATATAATGTCAAAGACACAGAAGGAGTGGTGGGAACTTCAAGAGCATTCTGAAGCTGAAGGTGGGGGAGCTAGGAGCGCCTCCTTGCTAAGAGCCCGTAATTAGCTTGGGTGCTGAGCGGCCGCAGTGACACGAGTCAGAAGGCTCTGCAGGGTGGTGGTGAGTGAGGACAAGGGGCTGGGGTCGGGGACAGAGAGGCCTCTGCGTAGCACGGAGACGGTACCGCCTGACACACCCAAACTTCATAAAGGGGCCTCAGCCCCACCGTCTTGTTCCCTCCGACCCCACCCATCCCTCGGGGCTCATCGTGTTCTCGAGGGGCACCCGCACACCTGGCCCCGTCAGCCCTTGGTAATTTCCCCCTCTGAGCCTAGAGCTCGTGGGTTTGTCAGAAACATGCTGTGTGGGGCAGAAGGGGCCTGACCTCGCCACCTCTACAGAGGGGAAACTGAGGCACGATGTGTCAGCACCCTGGCTGATGAATCCGTCAAAGGAACATGGGCTTCCTTTGTGCCGTGCCAGGACACCCTGTCTGCCCTGCTGCCTCCCCTCCAGCCTCCTGATCTCTGGTCTCAGAGTCCCCCTTTTCCAGGGCGGCTCACAGGTCTGACCGGAAGCTAAACAACAGGCAAGGGGAGGGAGGATGGGGGGAGAGGTGAACAACTAACAGATCAAAGAGAGCTGGGCTTTTAAGGAGCCTTAATAACCATGTGTGTCTCTCTCTTCTTTTTCTCTTCTCTCCTGTGTTCTTTCCCTTCCTGGCTCTGCCCCCGCCCCGACCCCACATCACCCCCAGCACACGTAGGACAGAGCAGAAGAACCCGCTCTTAAGCTGGTCTCCCCCGGGATATGGGCTGACGAGGTAATCCCCCGCACGCAGGCACTCTTGCACCTGCTTCCCAGGGGCCACATAAAGCCATTGCCGAAGTGTGATGCTTGAAACAGACCTAACACTAAATACTGACTTACAGTTATTTTATGAGGCACTCAACTTTACAGCGAAGGGATTTGCAGTCAGCTCTCTTCTAGTCCCTGTGCAGAAGGAGGTGAAAGGATCTGAGCAGGCTTTGTAGGACACGCCGGGTCCGAGCTGAGTCAGGACCTCTTCACCCAGTCGTCCCTGGACAACTGGCAGATGAGGGGTGTTGACCTGCACTCGGTCCTAAGTGGGGGACGTCCGGAACTCTTCCCTCTCCCTTCCCTGCCGCCACCACTAAATCCATCACCTGTCAGGTCCTTGGTCACAGCCTTGGGGACTTGTTGTCGATGGGGTCGCCTGTCTGAGAACGTGGCTGTGTGTGCCAGGTGACAGAGTGTTACCTGTTGCCTTCCCACCCACCCCCCAGAATTCCTTACCAAAGGACGAATTTAAGGATACTAGAGAACTCAGAATGACTGGCATTTTGGGGCCCCGCCTTTTCACAAGGCAGGGAGCAAGCTGGCTTTCAGCGGATAGCCATGAGGCAGGAGGAGATCATGAAACGGGGCTACTGAGAGAGCGTCTGCCTGTCACACCTGGGGGGCGTCTGGACACCCAAAAGCAGCGTTCGACGTGGCCTCACCTGCTCGCGGTGTCCTGTTGGACTGAAAGGGAACAGATGCCAGACCAGCCACCGTCTGCGTGGAACTGGCCGAAGAACCTGTCTCCAGACGGCATCTGCGGGTGCGCTGCCCTCCCGCGACGGCACTCCTGACAGGCTTCTTCAGAAGCCAGCATCCTTCAAGAAGATTCTGACTTTTTTTAAATTTTTTTTTAGAAAACTGATTAAATGCACTTTTAATCATAAAATTCCATTATAAAAGACTTTGAGAAAACTGGTTAACAAGCACACCCGAAGAATTTGAAATTTGAGAATTCAACAGAGTATTTCAGAAACATTCACCTTGCACAAGATTGACTAGCTAATAGCTTTAACTGCCTTCAACTTTGTGGATTTTGAAAAAATTAATCCTTAGATCTGTTTAAATGGCCTTCGAAAAGCAAGTCTGTTCCTTGTTCAACTTGGTTATTTATTCTATTTACTGGTGGCTGTGGCATGTGCCTGAGGTGAGGCCCCCCTGCCAGGCTCCACTGACTCACGCCGGTCATTTTCCAGTTAGGACAAGTTCAGAGTAAGGGCAGCTCTCTGAAAGTCATCCCCATGACTCAGGAGATCATTTTTGGCTCCAGTTGAAAGCAGTCATTGCCGTGTTGCAAAATAGAATGGGATCAACAGGTTGAGGGGGTGTTTCTGTTCCCCGTTGCTTAGGAAAGCTAACGCCACTGCCCTTTGATGTCCAGGAAATGCTCCTGGCAGGTGTGTGTCCCGGGGCTGCATAGGGCAGACCGAGGGTTCTGGGCGGCCTCATGCTGGCAGGGCTGCTCCCTGGCCCCGGGGCGCCTCAGCCTGGAGACCAGCAGGCCACGTTGTGCTCCACCCTCAGCAGCCGCGCTTCTGCGCCCCTTGCTTTTGCGGGTTGGGGTTCATCCCCCCCAGAGCAACAGCTCGTGCCTGCAGACGGGTGTCGTGAACTAGCTCTGTGTCGGGGCCTGATTCGTATGGAGCAGCCAGGCTGCCTCGGGTTCAAGTCCTGCCTTGCTAGTAAGAAGCTGGGAACGGAGCCGAGCACACATCCAGCCCCAGTAACGACACGTATTATTAGTAAGGTGTACACAGGATACGAAACATGAACATGAACGAGACAGTACCTGAAAGGGAATAGCGACATCGTAATGCCAAGGAAGGTTCCTATGTCTTACAGAGACACAAAAAGAGATTCATCAGCTCCAGCGCCATCTCGGTCATCACTCTTTGGTAATCCTGAGTTCCGTCTCTTTTCTGAACTGCGGGGACTTCTTGAAGGACAGAACCCGACCTGCGCTGCCCTGCTCTGTGTTGCTTTTATGGAGCACCACCTGCTTCTCTTCTCTCTGTCACATCTCACGACTCCACTTTATTTATTTTTCTCTGCATATTTCTTTCCAGTTCTTTTGAAAAATAATTGACACGCATCGCTGTCTAAGCGCATTTTATCTGTAAGCTGCCTTGCTAGCTCTGTTGGACTTTTCTGTTTAAGTGCTTGACCAAGAGTTGGGTCAAGGTCAGGGCTTGGGGTGAAAGGGACCAGCCTCCTCAGGCAGTGGAGGACTGAGGGTCAGAGTTGTTAGGACATGGGTCAGAGGCAGGGCTGCTGTGTGGGATGCCGGCGCTGAAATCCAGCCAAAGCTCCGCTAGACACGCCATGCCAACCAGTGGGTAAGTTTCTCTTCACACAACACTTGCCGCTCAGGTCAGGATCAGGGGCAGGGAGAAGTCAGGATTCATCTAAGTTCCCAAAGAGTGTTCAAAATTTTGTTTTACTTTTCCAATAGTGATTCTGCTCCCAGTGCCTTGTTTCTTGTAACTTTCCCAAGATTATATAGCTGATAAATGATGGAGTCTGGGGCTAGCATGCACTTTTAATCTCCATACTGTGCTGATTCTCTCGAACGATTTATTTAACCTTTTAACTTCATTTTCTCATCTGTAAAAAGGTGATCAGATACATAACATAATAATACGTAAGGATTACATGAGCCGATATCTGAAAAGTGCTTAGCACAAGTAAGCCCTGAATGTATATTAGTCTAGGAAGGATGTTGGATAATAAAGTTGAATAGTGAGAGAAATATCAAAGAGCCCTAGAATTTTGAAGGACATTTACCATCACATTAATGGGTAATAAAATTAGCGGTTTTTTAAAAATAACGAGTGTTAAGAAAGAGGGAAAATTATGTGCATTTGCCTCAATGAGCAGGTATGTGCTTTTAATCAGCCATTGACTATACAAAGTTACTCATCTGTACATAAATGACATAGCTTCCTATTTATAGTTCTATTCTGCCTTCTTAGTTGAACGTTCATAGTCTTGTACTTGTAAAATAAATAGGTGTTCTTGCAATTCATCAATGAAATTAGTGCACTAGAAATCCTCTATGCATAACAAATAAAAAGGATTTCTGCTTGACTGGCTTTTAGTTATTTTGCAGGACACCAAATTCAGAGCCTCTGAAATTCCAAAACCCAAAGCAAATTCCATTTCCATCTAAAACCTGCTGTGTTTCAAGCAGCATGAATGTCACGCATGAGGCACACCGCTTTGGTCCCAAATACGGGAAACCCTGTGCCTTCAGAAAAACAAAGAGCACACGAAAAAACAGGGAAGGGCTTCGGAGAAAGATTGGGTATGTTAGTGCAGATACTCTGCTCAGGCTCTCTCAGTTTTGAAAATCTAATGAATGCCCTCAGAACTGAAACGTGGGAGGGGAATAGCCATCTCAGTGAAAACATACCTCCGGTTAGCAACAAGCCACAAAATTACAATGCTTATGAATTTCTGATTGACCTCTTACTTGCCCCTTGAAATTCTAGACACCTAGCCTGGTGAAAGTCAGAGTTTGCTGTTGAGCACAAGTACCCAGAAGCATCTAGACGTGGGTGCTATAATGAAGGGGCTACCGTGGTGCTGAGGAGGGTCCGGAAAGCCTTTATGGAGGGAGTAATGCTCAAGTTTCATTTTGAAGGCTGAGCCCCGAACTCAGATGCTGAGTCAGGGAAGCACATTCTAGCAATAAATACCAGTAGTGAGGAGGGAGAAAGCCTGGCACTTTCAGGAAACGACATTGTTTTGGCAAGGCTACGGCAGAGGCCATGTGGGGAGTAGGAACAGAGCAGGCTCAAGAAGTCAGTAGGAATCAGGCAGTCCCTGTAGAAACTATTCTTTCTGCTTCGTAGGACACCAGTAGTCCTTGTTGATCATAACACCGCTCCGGAAGAGTTACAGTTCCACGCATACCCATGCATGCAGGGGGACATAATTACTGGTCATGATCTCTGCTACCCATGCATACAGTGGGACATAATTACTGGTCGTGTTTTTAAAGTTTGGTTTTGTTTTTTTGTTTTTTTGAGAGAGAGAGCGCACAGGGGGAGAGGGAGGTGGAGAGAGAGAATCTCAAACAGATTCCCTGCTGAGCACAGAGCCTGATGCAGGGCTGGATCTCATGACCCTGAGATCACTACCTGAGCCTGAGCCAGAGTCTANAAAGCTCCGCTAGACACGCCATGCCAACCAGTGGGTAAGTTTCTCTTCACACAACACTTGCCGCTCAGGTCAGGATCAGGGGCAGGGAGAAGTCAGGATTCATCTAAGTTCCCAAAGAGTGTTCAAAATTTTGTTTTACTTTTCCAATAGTGATTCTGCTCCCAGTGCCTTGTTTCTTGTAACTTTCCCAAGATTATATAGCTGATAAATGATGGAGTCTGGGGCTAGCATGCACTTTTAATCTCCATACTGTGCTGATTCTCTCGAACGATTTATTTAACCTTTTAACTTCATTTTCTCATCTGTAAAAAGGTGATCAGATACATAACATAATAATACGTAAGGATTACATGAGCCGATATCTGAAAAGTGCTTAGCACAAGTAAGCCCTGAATGTATATTAGTCTAGGAAGGATGTTGGATAATAAAGTTGAATAGTGAGAGAAATATCAAAGAGCCCTAGAATTTTGAAGGACATTTACCATCACATTAATGGGTAATAAAATTAGCGGTTTTTTAAAAATAACGAGTGTTAAGAAAGAGGGAAAATTATGTGCATTTGCCTCAATGAGCAGGTATGTGCTTTTAATCAGCCATTGACTATACAAAGTTACTCATCTGTACATAAATGACATAGCTTCCTATTTATAGTTCTATTCTGCCTTCTTAGTTGAACGTTCATAGTCTTGTACTTGTAAAATAAATAGGTGTTCTTGCAATTCATCAATGAAATTAGTGCACTAGAAATCCTCTATGCATAACAAATAAAAAGGATTTCTGCTTGACTGGCTTTTAGTTATTTTGCAGGACACCAAATTCAGAGCCTCTGAAATTCCAAAACCCAAAGCAAATTCCATTTCCATCTAAAACCTGCTGTGTTTCAAGCAGCATGAATGTCACGCATGAGGCACACCGCTTTGGTCCCAAATACGGGAAACCCTGTGCCTTCAGAAAAACATTCAAAGAGCACACGAAAAAACAGGGAAGGGCTTCGGAGAAAGATTGGGTATGTTAGTGCAGATACTCTGCTCAGGCTCTCTCAGTTTTGAAAATCTAATGAATGCCCTCAGAACTGAAACGTGGGAGGGGAATAGCCATCTCAGTGAAAACATACCTCCGGTTAGCAACAAGCCACAAAATTACAATGCTTATGAATTTCTGATTGACCTCTTACTTGCCCCTTGAAATTCTAGACACCTAGCCTGGTGAAAGTCAGAGTTTGCTGTTGAGCACAAGTACCCAGAAGCATCTAGACGTGGGTGCTATAATGAAGGGGCTACCGTGGTGCTGAGGAGGGTCCGGAAAGCCTTTATGGAGGGAGTAATGCTCAAGTTTCATTTTGAAGGCTGAGCCCCGAACTCAGATGCTGAGTCAGGGAAGCACATTCTAGCAATAAATACCAGTAGTGAGGAGGGAGAAAGCCTGGCACTTTCAGGAAACGACATTGTTTTGGCAAGGCTACGGCAGAGGCCATGTGGGGAGTAGGAACAGAGCAGGCTCAAGAAGTCAGTAGGAATCAGGCAGTCCCTGTAGAAACTATTCTTTCTGCTTCGTAGGACACCAGTAGTCCTTGTTGATCATAACACCGCTCCGGAAGAGTTACAGTTCCACGCATACCCATGCATGCAGGGGGACATAATTACTGGTCATGATCTCTGCTACCCATGCATACAGTGGGACATAATTACTGGTCGTGTTTTTAAAGTTTGGTTTTGTTTTTTTGTTTTTTTGAGAGAGAGAGCGCACAGGGGGAGAGGGAGGTGGAGAGAGAGAATCTCAAACAGATTCCCTGCTGAGCACAGAGCCTGATGCAGGGCTGGATCTCATGACCCTGAGATCACTACCTGAGCCTGAGCCAGAGTCTAAAGCTTAACCGACCGAGCCACCCTGGCATCCCTAAGTGTGTGGTCATGTTTTTTAAAAGTAAATAAGTGCCATCCAGAAAGAAATGTGACTCAGCTGGAGACCTGCCTGTGCTTTTGAGTTTCTCTTCGGGGTTTTACAACCTTTGTATTTCCCAGATTGGATGAGAATTACCCGGAACTTGAAATCATCTGCATTTATTCCGAAAATCCACTTTTCAGAACAAACCTATTCATACGTTTGCTCCCTGAATAAAGAACTTCAGAATGGCCCAAGAAAGAGAGCTCCTTTTGTGAGATGAGGACTGGCAGAAACCAGGATGGAAACGTGGACAATTTAGTTCTAATATCTAACAAGGATTCTGACTTAATATTTTGATACAATGTTACATTTGCAGAAAACTTGCAAGGACACTTCCAAGAAATTTTACCCCATTTGCTTTATTGTTTTCTCTTGTTCTCTTGCTTTATCCACATACACACACACACTTCTTTTTTTCCCCCTGAATCATTTGTAATTTGCAGACACAATAGATTTTTCTATACAAGAGCCTTAGTACGTATTTCCCCAAAACAAAAACATTCTTATATAACTGTTCTACATTTATCAAAATCATGCAATTTAACACTGGTACAGTCTATTATCTGATCCACAGTCCATATTCAATTCTTGCCAACTGTCCCAATAATACCATATTTATGGTTTGGGGAGGATTTTGTTTTTCTGGTTGGGGATCCAATCCAGAATCACACATTGTAGTAAATTGTCATGCCTTTTAAGTCTCTTTCTATCTGGAATAGTTCCTCTACTTTTCATTGCCATTCATGACATTCTAAAGTGTGCAGGCCAGTTATTTTGTAAAATGTCTCAATCGGGGTTTTTCTGATGTTTCCTCGTGATTGGACTAAAATTGTGCATCTCTGACAGGAATACCACAAAAGTAGAAGTGTGCACTTGGGGATATCTTTTTTTTTTTTTTTAGATTTATTTATTTATTTGAGAGAGAGAGTGGGGTGGGGGAAGGAGCAGAGGGAGAGAGAGAATCTCAAGCAGTCTCTGTGCTGAACGTGGACCCTGACGAGGGCGCGATCACGACCCTGAGATCACAACCTGTGCCAAAATCAAGAGTCAGTTGCCCAACCCTCTGAGCCACCCAGGCACCATTCAGGATACCTTACAACGAGCTCTGTGACATCTGTTTGGTGGTCTTACCTTTGATTACTTGGTTCAGGTGTGGTTTGCTAGGTTAATCCACTATAAAATTACTATTTTTCCTTTTTTAATTAGTAATTCATATGCTAGCTTTTGAGGAATTCATAATTCTTGCCTTAGTCATTTTGGTGACTACAAAACGATGATTTTTCCTACTTCATTGTTCTTGCTGCATTTCTTAAGTGTACTCGACCGTAGAGAAAAAATTGCCCTTTTCTCATATGTCTGTATGTATGTTTAGCAGCAAGGATTTATAGATCCTTATTTTATCCCACGGATATCCTTTTGCTACCATTATTTATTTTGATGATCAAAATATCCCAGTTTTGGCCAGTGGTGTCCCTTCAGGTGGCTTCCATGTCCTTTTGGGGTGTCCCCATCATCTTTTGAGCACTCCATTGCTTTGAGGCCTCACTATGTTCCAGGTTCACCTTGTATTTTCACTCCCCCACATCTGGGATCAGCCATTTCTCCAATCCCTTTTAAGTGCGGAGTGGCATTTGGACCCAAGATCTGCGTTTGAGGTGCATAAAATTACTGCGGAGGCATCTTTCTCTGTAGACCCTTCGGGTGGACAGAACTAAAATACACACGCACAAATACTGACAGCCATTCCTATTTCTGCAGATGTGGAAATCTGTGTGGACATAGCTCTCTGGATAGATTAAAAGCCATATGTTCATACTGGTACCTCTGATTTTAACTCAACAGCTCAAGGTTCATTCTATCCTTCCTAGTTTCTATATGATAACTTCCTTTTCCAGCAGTGAGAAGTCTCGTTGCCACTCTTCTCAAAGGATTAACTCATCTGTTAAATGCTACAGCACACAGAAAGCAATTTCAGAATTGCTAGATCCTACAATTGTCAACACAAACCTGCTAACTAGAGTTCAGTATATTTTTCAGGCCTTTCTGTCTTTAGAAGGAGGAAAAAATAGCTCTGCGTTTGAAGTTACTGGGACTAGCTCCCTGCTACGCCCTCCTTTATTGTGGTTATGTTACTCATTCGAAATAGACCAAGGTTTGTTTATTTCTGTCTGTATTCCATTTTTGGTTCTATTTTTTCTATCACTGGTAGTATAATTTGCTTTTCAGTGTGTAATACTTTAACATAGTTCCAAAAGTCGAAACTGCCAAAAGCATATGGAGAGAAACGTTAATCCTTCCCACCACCTCTTCCCACACGTGTGCTGTAGGTAACCAGACTCTCAGTTTCTGTTTTACCTTCCTGTGTTTTTGTTGCAGTAGTAAGCAGATGGTGATGTTTGATTTCTCTTACTTTCTTACACCGAGGGTAGCATACTAAATATACAGTACTGCACTTGGTTTCTTTTTCACTTAAAATACTATTTTCATTTTTAAAATCTATCCTCTCCATCAGTTCATAGAGATCTTGCCATTATCTTTTCACTTCATAGTAATCTACTTTGTGGCTCTACCATCATTCATTCAGCCACTCTTTTATGCATGAGCATTTCAGTTCTTCTCATTGTGCGCTTACAAATTGCGCTGCAGTAAGGAGCCTTGTGCAAATGTTTCATGTTCTTGAGGATATCTTCAGAGTAAATTCCTAGTTGTGGGATTACTAAGTCAAAGGTAAATGCCTATATGGACATATTAAATACTGCCAAATTTCCTTCCATATGGTTTGTACCATTTTGCATTCCCATCCTCTGTGTATGAGTGTCTGCTTTCAACAGCTGTCAAGCTTTTAAATTTTTTTCCAATTGAATGAGAAAGAAAGGGTATCTCAGTATGGTTTGAATTTGTATTGCTCTTATTATGAGGAAAGTTGAACATGTTTTTGAAAGTTTAAAGGTCATGTTACTTACTTTTGTAGATTATCTGGTTATGTCGTATGCCCACTTTTTTATCTGGTTTTTGAAAGAATTATCAGGAAGAACTTGTATCTCTACGATGCTGAGTCTTCTATCCAGGAACAAAGGCTATCTTCCACCTGGTTAAGTAAGTTTCTAGGTCTTTCAGGAGCTTCCTAAACTATCTTCTTATAGGTTTTGCACATTCTTTGGTAAGTTTATTCGTAAGTATTTTATCTACTCTGTTACTGTTGTGAATAGGGTTTTCCTCCATCATTAAAACCTCTTCGTGATTCTCATTTGTGTACATGAGGGCTATCAATTTCTGTATATTAATTTTATATCCAGCTACTTTTAAAAATATTCCTATTTTTGAGTTAATTTTGTCATGATTCTCTTGGGTTTTCCAGGTATACTTGTCATACATTCATGAATAGAGATATCTTTGCCTCTTTTCCAATTTGTTGGCTCTAGTCGATCCCTCTTGTCGAATTGAATGAAGTAATACTTCTAGTACAATGTTACCTTGTTCCTGATCTTTGTGAAACTGCTTTGTGAGAATGATTTCCCCATTGAGAGTGCAGTTTTTAGGACTAAGTTGTGTACATCTTTATCATGTTAAGGAACTAGGCATTGATTTTTTTTTTAGTGTTTTTATTACTAATGAATGTTGAAATTGTCAAAGGCTTTTTTCAGCATCTATGGAGATACTCAAATATTTTTTCTCTTTCAATCTTTCAATATGATATATTATATTCCAATATGATATATTATATTCCAATTCTATTCTATTCTATTCTATTCTATTCTATTCTATTCTATAGATCTTCCAATGTGATATATTATATTAATGGATTTGCTAAGAATGAGCCAACCTTTCATTCCTGGAATAAATTCCACTAAGTCATCATGCGTTATTTCCTTGATATAATATTGAATTCTCTTCAATAATATTTTATTTAGGATTTTTGTATTATATTAATAAATAATACCAGTCTGTAATTTTCTTTCTTTCTTTCTTTCTTTTTTTTTTTTTTTGTACTAGTGTTACCTTTTTAGGTATTGTATTAGTTCTCTATTGCTGCTGTAACAAATCACCACTTTGTCTTAAACAACACAAATTTATTCTTTTATTTTTAGTGGTCAGAAGTCCAGAATGGGTGTTACTGGGCTAAAACCATGAGGTGAGCAGGTCTGTGTTCCTTCCGGGAGCTCTAGAAAAGAATCCCTTTCCTTGTCTTTTCCAGCTTCTGGAGGCTCCCTGTGTTCCTTGTCCAGGGCCCTTTCCCCCATCTTCGGATGGGGGAAGTGTAGGACCTTCAGATCTCAAGCTGTATGTGTCTGTGTGCATGTGCGCGTGCACACGCACGCGCGTATGTCCGACCTAGGCTTCTGAGCTGGCATCTTCTCACTCCCCTGCCTCCCTTTCCCTAACAAGGACCTTTGTGATTACATTGGCCCCATCTGGATACTTCAGAATAATCTTCCCATATCAACATAATTTAAATCACATCTGCAAAGTCCCTTGTGCCATGGAAGCTAACAGAGCCACAGTTTTTAGGATTAGGATGTGGACATCTTTCTCCCTACCACAACTAACAGTGTGATATTTGCTTCACAAAAGGAGTTTGGAAATTTTCTTTGATTTTTCTATGCTTTGAAACAGTTTCTCTAGCATTCAGATTCTCTTCTCCTTGAAGGCTTGGCAGAATTCTTCCATGAAACCATAAGGAAAGACTTTTTAGCCTTGTATTTCAGACTGATTTGCCCTATTAACAACAACGTAAGTCGCTTGTCTGAGANAGCATTCAGATTCTCTTCTCCTTGAAGGCTTGGCAGAATTCTTCCATGAAACCATAAGGAAAGACTTTTTAGTCTTGTATTTCAGACTGATTTGCCCTATTAACAACAACGTAAGTCGCTTGTCTGAGAAGAAGGAAATACTTTGTCCACTAATGATCACCTTCGTCTCTCTTTTCACAGAGGACAGTTATGGGATGGATGGGAAGGTTAATCGGCCCAGCCCCGCTGCAGGTGTCAACTGGCAAGGTCTGGAGGATTTATACAGTGTGAACGAAAGTGTCTATGAGTACAGACGGAACTATAGGCTTAGTCTGGTTGACTGGACTCATTACTTGAAGGATGTAGATAGAGTATTTGCACTGCTGAACAGCCACGGTGAGCAAAAGAAAACAAGTAAGACGACAACCGCTCAAAGTGACGGGTTCCTGGCTGGATCCGCCGAGCTCTCTGTGCCCGTAGAGATGGCCTCCGCTGAGGCAGAGGAAGACCCGAGTCCTATGGTTGGGGAAGCGCCTCATTTGACCTTGCCAGCTGACCTTCGAACCCTGCCTTTGAACCAACCCACCTTCAGTCCAGAGACGAAACTTGAATGGAATAACGACCTTCCAGAAGCGAGTCGTTTGAATTCTGAACACTGGAGAAATCATGAAACTGAAACGTGGAGGGAACACGAAGAGAGAAATCATCTTGAAACCGAGTTCAGCGGCAATGGCCTCACGGAGCTGATGCTCCCGCCCGGGCCGCGGATGCTGCCCGGGAGCCGGCAGCCGCGAGCACCTCCCCGGGGCTCTGGTCCGGGACGAGACGTTTTCGAAGACCAGCGGCATCCGCCTGTGCACGCGGATGCGGATGCCGTTCAAAAGCTGCCCAGTCCGGCTGCCAGGGAGCAGCCCACCAACTGCAGCAGCGAGAGTGGGCTGGTGAGCAAGGCGAAGACCCACAAGACGGGGAGCTTGCAGAGCCTAGAAGGCAGTGCCGTCTTTCCACTCTCCTCCGATTAGCTGAAATTGTGACCTTACCCTAAACACAGTATTTTTTTAACTTTGTATTAGTAAACTAATAAAGGCGATCGCGACAGCCAACATTCTAAGCTACCCTAGGCACCCAGGTGCAGAAGTTAGCGCACTAGCGGGCCGTTCGCACACGGGGACTCGGTGTTGTAATTCACGACTTGTCAAGAATAGAACGAGAGGTTGACTTGGGTTTGTTTGTTTGGGGGGCGGGACTAAAACAGTATTATCTTTTGAAAGCGATAGGGATATGCCTATACAAATATTATCCAATCGAGATGGCTAGAATTGTACCTTTCTAAAATTTCTAAAACTTGACGCTCTTCATGAAATTTTCAGCACACTTTCCACTGCCGGCCTAATGTGGTTTTGATTCCCTTTTTAACCACTGGAACTTCTCAGTGCCATCCCGTTCAATGATTTTGCACTTTGAGCTCAGGATGCCATGTCTGCTTGGTTAGTCTTTTTTTTTTTTTTTTTCCCTGCCCATAGGCTTGTCATAGTCTCACTGCTTGCTCTCAGTGTGACCACGGGACACAGACCCCAAGAATGACACACAGTATGGATGACATATTGTTCAGCATATGCTTCTGCCAGAAAACCTTGCATGTGTTTTCCTCGACTTGCTAAAATTGATTAGCAGAAAGGCATGGCTAACGATGTTGGCAGTAAAAATAAATCGACAAAACGAAGATTGCCTGCTCTCTCTGTGCCTAGCCTCAAAGTGTTCATCCTCTCCCTCAGATTGCTGAATTTTTATTATTAATTAACAGGATAAAAGGACTGAAGACTTTTTTTTTTCATCTTTGTTTTCTTGACCTGGCTAATAAGGTCAAGTGTTGAGAAAATATGCTTAGTTTTGAATTTATATAAGAAATCTTTTTCAATAAAACAAACTCATGAATGTTTCATATTTTAAACACACCATATGTGTTATATGATTATTTTTAAGGCCTTCACCAAGTTCTGATTTTTTTAAGGCATAATTCAAGACTGCTTTTGAAATTCTGTATTCTTGAAAATATTCTTGTTTATGTATTAGATTTTTAAATACCAGCAAAAGGATTACCTCATTGAGAGTTATCAGTACCCTAGCCAACTTCCCAAGAAGGTTTTTTTTTAGCTTAACAGTGATTTTCTTTTTCTTTTTAGGTCATTCAAATGCATAGGTTAATTATGTTTTCTTTAAGTGTTTAAGGCCAACTCTTTTAAAGAAAATTTAATATGTTATAGTTGGATCTTTGATAACTTTAAGTCTTTATCATAGACTCTGTACATATGTTAAAATTAACTAGCCCTTTATCAGATGTGTGTGTCACCAGCTGAATGACAGAAGAAAACATATTTATGGTCATGAATGATGTGCTTTGTAAAAAGTTTTCAAGTTATTAGGAAGCATACTGTGTTTTTTAATCTTGTGTAATATTCTGTGATACTTTTATAGAACAATTCTGGCTTCAGGAAAGTCTAGAAGCAATATTTCTTGAAATAAAAGGTCTTTAAACTCTACCTGTTTCAGAGAAATGAGCTTACCATGTTTTTGTGCGACACCCATTCTTTGCAAGTAAGATAGAGTCCTGATCTGAATGGACGTAGTTAAGTATTAGCTACATATGTAAAACTGCCCCGAAGTCTGTGTGTTCTAGAACATGCTCAGATTAACGATTGCAGCGTGGATTTGCCTCCTTGCTTCAGGGAGGCTTTGGCAGAGACAGCACAAGAGTGGCCTCCCTGCCACGCCCCCTGGGCAGTTATGCAGAGCCAACGTTTGGCTTAATCCTCTCCTGTCACCATCTTGACATCTTTAATGATTTTTGAGCAAGCAATCCCACCTTCCCTTGTTTCACCAGACCAACAGATTATATAGCTGGCTCTGGACAGCACAGAGGGAGTTTTCCAAAACAAGAGGACTGATCCACTGAAGGGAGTTTCAGTTCACTGGGGACAGGACCATGGACTTTGGTCAAGACCCAACCACCCTCAAGTTTTTCCTAACTGACAAATGCCATATACTTCTTTCTGCTCCAGATTTCTCTTCTGCAGGTCGAGGGGCTGGCAACCTGTGAAATGCTCAGAGACCAGAAGGTTAATAGTAAAGGGGGAAGAAACAAAAGCAAAGGACTTTTTGAGATGTATTAACCCAGTTCTGAGGTAATGGAGGAAACCATCTGTATTAATTTGCGAGGGCCGCCATCACAAAATACCACAGACTGGGGGTCTTAAACCACAGACATTTATTTTCTCACTGTTCTAGAGTCTGAAAGCCCAAGACCAAGAGGCTTTGGTTTTTTCTGAGGCCTCTCTTCTTGGCTTTCCAATGACCACTTTCTGGCCATGTGAGGACACACATGCCTTTTCTCTGTGCATGTGCAGCCCTGGCATTCTTCTTACAAAGACTCCAGTCATATCAGATTAGGGCCCACCCTTATGACCTCATTTAACCTTAATTACCTCTTTAAATGCCCTCTCTCCAAATACAGTAACACTGGGGGCTTAGGGCTTCAATATCTGAATTTTGAGGGGACACAATTCAGTCCACAACACCACAGTTTCATCAGGAGAAGAGTTTGAGATAATAGTGTTGACCAAAGGCACAACAGTTTTGCCTCCCTCCTTGCTCCTTTCCTACAAAATGTGACTAGGCCAAATGTTGCTACCCTGAGAAAACTCCATTTTAGTTCAACTCAATAGCTATTTATGGAGTACCTACTATGTGCAAAGGGCGTGAAAGAGACTTTGGGATTTTGAACAGTGCTTAGAATTTGGCTAGCTGACTGACCTTGTTTGATCTCTGAGGAGCTGATGCCCAGAGGGCTCAGCTGATTCCCCAGCTGCCCATTTCCCACAGATTTACAAGAGGAAGAGGTTTACCAGAAGCAGGTCCAGCCCGTGCCCACTTTCTCCATTTACACACACACACACACACACACACACACACTCCCACCTCAGATCAGGGAAGGGAGAGGCCATAGTGCAACCCCATGTGGGAAAGAGTAGTAGAAAGAACAATGGACATGAATTCAAAATTTGACTTGACTATAAAATAAAAGGTGTGAATCAAGGATGGCAAATACATCACATCTGTACTTTCTTTCCCTAAAACGTGCTCAGGGGAGACGTGGCTAATGCATGAGGACACTCCTGCACGAAGCCAGAGCACTTGCACCCTCAGAACCCTTCTCAACGCAGCCAGCTACAGTGTGAGACACAAACCTACTCGCCAAACCCAAACCAGATAATACCTGAGGCTCCTCCCAGCCTTCCTTAAAAAATAAAATAAAATAACCCTATCTGCAGGGTTTTTGGTTAAGAGAGAAGGAATGAATACTGAACACTCCCACCCCATGCCAAGTGTACTTAAACATGTTGCCCTTCTAAAAAAAAAAAAAAAAAAGTTTTTAAATGCCTGTTGTTCAGAACTTGCTTTAAAGCTAATATAATCTCAGCTATAAGAAGGTCCTCAAGTCTCCCAATTAATCCAATTCTGCTTGATATTTTCCAATTGTATTTGTTTGATATTTCCAAAATTTATTTGGAAAATATTTTCAAAATTTATCTTAATAGAAAACATAAGATCTTAGAGCAATTACTACCTCAGTGTGGTCCACCAACCTGGTTCATTTAAGCCCCGGTGACTGCTTCTAGAAGCTGCTAGGAAAGCTATAATAGCAACCTAAGCCCCTTCCCCTCCAGCTCCCACTCCGCCTCATCCCATACTTGCTAGCTGTCATCACCTGGCTCAGATCTCCGCCTCCTGCTCAGGTATCTTCGGTGATTTTTAACACCCCCCCCCCACTGGAAGCTCCAGGCTTCCATCCACCCATCTGCTCCCCCTCCTTGCTGTCACTACCATCTTCTCCTGGATTAGCGCCACCTTCCCGGGTCTGAATTCCCCATCTCAACCGGTAAAAATCTCATCATTCTTCAGTTCCCATATTTTGTTTTCCCTTTTGCCTCATAAAATTTTATCTTTCTTTTCTTTCCGTGTGAACTTTCCTCAACTCCCTCACCCCTTGGACACAGTATCTCGACCATTTTTACTTTACTTTCCCCCAAGTAAGAGAACACTGATGTTGTACCAAGTGTGAGGCCAATGGAGTGAAAATGACCGGCCACATTCATGACCTTGCCATTTGCCCCATTTATGACCAAGAAACCTACCCAATGCAACTATTGTTCATACTGGTCTAATTAACTCTCCTTTCTCTGAGTTGGGTCGCTGATGCTGAGGACTTCCCCAGCACAGTACCTAGGGGTTTATAGCGAGCCCACGACTGTATAAAATAAGCAGAGAAAATGGCTTTCAGAAAGCAGATATTTCCTGTTGAGATGAGGGAGTCCCTGCTCCCCGATGTCAGGGAAAGCACCGCAGAGGGTTGGGGGACAAAGGGAGCTACAAATGTTAAAGCCTTTGTGCTGAGCATTGCCTCACTTTTCTGCTAGCAAATGCACTTAAGTGGAGGACAAATGTATCTACCTACCCTCTATTCTGAATTTCTAGCCTCTACACCAGTGTGCCTCCCAGGACTCAGGAATTCAGAATCTGTGTCTTCTACCCCCAGTCCTCTTCCCCGTTAGCCTACCTCCAGCCCCAACGGCTCAGGTGACCCGGAGCCAGAGTGGAACCAATTTAATTAGTAATGGGTTTCAGCAGAAGAAGAGATGTCATTGCCACCCTAATAGGAACCTGGTCACAAAAAGCCCGGTACAACTCGAGCCCAGGAACCGGAAGGGATGAGGTTAGTAAAGCATGTGATTTCCACAATGACCATTAGGTGTCACTCTAGTGCAACTAATGACATCTTTCTTTCCAGCCAGGATCCGCCCCTGGCAAAGCTGCCACTTCATTGATTTCTGCAGTAGCAGAACCACCATTTAGACAAGAACGCAGCTAGAACAACTTGATCTATGCCAGGCTTGCTCTTTCTTCGGCACGTAGCACCTTAGCCATTCCAGAAGACCAAAGGAGGGTTTTAGCTTTCTGCTGATGTATATTGGTATTAGGAGTTGGAACCGCATCAGACTTTGATGTTTAAATACAACAGTGAGCACCAAATATCGATCTCCTTGCTTTCCAATGACTTTGTGCAATTAAAAATGTTTTCTGGCCTCCCCTACGCCAAAGCTACAGAGGCCGTCTTCACTCAGCTGGCAATTTCTAAAAGAAGAAACGAACTGGATGCTTTTTAACAGCTCTTAAAATGCTGAGGTCATACCAAGTCTGGGGCTAATGCAAGGAAGATGAGTGGCCACATGCATAACCTTTCCTCTCTCCTCATTTCTTAAAAAGAAACTTTCTCGTGTGTCTATTTCAAAAAGCCCAATATCCGGAATGACTCTGCCTCTCCCTTGAATGTGTGTATTTAAGAGAGTCAAGTGAAATCTCTAAATTGCCTAAGTTGCACACATTGCTGAAGAGAAGAAGGTAAACTGGGCAAAAGGGTACTATCTGCCCTTTTTATAAATGGCCTCCACAATGAATGCACAAGGCCATGGAGGAAAATAAGAGTTTGTCCAGAAATCAGCACAGACACACGCACACACACACTCCCCCCAGTAGCTCCTGTATCTTGGGCCATTGTGGCCCTTTCGTTTAGCTGTGCAGGAGGGGTGAGGGAGTGAGAAATGGAAATCAATTGCCCTGCTTTACACCTATGGAGTGCTCCAGGCAAGGTTCTAAAAATAACCACTTTGTGCTCTCATCCGTGAGTCATGCTGTTATTTCCGGAGCTCCTTTGCCTCCCTCCGCCTCTCACCCCAAAGTTTGGTATGCCTTAGAAAACTCTGCTGTCCATCAGAAGAGATCTCAGAGACAAACTAATTTCAATCCAACACACTTCATTCTTTTTTTTTTTAACTTTTTTTCTTAATTTTCAATGATCAAGTATTCAAGATGTTGTAAACCAAGGTTTATTAGTACATTGACAATAGATTTCATTAAACACAAGGAAATTATACATCTTTTAAATTACCGTAAGAGGATTCCAAATAAATACTCATTGTAAAAATCACAAAATCAAACTCCTTTATGCAACAACTCAAACGGCCTTTCATCACCAATACACTTTCACACAAAACACACACACCAAACACACACTCCACCAGGATCCTAATGTCAGTTTATCTGACACAGTGTTACATCTCCTCTAACTAAAAAGTTAGAGGCAGACCTGCCTATTTCGTGCTTCTAAATTAACATTTGGGGTTTTGGGTAGAGGTATGTATTTTAAGAAAAATGCCCCCTATAAAGTCTTATCAATTAGTCTGATTTTTCATTTCTACATACAAAGTTTAAACTCCATTTGTTCACCCCTTTGGTTTAAGATGTCCCTGCAATGACTTTAGTTTTGGGTATTTTCTCCTCTGATTTTAACATGTAATAGAGAAAAAGACAACACCTTCCAAACCCCAATTATTAAAAACACCTTACAAGGGTGTTAGTTTTTTGGAGAAGAAGTAAGAAAAGATCATGTGAAATCGTTTTTCCCTCTCTGAAATTATTTGTAGCAGCTGATTATTCTTGCTAAAAGAAATATCAAAAACGCTGAGTTTTCCATAGAAAAGGTGTTCCCCCTTATAGTCTTCATGTTTGCAGCTTGAAGTTCATGGATTAACTGCAGTAATGAGAATAAGGAGTGCTTGTTTTCTGGGAAGTTCTCTAGATTTCCAAAAGCAAAGCACATGCAGGCCCTTGCCAGTGAGACATTGTAAATTCAGTGGTGCATTTCTGTGGTCAGCATGCATCATCAAATACTTTTAGCACCGAGGCATTTTTTTTTTAATGTTGCAAAAACAAATACCCAGGGAGGGTTTTCATCATATTTGACCCTTCTTAGGGCTGAGTAAAAATGAAGTGCTTAAAAGAACCTGTTCAAACATACACAGATCTGATTCCAATATAGCAAGAAGCCTGGGACAGACACAGCCAGCAGCATCCTGGAAGATGAGGAAAGGAGAGAAAACGAAAAAGATAAAGTGCACAAGGCTACTACCACCTTCGCCTGCCCGCCATGGCACGCCCTTCCACAGGAAAGAGGAACTACGAATAACGTGGAGAGGCTACCTACTGGTCTGGAGAACAGAACTAGCAAAGCTGCAGTCTGCGGTCTGGGCCATTCCGGGATTAGACGGTATTTTGTTATCTATCTGCTACTTAGCATACTCCATCTGCCCCTCTGTAGCAATAGTTAGACTCATGTTTCTGCACCATCGAGGATGTCTGAGGTCCACACACGCTAAAAGTATAACTGGCTCCCCCCCCTCCCCGCCCCGCCCAGACTTGGGCTCTTCTGCTCCCGGGTGCACTAAAGAATTTCCACAAGGTCCATTCAGTTAACCATGCAGCTGCTCTTTGGTTGATGCGAAACAGGCTCCAAAAAAGAAACTTCCTGGCTCCAAGTCTACCAAAGAACGCAAGCTGGAATTGCAGACCGAGAAGAATTTTCTTGGTCGTTGGTGAAAATGCGGGACTGTCATTATCCTTCCTCCTCTGATGGCTGCATTTCCCAGTGAAGGCATCCGTTCTGACCGCAGCTACGAACAGTAACAATCCACCAGCTGTTTGGTATGTACCATGTAACATTTTGTCTATGGTCATTTAACATGTAACACTTTGCATATGTTCATTTAAAACGTTTATTTAGGAAACTTAAAACCCATATTCGCTAAAAATTAATGGAAATGTTAACATTCTGAAAGAGGAAGAAACGAAAAAGAAAGCATACACTTAAAATCCCCAGAGCTCAGATTCAATAAATCTGAACCACATTTCCTCATGATTCGTTTCAGAAATTCCACTGAGATTCTATGCTAACATCAAAATTGGATTTGTTCTATATTAAATATGAACTATAAATAAATACTTGAGGTATGTTATGACAATTTTGAATATAACACTTAGCTAAATAAATGTGAATTTACCTTGAAAATCTAAACATTAAATTTTGATGTTTCCTACAGTTTTTTTTCCTATTCTACACAAAGGAATAATAACTTCTCTACTCTTCAGGAACAGTAACACATCAAAAAATTAAATGCTTTACCTTACTAAATTATAGTCACACCTGTCTCTGTTAATCAAAACCATTGTCGGCATTATATAGTGTAAGCAGTGAGCGATGGAGATAGAAACCTGCTTCTGAATCCTGACTTGGCCACTCTGTACAATCCTAAATAAATCTCTTTACCTCTCTGAGCCTCAGTTTTCATGATCTGTTAAAAAAAAAAAACAGAATAAAAATAGTCATCTTGCAAACTTATTAACAGTATATTAAGTGCTTGACAAAATTCTCTGAAATAGTCAACATTGCATAGAAGCTAATTTGTTGCTTCTCTGCTCCTCCTTTCACCCCCGCCACCTTAGTTCTGAATGACTTTTGAATGTTTTCAAGAATTAAATCTACCTGAGGGGTGCCTGGGTGGCACAGCGGTTAAGCGTCTGCCTTCGGCTCAGGGCGTGATCCCGGCGTTATGGGATCGAGCCCCACGTCAGGCTCCTCTGCTATGAGCCTGCTTCTTCCTTTCCCACTCCCCCTGCTTGTGTTCCCTCTCTCGCTGGCTGTCTCTATCTCTGTCGAATAAATAAATAAAATCTTAAAAAAAAAAAAAAAGAATTAAATCTACCTGAAAAGGATAAGGACTCCATATTAATGAAGATTAAAAAAAATGTGCTCCAACCACCCACCCTCCCCTGGGAGTTTCTAAATTAATAGGCTAGACTCGTAGATATTATATTTGCATATTAAAGCCAAATAATACATTAATCTACAGAGTCAATAAAAGAACAAGGTGACCTTTCTCCAAAACAAGTAATTAGAAGCCTAAGTTCACGGAAAGTGGGAATTAAACTTATATAGGAGCTGTGACTATAAAGTAACAAACATATAAGAACCTCGTATCTACAACTAAATGATGCCATTTATAAAATAGTCACTTTAGTTGACTCTGTAATATTCCAAGGATGCTACCGGGACCCAAAGCATTTGGGGACAATTCTTCATTGGTACGTATTCTAAAACTTCAGTCTTCTGTGATTTTTACTACTTATTCTATATTAACCAACAACACATCAATGATACACCCACTACTTATTGTAAGCATCACATACTTGAGGAAGTACAATATTAACATTGTGATGTACAATTCAGGCCAATTTCTTTGAATTTTGGCTGGTCAACCTAAAGAATTTCATAGAGTGGCAGATGGTAACTGGCTAAAATAGTGCCTGATAGAGAACTGGTCAATGGTTGTTGAATTGGATGGATGACTGTTTAGGTAGAGAAAGGGGACTGTCTAATTATACCTGAAGAGTCTGTCACTTCCTATCCTGGAGTTCTGAGATCGGCTCCTTTTCAAAATATACTACCAAGAAGAGAGAGATTGTTAGAGTGTTGGAACATACAATCCTAGCTTTAAAAAAAAAAAAAAAAAGGTGCTAATCCCATCCAAATTCTCTCGATGCAGTTTTTCAGCAATTAGAGGAGAATTAAGAAAATACCACCTCTCCCCAAACTGTGCATCTTTAGCTCCAGCACAAAAGGAAACTTTCTAAAGGATCGAAAGGATCAAAGATCTCCCATAGAGAGTAAAAGGAAACCCTGAGGCACCAGAGTAGATGCTAAGTTAATCCACAATATTCTCTGAAGACCTTCGGTATATACCACAGGGAGCAAAGTCGGACAGACGCCAGCGTAATTACAGACAACGGCAGACTTAGGACTCAGCCAGATGAGACCTTGTCACCTGACACCACTGGCTCCACCCCTTGCAGACATTATCCAGTCTAACAGCAGTAGCCCTCTCCACAAACTGCATGCCAGCAAAAGCACCATTTGACAACACCGTTCTTAGGTGGAGAGGACACTGACCTTGAACCCAGGAACGTTCGTGCAACTCCACCAGCACCTCCAAGGATGAAGGGCAAAAAGCCTGAATCATGGGACGGTTCTGTCCCTCACTTCCCCTCTGTGGAAGAGTGTAAGCCAGCCAAGGAGATCAGTTCCCAAATTAGCCCCTGCGTAGGCGTAGGCTCTGTGGCAGAAACTGTTCACAATTATATGGGTATTTGGACCTTACAGTCCCTCCTAAGTCCTGGTTGTCAGGATTCTCTCTCTGAGCAGCCAAGATCCCATGAGTTAACTTGCTCCCAGTCCACAGTGCAGTCAGAAGCCTCTTCCTTAAGAACCATGTAGAAAGCATTCTATGTGGCACCGAAGTCAAAGTGATGTGTTGCAGGGCACCTGGGTGGCACAGCGGTTAAGCGTCTGCCTTCGGCTCAGGGCATGATCGCGGCGTTATGGGATCGAGCCCCGTGTCAGGCTCCTCCGCTATGAGCCTGCTTCTTCCTCTCCCACTCCCCCTGCTTGTGTTCCCTCTCTCGCTGGCTGTCTCTATCTCTGTCAAATAAATAAATAAAATCTTTAAAAACAAAAACGAAAACAAAGTGATGTGTTGCGAGGAACTGAAAAGGATGATGGATAATGAACCCAAAGTGCATTTAGGAACAGAAACATCCTCTTGCAGGATCACTTCGGGAAGGTCAACAGGAGAAAGGAATCAAAGAGAGGTGTAAAATCGTTCTAACACTGATGAAGTGGAATTCAGTATGACAGACAACTCGATTTTAAATAATTTTCAATCATGACTTAGGATCATACTCTCCCAGCACACAGATCTCCCTCATCCTGTATTCAGAGTGATTTTCCTATCACAGGTATAGCTTTCCTGATTTAATTACACAACTTCAGGAGGCAACCACAGCAATTTTCTGTACATAAGAAAGAAAACGATACAGATTTGCTAGGGTTTCCAGGAGTATAACTAACATGATCATATGGGACTCAATCTTACCTCTGTGGAATTTCTTTTTTCCAACTCTTTTGAGTGTCAAGGTTAAAATTCTTAAACTACCCTTGTGTGGGCCCATAAGAGCTAAAAGAATGTCTGCAGCATTTTTCTTTGGATGAGAAAGCCATCAGTTTCTCTCCTTATGAGGCATCTCAAATTAGGTTCAAGCCATATAGTTTAGCACACTGGCTTTAAAGCCCCTGGCCAAAGAATACTGGAGTTTCTATTCAAGCTGTCAGGTTTATGATTCAGCAGACTCTTACCTTGTGATGGGGCAGACAGACTAAAGAGAATGTCTCTTATGAAATAAAGTAGCTGTTCCTTTTAGCACACTAGGCATAAGATTCCTTTGAAGCATTTGAAAAATTCTACCTGGTTTATAACTCTGCTATGGCTTAAAATGCTATTAACAGTACTTTAGGGAAAGTTTATTGTCCTCTTTTCCAAACATATCTGCTTTAGTCTCTTGAAAGAAAAAGTAACAGGCTGCACTTACATTTTCCCAATCAAAATTGCATAGTTGAGGCAAATTCATTTGTGCTTTGTAGTGGAACTCACAGTAGGTGTTCATATCTGAAAACTCTGATTTGTAAATGCAAAGTCACGGTCAAGCTCACCTTTGTTTGGAGTGTATGCTAATGATATGTACCGCCAGTACACTTCCCGTGATTTTGTTAACCAGGCACCTCTCAGCCTTACACCACCCTGGAGCACGAGCATTAAATTAACAAAGCGGAAACGGTAACAAATCTATCTAAACTCCTCCTTCTCGGACAGAAGGGGGGGAAAGGCTCTCAGTCTCGTTGAGGTATCCAGCCCTCAATCAATAGTGGCTGTGTATACTGAGTTTTGTTGGTTTGAGGATTGTGTCTTTAGAGGTTAAAAAAAGAAAGAAAGAAAAGAAGGCACGGGTGTTTCTCAAGTTGCCATATTCCACTCAACCAACAAAACTAAAGTCTTCCTTTTTCAAGCTTCAGGAGGGAGGCGACATGGCAGTGGGGCTTTCTTCCAGCCCCCGGTCTGGGGAGGAGCTTATTGCTTCGGGGAAGGGCCCCGGATAGGTCTGTGCGGTGTACGGGATCCCTTTCTGCAGACCAGTCTCTTCGTGGAAAGCCCCCTGGCTGCTGAAAGCGGGACAAGATCTAGTCCGGGCGTACTTATCGGCGTTGTCGGTGTGGCCCACCATCTCACTCACAGTGCTCAGAGGGAATTCTCTCCACCTTTGCCTCTGCAGCTCGTCCTCCTTGTACTTAATGGAGTACCAAGCCAGAAAAATAAAAATAAAGCCAACAAATTTGAGGCCGGCCGCCAAGCCAAAATAGACAAAACGAAACGATGTCACGTTGTACTCCCAGCAAGAGCCTTGCACGCCACACTCCTGTTGCCAGAGCATGCAGGTGGTGTCAATCACTGCTCCAAAGTAAATCGGAGTAGGAATGTACGCTGGAGTTGAAGAGAGAAAGAGAAAGAACAACATTAAGCCCATCTTATCAGAGAAAACAGATTTGTAAATTAGCAAGGTGCTTGTTTGCTCTAAAGCCAGTTGAGGGCAGTAGTTTTCTAGTGTTACTTGACTTTTAAATATGTCACATCTTATCATAATATATTTATTATAAAAATGTTCGCTAAGTTATAAATACTCTAAATCTTCCAGTTTTCAACTCAGTCAGAATACGTTAATGATTTTTAAGATTGTAAAAATGTCGATTGCTAAAAATTCCATTAGGCAATCCTTTCACCAGATTTTGTCATTAAACACTCAAGAGGCTACACTAAGACCCTTTATGAACCACTAAAATTCAGCACACTTAGTTCTTACAGATTGGGTTCTAGTCCTCGGGTACTAGAAGAGTATGAGGAAAGACACTGTCCCCTATAAGCCAGAAACCACATCAAATGGCAAACCGTATAAAGACATTTGGGGCACAGAAATAACTAAGGCATAAAATTCATCTTTGAAGCTTGTGAAACATCTGTGATGAGTAGTAGCTTCATTTTTTGGGCTATGAGATAGACATTTCTTTACTCCCATAAGAGAGAAGTCTACCCAAGTGGACTTCCTTCACCATATGTTATTCCCTTTGCTGAAATGTGTCCCCATTCCCAAATTGTTCACCTTGCAATTATCTACCCCTCCTTTAAATTCCTCACTCACTCAGATGCCACTGTATTCCCACTGCATTTTGTATACACCTCCATTGTATCAACTATCACGCAGCGTTGAAAGGGTTTGCAGATTTGTTACCCATAAGCTCCTTGATGGCAGAGGCCAAGCCTTTTATTCCTTGCATCCCAAGGACCCCTCAGGACAGCCCATGGATCCTCAATAAGAGTTTAGAAAAGGAAGTGATGGGAAGGAGGGAGAGAAGGAGGAAGAGAAGTGGAAGGAACGGAAGACAGTGGGCTAAGTGATATATTTTTAAATATGTTATACTCATCCAAAATGAGGTATGTTCACTATAACTAAAATTTAACATTACTAAAATACTTAAAACTCTCTTTTTGCTTTGGAATTTGGGGAAATGGAAATTGGTTTTTGGCCCAACTACAGCTTTTCATAATCAACAGAACTTAAGTCAAGGTTGAATTAAAAAATAGAGGCCTGAAATGTCCTCCTTCCACTTACTCCTAACACCGTGACATCCCTCTGTTGACTTACCTTTACCTCCAATTCCAAAAGAAACCACCCTAACTCCATGGCATCAAAGATAGGGAGAGCAAAAAGGAGGACCTATTTTTTTTTCTTTTCCTGGTCAACTACCCCTTTGCTAAACAAATTTCCCTCCTTGAAAACAAATTTTTGATTTTCAACAGGAAGTATAAGGCAAGTTTCTTAACCAAATCAAAGCATGTCAGAATTTCCTTTCACCAGCTGGCTTTGAAAAATGGGACGTTGAAAGTTTTATCGGTACCAAAAAAAACCAAAACAAACCAAGTCACCCATACAATGCAACTAGAAGCCTCTGAAGAGCACCAGAAAGTCCCTACTCCCAGACTGGGCCACCAACCACAACGTAGTGACAAATGGAGAATTCCAGAGAAGACTAATGTTTCAGAGGATCAGATGATACTATTTTATTTTTTTTATTTTTTTTATTTTTAAAGATTTTATTTATTTATTCAACAGAGATAGAGACAGCCAGTGTGAGAGGGAACACAAGCAGGGGGAGTGGGAGAGGAAGAAGCAGGCTCATAGCAGAGGAGCCTGATGTGGGGCTCGATCCCATAACGGCGGGATCACGCCCTGAGCTGAAGGCAGACGCTTAACCGCTGTGCCACCCAGGCGCCCCAGATGATACTATTTTAAAGTGTTTCACCTTGAAAAACAAATTAAAAATTTAAATCAAAAAACCTATTTTTTTTTTTTTGTCCTGTGGACAATGATACTGATTACTGGGAGAAACGACAGCTAAGGAAAATGACAGACTGCCACTTGTGAAAGAAAAAATATGCTTGCTGATGGGGAAGTCAATTACAAATACTGAAATTGATCAAGGCAATGGGCTACTTCACATGATATTTCCCACGCACTGTTCCAAAACACCACAGAGTGATACAGTGTTTGTCAAAATCAGAACAAGGTTCTTCACGCCCTAATGAACCCTGCAATACACTGACAGTGCTAATGAGCTTCTCTTGTTAATAAGTAAAGGTGACTCCCAATGTAACAATTTGGGGATCTTTCTTTTTTCTTTTCAGAATTTTTAATTTCTTTTCTCAGAAAACTTGATAGGTACGCTTTTTGCCTGGCCCAATAAAATTACTGTAAAGAAGTAAGGAATTAAACTTTTTGCAAATAATAGAGTGCCAATTTCCATCACTTTCATGTTAAAAAGGCATAAAGGGACAAAAATGCCAGGATCATAAGCCCATTACAATTGCTTGGTTCAATATTTCTTACCATACCAAAAACGCTTTGGGGAATTTAACCCAAGTTTGTGCTCATGGTGAAAAAGAAACTGTTCCAAAGTCTGTTGTGTTCCGTTTCATCAAACGACAGAACTGGGTAGCTTCTAGTTCAAATCAGAAAATAAGGAAGTTGTGCCCTGCCGTTAACCCATAAAATCCGAGCTACTACTAATGGTAACAAATGATTGACTTGCCATTTTTAAAGAACAGTGAGAATTTGCCATCTGTAAAGAGGAACTAAGAGGCACACGTGGAAATTCAGGAACGTACCAAGTGTTCGCAATAACACAAACTGCATTCCCAGCGCGAAAGGTCTCTCCTCATCTTCCACCGACCTACGGTGAAGGGAAAGAAAGAAATGTTTGAAAACAGCGGCCTCAAGAAAACGAACATCAAATCAAGCCAGCTTAGCGCAGAGCCGGGGACCACAGAGCTGCTGTGCCAAAATATTGATTTACTAGAATTTCTCAACAACAGCCAAACAAGCCTGCTGCTGTAGCTAAATCGGAGTGAGTTCTCCCCAGTGAAGACTCCAGAGAAGCTCTGATTTGCTCTGTCTCTGGGTAAACACGGGTGGAGGGCCACAGGTTCATGGCTGAAGGTACACAAGTGGCTTTGAGCTTCTGAAATCAGTTCCATGAAAAAAACAGATAAAATAATTTATCCCAGCTATCGCATTCTTGTTTTTCTATTTGCTTACACTTTCCAGAGAGTAGGTGTGTCGGCTGAAAGCTACTCCCATGATTTCTCAAGGAAAAGTATAGAGGAAAAAAGTTAAAGAAAGAAGGAGAGTCAAGAAAAAAGTATAAAAAACAAGCCAAACGTTAGAAAAAGAGTGAATCCCTCCCCACCACCTCATTCTTTTCTTCTTTTCCTAAAACCTATCCAAGTAATTCCCACATGCCTCCAAGTAATTCCCACATGCCTCCAAGTAATTCCCACATGGCTCCAAGTAATTCCCACATGGCAGGAAGATTGGAATCTACTGATTTGTAATTAGCAAAGATTAAAGGGCTCCTTTTCTGAAGTTTTGAGTGAGAAGCCAGCTGGTGATTTGCCATGTTCGAGCGCGATGACATGGGCAGCCCTGATCTGGGTTACTTAACATCTCTTGCAGAATTAAAGTTTAAAAATTAAGATTATTAAGGATTCATTTTTTAAAATGATGAAGTACCTGATCTTTTCTGTCCCATACACACTGAGTTCTAGGTATAATGTACCCACTTCCCCAGGACCAATGCACCTGCCATCTTTCCCCACCTCCCTTATCCTTGCCTAGCAACCTGCCCCATGCTGTACACACCACTGTTACCTGCTGATGGAGGAAGTGAGTGAATCAACCAATGGGCCTTCCCACCGGGTGTTGTTATCGTACTGTCAAGAAAGGGACTGGCTGGCAAACGTCTAACTCAGCATCCCATAGAAGAAAAGCCAAAATGTGCAGAAGCAGCCAACAGCCCAAACACCTTGCTAAGAATGACGTCCCAGCAGGTGTGACCACCAGATGCCCAGCTGTGTGGGGTACTGAGGAGCCAGGGAGGAGGTAAAGGAGGAATGAGGACGGATTCGCTTTCCTCCTCACTCCTTCACTGCACTGCCTCCCCTGATCCCCCTGAAGCCTCTGTGAGCGAGTTTTTCCTTCACCGCGCCATCCCCTTCCCTCCTTTGCTCACTGTAGCCTTTACTGCAAATGCCAACACACTGATCTGAATGGGTCCGTGTCAACGTTTTAACAGGACTTCCATTAAAGTAACGTCTGTGTTCTCTTATAAGCAAAAACCCACAAACGGGATATGTAATAAAACATAGCATGAACAACTGAAGAATTACATCTCCCAGTCCGTCCTTTCCCTGGTTCTACTCCAAAATTTCATATGACAGTAAAATTCATGAAATCCACATCTTGAATTGCAGGCCCTGCGTGAACCGTCACTGATCCCGGAGGTACTAACTACCCACCAGGTTGGAGATAATAGTCTTTGCCTGTACCCGAGACTCAGCCACTTCACCAAATGACTTCCTGCCCCGTCTGGAGTCAGGCTCTGTGTGGCTAACATGGCGACCACTTTCAGCTCCTGAACTTGAACCTTTTAGGGCACAGACTTCAGGAACCCAAGGCACCCAAAAGAAGTTTCACTAGACTACAGAACTAGAATCCACCTGAATAAAGAAAGTTCTGGGGTATGAAACGTCACAACCTTCCTTTCCCTTCCTGACATGGGAAAATACTTCTCCTAAATTCAACAAGCAAAGGTCTGAACGCTTCCCTGCACAATCTGACGTTGCTTTCCTCTCCAGGCTACCGCATCAATCCCGGCTCGGAACGTGTACTCCGGCAATTGTGAGTGTAGAACCCACCTGCAAGCTCAGTGCTGTCCTCACCTGAGTGTTACTATGATGGCTGATGGCTGGGCACAGGCTGTGATGAAGGTGACTATGAAGAGAAAAATTAAGAAGGGGATAAGGGTGTTGCAGGCCCGTTTGCACTTCCCGGACACAGCATAGCCGTTCTCGTTGAGATAGGTTTTGACGATAACGACGCGGAGCTGACTGCGCTGTCCCACTGTAGGGGGAGTGATCACTTGCCGGCTTTGGACACAAGTGCATTCTGTGTAATTCCTTATCTAAGGGATAACAAAGATCGGTTGTGAGACAACCTAAAGCACAGGAAAATGAAGACAAAGTTTAAAGCTCTAAAATAGCTCTAGTATTTAAATAGGCATATTTTGCTGAGCGAAATAAGTCAATCAGAGAAAGACAGTTATCATACGGCTTCACTCATATGTGGACTATGAGAAACGAAACAGAGGATCATAGGGGAAGGGAGGGAAAGCTGAATGGGAAGAAATCAGAGAGGGAGACAAACCATGAGAGACTCTTTTTTTTTTTTTTAAAGATTTTATTTATTTATTCGACAGAGATAGAGACAGCCAGCGAGAGAGGGAACACAAGCAGGGGGAGTGGGAGAGGAAGAAGCAGGCTCACAGCGGAGGAGCCTGATGTGGGGCTCGATCCCACAACGCCGGGATCACGCCCTGAGCTGAAGGCAGACGCTTAACCGCTGTGCCACCCAGGCGCCCCAACCATGAGAGACTCTTAACTCTAGGAAACAAACTGAGGGTTGCTGGAGGGGAGGGAGGTGGGGGCCCGGGCAACTGGAGGGTGGGCATTAAGGAGACCACGTGATGTGGTGAGTACTGGGTGTTGTGTGCAACTGANGCCTGGGTGGCACAGCGGTTAAGCGTCTGCCTTCGGCTCAGGGCGTGATCCCGGCGTTATGGGATCGAGCCCCACATCAGGCTCTTCTGCTATGAGCCTGCTTCTTCCACTCCCACTCCCCCTGCTTGTGCTCCCTCTCTCGCTGGCTGTCTCTATCTCTGTCAAGTAAATAAATAAAATCTTTAAAAAAAAATATATATATGCATAATATTTAAGTGAAAATACAGCCTCATTGCTAACAGTAAGGATCCAAAGTGTGCATCCAACAATGTCTGCTGGCCAAATCGTGTAAACCTAAACTTTTATAAGGAGCTTTCAACACTCCGTTCTATAGCATTCACATTCCATATGCTCATTTTGGTCACAACTATATGCTGCTTCCACTGCTGTTGAATTCTTGGGCTCTCTAATTAGAGAAGCTCCTCAAAAACAGGAACCAAGCCCACGAGCGCACCTAGCATCAAACCTGGACACAGTGTAGGACCTAATGTAAATATTTGTTAAATGAATGCAGAGAATTCATGATGCCTCCATGATGACTGCAGGGTCAGGACCAGTGAACATACCATTGGCTGTTTCGTTTGAAAAAAAAGCTAATTCAAGGAACTAAAAAGGCATTTCAAATAAAAGCAACCAATTAATCTTTCTGCCTGTTATGTTGTTTTTACCGAAAAGACATCAGCTGAACTCACTGTCATTGTGCGCTCTGAGCCACTTGGAGAAGAAGTAGCAACAAATACAAGGATGGGATGCCATTTGGCCTCTGTGCTCCGGGGACTGCAGGCCTCTTTTTAAGAATGAAGCTGTGCATTAGAGGACTCCCCCGCTCACTCCTGGGGAAGGACTTAGCCACTGAGGACAGAGCTCATTGTCTCTTCCAACTTGGTCACATGCTGGAGCTCACCAATTATATAATGAGGAGCCAGCAACAGGATTTCTCAATTTATCACTATAGCTTAAAACTCCGAAATCAAATATGACAATCCCAAAACATACAGTCAATGGTCTAATCCCTTAACACCTACACCTTAACCTTTTTAATTACAGCAGCCTCCTACAATCTGTTCTTATGCAAAGAATGAAACCAGGCTCAGTAAAGAACTGAGTAGAATATGAAAACCTCCCACAGTATTACAGCCTATTTATAATTCACAGGGAAGGGAATTCTCAAAATAGCCTATTCTTGAACTGACAGAAATATCTTTACTCTGAAAGTTAAAAAAAAAAAAAAGAAAGAAAGAAAGAAAGAAAGAAAAAGAAGGAAAGGAAGAAAGAAAGAAGAAAGAAAGAAAGAGAAAAAAATAAAATAAAATAAAATAAAATAAGAGTTCCCACCTACTGTCAAAAAAAAAAAACCTGATAGTCTATGAAAAATAGTTATTGCCCATCTTCACAGACTCTGATCAGGGAAGGTGCTCTCCTATTCTCTTCTATTAGCACCAAATGTGCTCATCTTGACCTTCAAATGCATCACAAGGGCCCTGGCAGAGTAAGAAATGGGAGACCTAGCATTAAGCCTTATCGCGTTTCACTGAGTTGGCACAGCGTGTAAAGTGGAGGGGGCTGATGTGGAAAAAGTCACTGTACCCACACACTCCAATCGTCCCTGGAAAAAAAAATGATAGCACTGCATAATTTTCTTTCCTCTGGCTTTTTGTCAAGACATCTTTTGTAGGTTATTTGATGTTTCTTGAAAAGAGGGACCAAAGCCGAGTGTTAGTATATGAATTCTAACATGTCCTTGTCACAGGATGTCGGATCAACAACAGTACAGGAACTTGTGAAAAATACTCACCCCGGTGCTAAGATTACCGCTGTTAACACAGCCAGCCAGACAAGGGTTAAAGTATGTAATTCCATCCGACCCACAGACTGGCTCATACTCGTGTATTTTACAACCACAATTAACATTGCAGCTTCCTGTCAGGTTCCTGTGAGGCATGGTGAGAGAAGGTCTAGAGAGAAAAAAGCAGGTCATGAGCAACATTTACTAAAATAAAACTCTAGAGAAAGTTCTCGACGTTAAGTAATTTGTCCATTTTAGGAAAGCTGGTCCCATTAAATCAAAGCTATGGTACTGTAAAGTAACCACCTTGGATAATTATCACGACTTTTACACAAAGCACAAAGAAAAATGTTTCAGTCTTCTGGTACTATAAATTCAAGAGTTCCGTATCAAATGGTCTATCATGCCTCTATTCTACCTTCCATCTTGGTGCTACAGATCTGGGCTCAGCAGTTCTAACCCCCATATAACTACCCACTTATTGTAGACATTAAGCTCTCTGTCTTAACAAATCCAGGCCTCGATTTCTTTAACTATAAAAGAGAGGAACTGCTTTTCTGTATCAGATCAATAACACCATTAGGAGGGCACAAACAAAACCCATCCATCACAGTTGTCGACATGGGTTCCTCTGACTGAAAACTTCAATTGTTCTGGAATAAATTATCAAAGAAAGACATGGGACTCTAGAAATTGAGTCGTAAGTGATTTTCAAAGAAGATCGGGAATCCCATCACTACTGTGGTTCAAACAACCAGAGAGGAACGTTCAGTCCTTCCTTCAGAAAGCCCAGATGCGGATTCACAGTCAACGTGGTGGGTTTGTTCTCTCATAAGATCACGATGTCTGATTCAAAGAAACGACACAATATGAAAAGTTCTAATACAATCAATTCAGGCAACAAATATAAAACGGGGGGAGCAGGTAAGGATATGGGGGCGGGGGGAGAGAAGCAGAAGGAAATGTTGTAGAGAAGAACAGAGGCAGGCAGGGACCCAGGAGGGACCCAGGGAAGCCATGGGAGAATGAAAGGGGCTCTCTAGTGACCTCTTCCTTGGCTTCTATGAGCACCATTTTTGTCACTGATGAAATACTGTTCCCAAAGCCACATGAGTTAGTAACAGCAGATTCATCTATTCATCATCCGTCCATTCAACAATATTCTAGAATGTCTGTTTCGTGCCAGGACTTATCTTTAATGCCTATGTTGAGCAACCATCCCTCCAGTAGCATAGCCCATCCCAACCCTATGTGTTTAGTCTATACGCATAAAGCATTTTTCATTCAAAGGTCTCTCTCCTGTGTCCTCTTTCACACTTTGATAACTGAGTTCTCAAATTTTAACAAAAGGAACAAATTCATAGCAGTATTTAAACCTTTCGAGAGGGGCCCCTGGGTGGCTCAGTCGGTTAAGCGTCTGCCTTTGGCTCAGGTCATGATCCCAGGGTCCTGGGATGGAGTCCCACATGGGGCTGCCTGCTCAGCGGGGAGCCTGCTTCTCCCTCTCCCTCTGCTCCCCTGCTCCTGCTCCCTCTCTCAAATAAATACATAAAATCTTTCAAAAAATAAACCTTATCAAGAAAGGCTTCTAAAGAGGTCAAAGTGAAATAAACTCTGTTCTTCACTAATGTCAGTCATTCTGCAGAAGAAATTTTGTCATAAGACTTTGATAATTATGCCCACAAACTCTTGGATTCATATCATTTCGTCGTATACTTTTAAAATGTTATTCTAGATCAGTAACTCTCCACAGGGGCAATTTTGTTCCCTAGGGGACATTTTTGGTTGTCACAACTAAGGGAGTGCTATTGCTCTAGTGGGCAGGGGCCAGGGACGCTTCCAGATATCCTCTAATACACAGAACAACCCCGTGCCACCCCGCACAACAACCCCGATGACTCTATCTGTGCCCCCATCACAGTTTAAACCCCCATGTGACCCGCATGACTCCCACTGCCCAAGTCTTAGTGGTCTTGAGGGTAAGGGTGAGAGTCTATTCTAGACTTACTACTACATTCCACAAATGATGAAACGGAGGTCCAGAGAGGCCAAATGATTCACTCTAACGCTGATTAGCGCTGTTTTAACTGGTACCATATGAAAAGTGTTCTGTGTCCATTACTGTTCTCCTCACTAGCCCTTCAAGAGCTGCATTGCAAGCCATGACCAAATAAAAGGGATTTTATATGTCTGTATGCTTAGTCACTAACAATGACAGGCTCCGAATCCATGCGGTATAGTTCTTACTATTGCTATTAAGAAGTTACAAAGAATTTATTTTTTTTTTTAAGATTTTATTTATTTATTTGACAGATAGAGACAGCCAGCGAGAGAGGGAACACAAGCAGGGGGAGTGGGAGAGGAAGAAGCAGGCTCCTAGCAGAGGAGCCTGATGTGGGGCTCGATCCCATAACGCCGGGATCACGCCCTGAGCCGAAGGCAGACGCTTAACCGCTGTGCCACCCAGGCGCCCCTAGAAGTTACAAAGAATTTCTTATTAAGAGCATGATTCATATTCATTTATGACCACCACGAGCTTCCAAACACCTCTCTTCTATGGGTCCGTCCACTCAAGAGAAAGGAATCTAAGAGAATATAAACATCAAAACCCACTGATGACAGGAAGCACAAGCTTTCCTGAGTTCCAGAAACAGAGGCACAGTCCCAGGTCATCGCTGGGTATGTTTGCTTTTCTCATGAGAACATGATGTCTGAAACAAAGAAATGATACAATAAAGCTCTAAGGAAATCAAAACAAGCAACAAATATAAATAGTAGTGAAATGAAGTGGGCATTCACGAGAAAGTCATTATGGGAAAAGGCCGGAGTGGCGCAAAAAAGGAAAGATACCAACATGGTTAAGGCTTTACACTGTGCTGATTTTAAAGAAAATAAATTTTAAAGAATAGTAATGTCTTGGACTGTCACTCCCTTTTCAGAAAACAGGCTGGGTTATAATAAGGGTACAAGTGTTTAAACCTGAATGATACTAAGCAACCTGAGCCCTTCATGAGCCTGAAGGGAATCCACCACAGGAGTACAAAACACACAAGGGCCATGGGGCGCCACACTTACATGGGCAAAGGACTGTGCATCACGCTTCCAATTAACTACAGCACTTCTGACAAGTTAGCTTTACAAGTAAGAGGCTCCTGTGAGCTCAGAGGCAAGGTAAGTGTTAATTTCCAAGTGAAGGAAAAGGCCTCACTGGGACACCTGGGTGACTTAGTCGGTGAAGCGTCTGCCTTCAGCTCAGGTCATGATCCTGGGATGCATGATCCTGGGATGCAGCCCCGTATCGGGCTCCTTGCTCAGCAGGGAGCCGGCTTGTCCCTCTGCCTGCTGCTCCCCCTGCTTGTGCTCTCTCTCTCTCTCTAACAAATAAATAAATAAAATCTTTAAAAAAAAATAAGAAAAGAAAAAGACCTCACTAGCAAGGGGACCCACAAACAACTGCAGGGTCCAAGTTGCAAGCCTGAGAGTCGTACATGAGTTCTTACTGTAAGAATCGCAGAATTAAAGAACTAGAAAGATGGGAGTGGTCCCTGAGACTATCTAGTACCACTTGCTGGTTTTAAAGAATAAGAAACTATGAGGGATGTAATGACATGCCCCACAATCATTGAGGCTTCAAGAAAACCAGCCACAGGGAGACCAAATGAACAAAAAAGGGAAAAGGAGCAAGCTTGCTGCCCATTCTTTATTAAATCAATTGCTTAAGGATCAACATTTATTTAAAGTAATATATAATAATCAAACAGACCATAGTCTAACATAAGTAATAATGTCCACCATGGGGCTGTGACAGCTGGGTTAGTAAGGACACAGTGGCTCTCAAATATCTCTCTCTGTCTCTGTCTCTCTCATTCTCTCCTCTCTCTCTCTCTCTCTTTCTCGCATGGGCATGTGCACACACACACTCACGAAGTATGTCAAATCATCCCACCTAAAGAATACTTGGACATCCCCATCTGACATACTTCTATAGGTCACCGTAAATCCAAGAGGAGCCCCCTAACCATCTTTCCACCTCCCCTTAAGTGTCTCCCTATCAAGAAACACGACAAATGGGCATCTATGCATCTTATGCTCAAGTCAAATGGATTAAAAGAATATGATTCATGTAGGAAATACCTTTTTAGCAAAATATACTAATCAGCTGGAAAAAATTGGTATCTTTCTCATAATATCTTAATCGCTATCAATTTGTCTCAACCTTCAAGAAGACTTCAATTAGAATGTTTCTTTTTGATTCCACTTAAATTCTTGGCTTCATATTAAAATGCTTCCCTGGCTATATATAGCTGTTCAATTTCAGGTTTATAATTATTATTATTATCATCATAATCATCGTTATCATTTAAAACTAACATTTAGAGAGCCCTATTTTTACTCCAGGAATTGTGCACCAAGATCTCTATATAAATTACCTCATTTATTCCTCACAAGAATTAAAATTATTATGACTGTGCCTTCATCTTTTAGATGAGGAAACTGAATATTGGAGAGGATAGATGCTGTCAAAGTTCACAAAGCTTACTAGTAAGAGCCAAAAATAGATCAAATCATACACCTATATCTAGAAATAGACCGTAAGCCTATTACTAAAAGTAGCTAGGATACTCCAGAGACACACATACCTAACATCTCTTGTAAACTGTTTGTCCTCTACTTTTTAAGAATTTCTTTTAAAATTAGTCATGTCTATAATAAATAAAAGATCCTGAATGGCACCAAAAGCAATGGGAGAAAACTTCAGTAAGTTAAGGTATCTGTGAAGCACAGATGAGGAGATGAATGGTTTCATTAGAGAATTTAGAAATGATGTGGCCAGAAATGCGAGGTACCCTGAGAGCTGAGTACAGTTACTATCTAAATACACCATGTGGCAGGGCAGGAGTGGTGACAAACAGCATGAAATACATTTTGGGGAAGTTGTAACAAAGGTCTGAATTAGCAGGCTATATTCAGTTTCTGTAGTCTTGGCACTTTGGGTCAATAAAACTATATTGAGAAAAGTAACTTCAAAGAAAAATCCCAACCTCTGAGATTTTGGACTTGGTTGAACTTGGATCGCTCCATCCAACAGTCACTGCCAAACACAGAAAACTAAGAAAATGCTTCCTCGTCAATTCACAGCTCAAGAAATCACCCCTGGAAAAGTTCTGGCCCAGTAATTCAAGTCAGAAGTAATTTCAACCAGAAGATGATAAATAGATCTTAGTTTTAAGTTCAAAGAGATGACACTTGATAAATGAAAGATAATAAAGCTAGCATTATTAAATGATTTATCAAGACTCAGTACCATTGAACAATTTCATACATGGACATCAGATTCAACCCCATTTTTAAAAACTGCTTGAAGAAAAGGTAAAGAGCAAAGAACTCACATTATGCAATGTGTTTATAAAAAATCTTATTTGAGCCACCGTGTTCACAGTGAATCCTGACTCTTAGAGCTGTGAGATGATTCCGACATGCCTGTGTAAAATACAGACGCACAGGGGAAGCAACATACACTTCCTAACTACAACGGCAGGGAGGGGACCTGGGTGGCTCAGTTGGGTAAGTGTTCGACTGTTGATTTGGCTCAGGTCATGATCTCAGGGTTGTGAGACGGAGCCCCGCATCAGACTCGGTGTTGGGTGTGGAACCTGCTTGAGATTCTCTCTCTCCCTTGGCCCATCCAACCTCCCTCACCCTCTCTAAAAAAGAGAAAAAAACAAAAAACAAAACAAACAAAAAGCTACAAGGTAACAGTGGGTGCTGGGAATGTAATTACTTGAGCTGGAAATGGGCCAGGGTATTAACCAGAGTGCCTAGGATCTTTCATTATGAAAAAAATCATCAAATTCTCAAATCTGAATTTCTTTTCTTCAATTACATTTTATCGTGGTTAGAACATTTAACATGAGCTCTACCCTTTTACCAAATTTTAGGTGTACGATACAGTGGCGTACAACAAACAGATCCCTAGAGCTTATTCACCTTGGTTGACTGAAACGTGATGTCCATTGATTAGTAACTCCTCATTTCCCACTTCCTCAAGCCACCATTCCACCCTAAGTATTTTAGGTACATATAAATGAATCATTCCGTATCTGTCATTCTGTAACTGGCTTATTTCACCTAGCATGATGTCCTCAGGGTTCATCCACTTTGTCACATATTGCCAAATTTCTTCTCTTTTAAGGCTGAATCATATTCCATTGTCTTCATCCATTCATCTGTCGATGAATTTTCTAGGGGAACCACTAATAACATGTCAGGTGCCTTCTGCAAAAAGACTATGACTCCATCTCGGCTCAACAGGAAAAGTTCATCTTTCTGAAACATCTCAAACTTGAGCACTTGATGCTAATTCAAAGATGGATCGTCCTGAAGAGTCACCCTCCGGTGAACCCGGAGCTTCTCATCCAAGCTTTAATAAATGAGAGTGGCCAATACACTGCGCTTGCTTCTTTGTGTTTTTTTTTCTTCTTCTTCTTTCAGAATATTTTAATAATGAAAAGTATCGCATTCAGAATCAGAGAAACCTGGGTTCAAATTCTAGTTCTACCATTTTCTGACTGTGTGACTCAGCGTTATTTAAGCCTTCTGAGTTTCTTTCTCTTATTTCAAATGAGAAAAAAATACCATTTTAAATAGTTACTTATCAATTGCTTATTATGTATAGGTTTTATCCTATCTTGTCCTCTCTATAATTCTAAAAGATTGGTACTGTTATTAACCCATCTTAATGATGAGGGAACGGAGACACAGAGGGTAAGGAATGTGCCGAGCACTTTATTCAATCCTCACAATGGTTCAACAAGATAGTATCTATCAGTATTGTCACCTTAAAGATATGGAAGCCAAGCACAGAAAGGTTCATTAATTTCCCCATACTCACACAGCTAGTATGTGGCAAGACCACGGCTGACTCAACAGAACCGAGCCAAAAAGTGGGTGTGCAGAACACAGCACTATGCTTGTAACTCAGATGCACCAAATATGAGGAAACGGGCACGACTGCCAGAGACAGATGCAGTCTCGGTGGCTCTCTTGGTAAGGAGGTGGTGGGTGGCTTAGGGGTGTGTTTATATGAGATACAAAATGTAAAACGGCACCTGCGTTTGGTTTTCAGAAAGGACATAAACTCTGAAATAGATAGTCTGGGTTTCATTTAGTTCTACTCCTTATCAACTGATGACATGGGGCAAATCACTTCATCTCTAAGCCCGGTTTTTTTTAATTAAAATGTGGGTAATAATACACACAGTAATGTTGTAAGCATTATATTTAAAAGATATACATAAACAAGTGCCAGTTACCATACCTGAGCCAAACAGATGCCTAACAAAGACTCCCCTCTTCACCGACACTCCCTTCATTTCTCCCTTTATTGGCTTTAAAGGTGAAAAAGAAATCCCATAGGCAAGCCTCAAAATCATACAGAACAGAAAACAGTTTTTACTTAACAGGCCAACCCATACCGATGAGCAGGCTGTACACTGCACAAGAGCACCCAGCCAAAGGAGCAAGGAGAGGCTGCAAAGTAACCCACACCCTGCTTGGAGAAAGGGTCCCCTTATTCTTCACACAGAACTGCTACTCGAAAAGTGCCAAGCCTGTGCGTCTACACCACCCAAAAGTGTTTATACTAATTCAATTTTACTATACTATCAATATTAGTATACTATCTTCCCAGAAGGAATTCTCCAAGGAAACTGGTTTTTTATTTTGCTAATTTATAAACTTTGATGAAGCCAGGTTGCTTCAATGAATGGATGCTTGAAACAGCCTCCAGCACAGCTAATCAAGTTTTTCTTCATTGAATACAATTAAGTGAGAAGAAGTATACCATAAATCATGGCTTAAGATAAGTAAGATGTTTATTTTCATCAAGTTCTTACAAGTTCAGCATCACTAGATGAATAACATCCCTGCACAGAGGTAGATGTCAGACATTCATTCATCTTTTACTGAAGAAAAGGGAGTTTAAAGAAGAAAAGCTTTGTATGATCTAGAACACAAGGGAGAAGAGACAAGAAACTAACCTTTTCAGCACATACTACAGGTTGGACACTGCACTAGGAAATATCAGAAAACCTCCCTAATACAATCCTCAAAATCAAAACCACAACCATTTGTTTAAAATATTGGAATGCTTCAAACGGGAGGTTGAGGATGGAAGAAAGAGACGCTGACTTCTCATTTTTTACCCTTCTGCAGTATTTTAATTTTTCAACTACATGTGTTTTACTTTAATTATGCTTGTAACTAGGTGTGACTGACATTATCACCAATTTAACAATGAGGAAACCAATACTCAACAATATTTGGCAATTTTCTTACAAGGTCACACAGCTAGAAAATGGATGGCTTTGGTACTTTTCTTTGAAAATAAAACCATCTTTGACAAAGGAGTTTGGGGGGAAAGGGGAGAGGAGGTCAAGAAGTTCTTTATGGGGAACTCTATTTTCTCACTAACACAGAATCTGGGATGTCCAACAAGAAAAACAAGACTAAGATAGAATACTTGAAGAAAAGAATTTTTAAAAATGCAACCATCACAGGGCATAGGAAAAGAAGTTGGTAGGGCCACAAAATGGATTGCTCAGCAAAGATGAGGGCCTGCTAAGATTGGAACTCATAAATTTGTAATGGAGCCAATCAGCACAATTATATAATTTTTGCCCATAGTGCTGGAGCGTCCAGAATCAGTTGATTCAGGATTGGCAAGACAGATATGGCACTAAGCAAGGGCTTTAAAGTCTTGAGGGCACTTGCAGTTTAAAAGCAGGTATGACAATGAGTCTGCCTTCCCTCCCTGAGAATGCACTTAAAATTAAAGCAAGTAAGATTAAAAGGAATAAAGCTAGCAAAGAGGAATGGAAAGAGTGACACCAAATTTCATGAAAATAGCAAGTGGGTAGGCATAAGTTTGTGTGATGAGCAAATCCCACCTTGGAGAAGAGCCGGCCTGTCCCATGCACCCTCCACAAGGCTCCACAAGGTTCTGAGTTTAAAGTCATCAGATGTGGCAGAAGCCAAAGGTGAGGATGAAGCTAGGGTTTGAGGGAGAGAAAACTGTATCAGTGGGCCCTTCCATTCTCATACTCACTTACCTCCACCCCCACGGCAGAGCCCAGACATTCTCCAGAAAGCTCTTCTCTAAAGAGACTGGAAGAAATTTAAAAAGCTAAGCTTCTACTCTAGATGTTGACAACTGAGAATAAAATTCCCTCATTTTTGTATGGGGGTGAGGGTGGGGCACATAACCCGAAAGGTGGTAGACTGAGTCTTATCAACCTGTAAAGCCGAGAATAAACAAACAGAAAAACTGACCCTTAACAACAAATGGCAAAATGTGAGGCATAAAAACAAAGTAAAGGAAAAAATCTAATTAAATACACAGACCTGAGAAGATATTACTCCTTAAAAGGACAAAAAAAGTTACAAAAAGGTAATACTCAGAATACAACAAAGATAAAAGTTATTCTCAAAATTAAAAAAATTTACATAAAGAATAGAAAACAAAGTATGGAAGAATCTCTCACAGCAAAGACCATAGGAAATATGAGAGAACAAACTACACATACAAGGCAACCAGTCTGTAAGTTCCAACATCAGATTAGCAGGAGTCCTGGTGAGCGCACAGAAAATGGAGAGAGTGAGTAAAGCTACAGCAGAAGAAAACTTCTCTGTGGTAAAGAAGACAGACATGTTAGATTAAGATGGCTCAGAGGATGCCTAATGTAATGAATGAACAAAGCCCTGGGCTAAGACATTCATTCATCCATTGCTTCCTTCATGCAACAAACATCCGGCATTCCTTCAGATGGTGGGGATGCAACTATTACGGAGACCACTACAGTAATTGTTCTTGACGAGCTCATATTTTAGAAACAGGAAGCATGAGCAGAGCAAATAATTAAACAAGGGAATTTCAGCTAGTGGTAAGTGCTATGAGGAGACTAAGGAGGAATGACGGGATAAAGAATGAGGGGAGAGGGTGCCTGCGTGGCTCAGTCGTTTAAGCATCTGCCCTAGGCTCAGGTCATGATCCCAGAGTCCTGGGAACAAATCAGGCTCCCTGCTCAGTGGGGAGTCTGCCTCTCCTTCTGCCCCTCCCCCTACTCGTGCACGCATGCGCGCACGCACGTGCGCTCTCTCTCTCTCATAAAATAAATAAATAAATGAATAAATCTTAAAAATAAATAAATAAAATCTTTTTTTAAAAAAAGAAGAGTGGGCTCCCTTAGATTGGGCAGGGAGGGGCAGCCTCTCAGAGAAAATGATGTTGGAAGGGCCTAGTCAAGACAAAATCGGAGGGGGAAGCATTCTTTTTGAAATTTCAAAATACCTTGAAAAAAAAATATCCTAAAAACTTCCAAATAAAGTTGGCCACAGACAAATGAGAGCTAGGACTGGAGTTAAACTTCTTATCAGCAACATTAGATACTAGAAGACAAAGCAATGGCTTCAAAGTTCTCAGGAAGGCATAATTCTATACCCACTCAAACTATCATTAAACGTGAGAGAAGAATAAAGACACTGATACACTGACAGGCTCAGAAAGTTTTACTCCCACGTACTCTTTTCTCCAATGGTATCTGGGTATTTTTCTCTAGCAAAACAAGGAGTCAACAAATAAATAAACAAACAAAAAATAGTGGATATAATTTAGAACTATGAAAGGAAGTTCCAGGATATAAATTATGCCTAGAGAGCAACTAGTCCAACTGAGGCAAGATTATGGAAAAAGAAGAATTCAATTGAACAAAGCATATGTTGAAAACTCAAAAAATATATGTGAGCATGGGGAAGGCCATTAGTCAGGGAAAGAACAGGCCTGTAGAACTCAAGGACAGACAACACAAGAAATAGGGTGCTCCAAATATGATACAAGTTTAAGCAGATTCCCATCCTCACCCTAGACAGTAGATGACTACTCTTTCTTCAAACTCTTCATTTCTGGAGAAAATGAACTAAAGGGTATGGACTTAAGAGCATCACACATAAAGGAGCCCTTTGGTGAGATGCTAGAATTGTGGCAGGGGAATTAGGCAAAAATCTACAGAATGAACAGAAGAACCCAGGCACTTTCCCATCACCACCCCACACTCCCAGCTCTAGAATGGCAGCAGGTAGGCTTACAATCCTGAACCCATCCCAACACAGCCGCAGCCAAGAGACAGGAGAATCCTGCTCCTGAGAAGCCAAAACACCCCAGAGGTAAGAGCTCAGGTTCTGACACGTAGCACCCCAATGAAAATGCCAGCTCCTGCCCTCCCATTACTGGATACTGAGATCCACCAATGACAAGCTCTGCCATCAGACATAGAGCACCTACTCAGGTTTTTAAATTTATGTTCTTCAATAGGAAGAGAAAGCTAAGGAGCTCCAGAAATGTAAGGGAAACTTCCAACATAATTGAGACAGCAAAATAAATAGACAGCAGGTATTCAGAGGACATAGACAATTCGGGAAGGAAAAGAAACGCTCAATCATGTTGGAGAAGTAACAGAAGATATTCCGCCCATGAAGCAACAGAACTAGGAGCAAGAAACAATCAAAAAACAAGAAAAAACAAAAAAATGTGGAAGCTAAAAATACAATATCCAAAATAAAGATTTAGCAGAAGACTGAAAAAATAAAGCTGAAGAAACCTTCCCCAAAAGTAGGACAAAAAAATGAGATAAAATAAGTGATAAAGAATATGTAGTGGACCAATGAAGGAGAGAGAAGAGGAAAAGCAGTAAGAAAAAAATAACAAAATTTAAATTAAAAAAAAAAAAAAACCCCAAAAACGGAACTGAAGGACACAGTTTCTGGACAATAAAGCTAAGTGCTCGGGAGGGGAAAAAAAAAACAACAACAACAACCCATTCCAAAGTATATGGTGAAATTCAGGAATACCAGGAGTAAACTGGAAGCTCCTAGAAAGGAAAAATGGGGTACATACGAAAGACTGGCAAAAAGAAAGGCCAGATTTCCCACAATAGCGTGAAAAACCAAATGACAGGGGAGTAATAACTTTGAAATTCTGAGGGAAAATGATTCATCCAATCTAAAATTCTTTACCCAGTCAACTTGACAATCAAATATGATAGTTTTTTTTAAAGCTATTTCATGAAAAATCTTCAAAAACAAGAAAGTGACAGCCCGTATAGCCTTCCTATAGCTACTGGAGGATGTGCTCTCACAAAATGAGGGAGAAGCCAAAAAAGAGGCATCCGCAGAGCCCAGAGAACAAAAGCTTAATACAAAATTTAGGCACTAAAGTTCTGTCCAATGAGTAGATCCTAACAAATCCAAACGTACTCAGGAAATAAGTTATGGTTTTCATAACTCCCCAAAAAGAATTTTCCACCTTCTTTTAGAAAGGGTGTAGGAGGGGCGCCTGGGTGGCACAGCGGTTAGGCGTCTGCCTTCGACTCAGGGTGTGATCCCAGCGTTATGGGATCGAGCCCCACATCGGTCCTCCGCTGGGAGCCTGCTTCTTCCTCTCCCACTCCCCCTGCTTGTGTTCCCTCTCTCGCTGGTTGTCTCTAAATAAATAAATAAAATCTTAAAAAAAAAAAAAAAAAAAAGAAAGGGTGTAGGAAATCGATCCTCAGATCCACTGCTGGTGAAGGGGCAAATTAACACAACACCTGGGGAGTAAATATGGCCATATTCATTGCAATCTCATTTCTGGGAATTTATGCTATAAATACATGGCACACAGGAGAAGTGATATACACATAAGGTTATTTATTGCGGCATGATTTTTAATGATTTTTAATGGAAACTGCCTTTCAAATGGGGACTGATTAAATTACAAAATAGAATTAAATGGAATGTTACACGGCAGTTAAAAGTAGTGCTTAAAGCAATGTCCACAACAGCCAAAACTATGGAAAGAGCCCAGATGCCCAGCAACAGATGAATGGATAAAGAAGATGTGGTATATACAATGGAATATTACTCAGCCATCACAAAAATGAAATCTTAACCATTTGCAACAAATGGATGGAACCAGAGGGTATTATACTAAGCAAAATAAGTCAATCAGAGAAAGACAATTACATGATTTCACTCATATGTGGAATTTAAGAAACAAAACAGAGGGTCATAGGGGAAGGGAGGAAAAAATAAAATAAGACAAAATCAAGAGAGGGAGACAAACATGAGAGACTCTTAATCATAGGAAACAAACTGAGGGTTGCTGGAGGAGAGCGGGGTGGGGGGATGGGGTAACTGGGTGATGGGCATTAAGGAGGGCATGTGATGTAATGAGCACTGGGTGTTATACGCAACTGATGAATCACTGAACTCTACCTCTGAAACTAATATTATATATATTAATTAATTAAATTTAAATAAAATAAAAAATTTTTTCTTAAAAAAAGAGTGCTTAGGGCATTTGGGTGGCTGTTAGTTAAATGACTGCCTTTGGTTCAGGTCATGAGCCTGGAGTTCCAGGATCGAGTCCCGCATCAGGCTCCCCACTCATCAGGGAGTCTGCTTCTCCCTCCAACGACCCTCTCCCCGCTAATGCACATGTGTGCGCTCTCTCTCTCTCTCATAAATAAATAAAATCTTCTAAAAAAAAAAAAAGGAGTGTTTAAAGGCATGGACTCCGAATTGTTTGGGGTTAAGTTTGGATTAAGTTCTATGTAACATGCAGCACAGCCACCCTGGGTCACAAATTCCTCAATTTTCAAGGATTTTGTCAACTGTTTGTTTAGCACAGCCATTATTGAAAATTAAATTACAGAAACTTAAAATTAAACAAATATTATAAACAAAGAGAATAAATACTCAATTTATCACCTCCTAGTTATTTTACTGTGCTGTTATCTATGTCTTGACTAGGCTGTTTAGGTCTAAATATCCGTATGAGAGAAATATTATATAATGGTACGTGACTGGGCATCTCCTCCCAGCTTGGTGTCCAGTATCTTCACGTTGTTAGCTTGAAATCAGCCATGGTGGGGATATTTACGCCTCCGAAATTAGCAAATGCTACAGATGGGAACTTTGTTCTCAGCCGTGTGTTACATATTATCAGCATACCACCGGTATGTGTGTTCTGTACCTCAGTTTTGCCATCTGTAAAATCAAGGTAATAATAGTACCTACCTGATAGGGTTGTCATGAGGATTAATGAGGTAATATATGCAAATCATTAGAAGAGTGTCAATATAAGGGTTAGCTATGCATTGTATTATTATTATTGGCACATAAAGATCTCCAAGTTATATTGTTAATATTTTTTTTTAAGCTGGGAAAAGTATGTATGAATGCTACCTTCAGATACAGAACAGGGAAAATTTTAAATACATATTCATAGTTTCTTACAGAAAGAAGCCTTGGCAGAATGCACAAGAAATGAATCAAAGCAGTTACCTGATTTCTTTAACCGGAGAAATGAGGTGGAGGACTTGGGTAAGAGCAAGACTTTTCACTGTACACTGTATTTTCATTGAATTTTATGTTTCTAAACTATGTGAATGTATTGTCTATTCAAAATGTTGCATTTAAAAAAATTTTTCATTAACCCAACAAGCATTTCCTCCTCATCTGCTGTAACCAAAATACTATGGGAGGCATTCTGTGATCCTCGAAAGGGACATGGACAAAGGAGAGACCATGGCCCCTGCCCTCTATGCATGTATGCTCCACCTGGGGAAGATGAAACGTGCATGGGAGACCCCCCTCGAGAGGGGAACACTAGTCCGACCCTGGGGTACGAGCACTGCAGGGCTTTGCACTTCATTCATGATTAGAATGACATGAAATGGCTCTTTCAAGATACTTACCCTGTTGTATAAGGGATGTTGATGCCTCCCAGATTAATACTTTCACACCCAACAATAAATAGTGTTGAAAAACAAAGTAAAGACACACCACTGCAGATCATGGCTAGTTTGGCAGATTCTCTTGCACCAAGTTTCAATTTCTTTATAATGTAGCCTCCCAGGACAATGCCAACACCAGCACTGGGGACAATAATAACACCTAGAGAGAAGAAGGGGAGGCCAGGATTAATTGAAGTCACATATACTATAATTTGTTTTCCAATTACTCTGTTTCTACTTACTTATTAGTATTAAGGTAAAGAATAAAAAATACTGTAAGGGCGCCTGGGTGGCACAGCGGTTAGGCATCTGCCTTCGGCTCAGGGCGTGATCCCGGCATTATGGGATCGAGCCCCACATCAGGCTCCTCTGCTATGAGCCTGCTTCTTCCTCTCCCACTCCCCCTGCTTGTGTTCCCTCTCTCGCTTGCTGTCTCTATCTCTGTCAAATAAATAAATAAAATCTTTAAAAATAAATAAATAAAAATAAAATAAAAATAAAAAATACTGTAATCAATAAATCTTCAATGTGCATGATTTTATAGCATAATTTCTTTTCAAAGGATTCATATCCAAAATGTAAAATAACTTTTACAGAGCGATAAAATAAAGACAAGCAATCCACTGAAAAAGTGAACAAAACTTCCTCACTAAAGAGGAAATCCAGCTGGCCAATAGACACATGAAGGTGTTCACCCTCACTGCTAAGAGGGAAATCCAAATTAAAACCATAGTAAAATACTACTTTACACCATTTGTGTTGATAAAAATTTGAAAGTCCAATACTACCATATGTTGGCAAAGATACAGAGCAATGGGCATTCTACACAGCTGGTCAGATGTAAATTGTGAGACCTACTTTGAGAAACAGTTTGCAATTATCTGGTAGAGTTGAAGATATATGCATCCTATGACAGGTAATTTCTATTCCTGGATCTACACCCTGAAGAAACTCAAGCACGTGGGGACCAAAAGAAGTGTACAAGGTACTTGAAGCATCATAATAGCCAAAAACTGGAAATAAACCAAATGTCCATTACTAGATACATTGCATGTTGTAAGTTCTATAACAAAATGCCACTATACAGCAATAAATACGAAGGAATATAACAACACACAAGCATGAGGACAGATCATAGAAATATAATGTTCAACGAAAGCAGCCAAACAGAACAGAACACATGACATGACAGCATTTGTAAAAAGTTCAAGTGCAGGTAAAACTAAACAATTTGTTTAGGAATGCCTATCCAGGCAGTGCAATTATGAAGGAAACCCAGGAAGTAAGTGTCATAAACCCAAGATAGTAGGGGAATAGGTGCGGTCAGGAAAGGATACAGGGGCTCCTGGACTACTGAAAATACTCCATGCCATGACCTGGGTAATAGTTACACAAATGTTCACTTCATGATTATTCATTAGCTCTAAATCTTGATTAATGTATTTCTGTGTGCATTATATTTCACAGCTTTTTAAAAAACTAAAAAACAGTTATATTGCCTGCCCCAAGAACCTTATAATCTAAAATAGAATATATAAATTAGAGTACAATAAAACAATTACACAAAAGACAGGGGAATACAGGGAAAAAAGCATCTGAACTTTCCCTGGGAGAAATCAAGGAGGGTTTCACAGAAGTAGCAGTATTTGTACTGAATAAAGAATGAAGAGAAAAATAAGGTGAAGACTGAAATGAGACAACTATGTCAGTAGAGATCTTGGCAAGAGCAATGTTAAGGATGTTGTGAAGGATGAAACCAGACTGCAATGGGTGGAGATGAGGATTTAGAGATTAGAATTCAAATTCTTTCTAGAATTTAGGCTATAAAAGGAAAAATGGGTATGGGTCTAGAGTAAGAGTGGAGTCAAGGCAGAGTTGGAGCTTGGGGAGTTCGTTTGCTAAGACAGGAGGGGACTATGCATATCTGTATACGGACAAAAATAGACTGAAAAGGAGTGGGAGGTAGAATGTGGAGGGAAAAGGTTATCTAATGCCAATGCAAGATTCTTGAGGAGGCAAGAGAACACGGAAGTAATAGCACAGATAATCAGACTAGCACTGGATGGGGAGAGAGAGAGAGAGATCCCTTCATTCAGGCTCGGAACAGGATAGGGGAGAATAGGGTGGGGGATAAATCAACAGGTGGGTGAGAGCTCCTAAAATTGTAGCTTTTCTGTTTGATTATTTTTCCATTATTTTGCAAACATCGTATAATACATCTTGTAGTAAAACACTGGAAAAGCACAGAGAAGTAAGAAGGAACAAAAATCCACTGCTTACATTCTGGCATATTTCACTCCAGTCTTTTTTCCATGCTTTTTTCCTTCAAGAATTGATAACATGCTATAGGTTTTGTTTTTTTTTTTTAAATATATATATATANTATATATATATATATATATATATATATATGGCCTTGGTTTTTATTCCTGGGGCTTTTTTTCTGGATAACTGAAAACAAAACTAACTCTTAGAGGAAAGGGATCTGGAGGACTTTAAATCTAGCCAAGGATTAGAATAATCATTGTAGGAAAGCAAAGTGAGCGCTAAATGAGAATATGTAATAGGCTTTGCAAATGGACAGTCCAGTGGGTCCAGATGATACTAGGTTTCAGAAGCCTGCAGCTGCACCCGTGCGCACGGCTGAATGGTTTGCTCCAGCATGTTCAGCAACCCACGTCGAGGAGCAGAGAAGGATTACATTAATCTAAAATCTGAGCTTTGCCGGGCAACCAGTGTTCATTTTGTAATCCTCGCCAGAGTCCTGATTTTATAAAATCAGTGATGGCCTTTTTACAGATGAGGAAATCGACAGCTCTGAGAAGTGACTGGCCTAAGAGTGCACACAAGGGAGAGAGAGGCTAAGGGAAACTGAGGTCTCTGATTCCCAGCCCAGCACTCTGTCCACATCACCACAGATGTCTCTTAGAACCAGCAGGTTCTGAATCTTTAGGGTAAATTGACCAGATCTCTGGGCTTAAATGAGCTGGTTAATGAAGTACCATCATCATTAAGGAAAAGTACACATGTTATCTATCTGAATAAATAGGCCAAGTTTTACCTTCAAGGTGAAAGTGATACATCCATGAAATTCTTATTTCAAGTGAATAATATACACTCTTCTAGACCCCCAGGGGAACAACAAAACAAATCTCCATGCTCATACCTCAAGTCTTAATTTAAAAGCAATATGATTTATTTGACTATGCATCCGAATTGGTATTCAACTCTTAAAAACAGGAAATTTGTCATCAGTAAATATGAGGTTATATCAAACAGAGTGAAGACCCGTTAAAATTTTCTCCTGATGTCCCCTGCCATCTAAATCTCCCTGCACTAACCAAACAGAAATTCTGACCATTCAGAGATCTCCAGCTTAAGTAAGAGACCCAAATGTTCTGTTGTTAGAATATTAGGCATATGGGATGGTGCTGGGGAGGGAAATGGGGGACAACAGTAGCGCCTTCTCACTGCCCCTTCTGAAAGTCCCCAGCTCTGGGGAAACCAGATCATACAGAGCATGGAGGGGCTGGAAGTTTGTTTCCCACCCACGACCACACTGTTCTCTAGTTCTTCCCAACTTCCCCACTCTCTTGTGGGGAGAGGGAAATACAGGCATCCCCTGCTTTTCCAAGTTCACATCACACCACTTCGCATTTATGGAAGACCTAAGTACCTGTGTTCGCTAACTAAAAGAAACCCAAAGAGGATTTCATTTTTATGGGGAAAAAAAACCCTACATAGGTGACCAGTGAAAGCAGCATTCAGCATTTGCTTTGCAGCAAGGGGTTACAGAGCAAGTGAGAGTGGCCCCGCCAAGCTCCTTCCCTGGCAAATATGGCCAGCTGTGAATTGTACTTTATCTTGACTTAGTCTGCGCTTCGTTAGGAAGATGTTCTAAAGGTATCAGAAAAGCCTAAGAGAGGTGGTTTCTTGAGTCTGGGAATGCTCAAAGTTTTTTTCCATATAAATTAATTGTAACTGCTTCTCCGCTTTATGCCATTTCAGCTTCTGGAAGGTTTCACTGGAACACTCAACTTTCAGGTAGCAAGGGAAGCCTGTAAATATCTAAGATGGGCTCCCCCAGCAGAAGCTGCCCACCTGCCACTCACCATGTCTGAGTTCAAATTCGCCTCACTGGCTGGTGCTCACCCCTTCCCTCAGTCCCCAGAGAGCACCCCTTCTACTGCCTCCACTCCTCTGAGCCTCTGCTCCCTATCCAGCCCCTTTCCCAGCCCTGGCAGGATGGTTCTGCAGTCCCTCAGTTTCTGTTCCTCGTGGTCTCTAGTGGCCAAGACATGGAGGGGACCCGTGGAATACAAAAGGATGGGTGGGGGGAAAAGCAGCAAGTGTGTTTGAGGGGAGAGGAAGAAGGACTGAATGTGGAAAGATGGAAATACCTGGACCAAGCCCAGGGACCCAGCCTCAGGTACAGGTGTTAGTGGATAGAAGCCAAAGCAATTGCAGATGTTTAAGAGACAAATGCAGGTGAGAGTGAGGGCCACATGGACAAATTTCCTGAGTTCGAATCTCAGCTCTGCCACCTACAAACCATGTGTCCTTGGACAAACTTCTGAATATTCCCAGGCCTCGGATTTTCTCATCTGTAAAATGTGGATAAGAACAGTATCTTCCTGAGGAGCCTGGTGGCTCAGTTGGTTAAGTGTCTGCCTTTGGTTCAGGTCATGATCCCAGGGTCCTGGGATCCAGCCACTTCTTGGGCTCCCTGCTCAGCGGGAGTCTGCTTCTCCCTCTCCCTCCACCCCTCATTTGTGCTTGCTCGGTCTCTCTAGTGCTCTCTCTCTCTCAAATAAATAAATAAAATCTTTAAAAAAATAGTATCTCCCTCATAGGATGTTAGGTTTAAATGAGTTAAGACATATACAGTGCTTAAAACAGGGGCACCTGTCTGGCTCAGTCAGAGGAACTATGACTCTTGATCTTGGGGGTCGTGAGTTCGAGCCCCAAGTTGGGTGTAGAATTACTTAAATAAAAACTTAAAAAAAATAAAATAAAATAAAATAAAGTGCTTAAAACAGTGTCTGACCCCATAGTATACACTTAATAAACGTTGGTGATCATTATCATCAGATGTATGAACATTATTATCTGCCTAATATTAATGAGTTTAACATTTGCACAAATAAATATATTGGAATTGGGCAAAATTTCTATATGCTATTTTATCTATAGGATTGAACTTAAGCTATTTCTAATGGTCCGACTAAAGCTCTATGTGTTCTTTTTATATAACTTTTGTTTGATATTTAGCTACTATGTATTCTTAAACACATAAACCTCTGTTAGCTATTTAGTGACCGTGTGTATCTGTCTGAATCTAAAGAACTCAGGCTGCATTGATTAACTGTTGACAAAGCAGAGAATCCTGCTTTACTGCATAAAAGGCCTGTGAGCATCCTACTGTTCTCCAGTTGGAAATCTTTTTATCTACTTATTTATCCAAGCAAATTGACACGTTAATTGTCCTACTTCCTCTCTTTCTCTTCTATCAAACACTATTCCATAACATTCAATTTTGAAGGTTTTTTTTTTCTTCTAAGATTTTATTTATTTATTTGACAAAGAGAGAGATAGCCAGCGAGAGAGGGAACACGGACAGGGGGAGTGGGAGAGGAAGAAGCAGGCTCTCAGCAGAGGAGCCTGATGCGGGGCTCGATCCCAGGATGCCGGGATCACGCCCTGGGCCAAAGGCAGACGCTTAAGGACTGAACCACCCAGGCACCCCCAATTTTCAAGTTTTTACTCTGAGTTGCAATACTGCTTGCCCTTATAATGTATAGCTTCATGAAGCCAAAAGGTCTTTATGAAAAATGATATTCACTGAGTTACCAAATATTAAAGTTACTGGTGGAATTATTCTTCTCTATTCTAGTTTTTGTCAATATGTAGAAATGATCTGAAAATAGATACATAAAACATACCTCTGCTTAATGCATGACTTGCGACACAAAAAAAACTTGAACTGAAAAAGGGGAGAATGAGATTAGGTGACCCACTCATCTTCAAGAATGTTCTAGGCTCAGGGAAGGGAACTTCCATCATGCCGCTATTGCTATTGTTAAGAACAATAATTTGCTTTCATGGTATCCAGGGCTGACCCTGTCATGAGGCCTGCCACTGTCCGTTGTGTTTACCTCTTTTTTTTCCTGCTAGACTGTAAAGTTGTTGGCGGGGACTACATCTTTATTATCTCCATAGCTTTCTAGCACTTACCAGGACCTGGAAATATATGGATGAAAGAGCAAACTTTGTTATTTAGAATTTATTACATGAAAACTTCAAATGACATTCATTTCAGTTTTCAGTTATTCCTGAACTAGGCTATATCTTATTTTACAAAGAGGAAATCTAAAATCTAACTTGGGACTCAAATAAGGGGCTAATATCAGTTTAAAACTGGCAGGCACTAAATGATGCCTGCAAAATTTCACTGTTACCAAATTCTGAATTGAACATTATTAGCAAAAATTTAACCGCCAAGCCACTAAAGGTGACCAAGCATGTAATGTCAGTAGCCCTCTGAGGACTCTTTTCTATCGTGAAATCACAGTGGTGCAGAATGTGGTGAACTAACAGATGTCCTCAATGCTCTTTTCTCTAAATGCACTGATCCTTTCTATGTATTTCACATCCAAAGTTTTCTTTCGTTAAATTGAAAAAGATCGACTTGCACACGTAAGACTACGAATCAGTCGGTAAAAATGTGATTGTAAGCTACTATGACTTTGAGGTTCTGCTGCTACCTTACGGGAAGGTAGCTGGGCATGGGGGAGGGAGGAGAAAGCAGGATGGGCATCTGGAAGAGAAAGAAGTCCGGTCGGGTTCATTCTCTTTCATTCATTCTCCCTTTCTCCCTCTCTTTTTACAGACACACACACACATAGACACACACACATAGGTATAGACTATACGCCACACACTCTGACATATAGTCTCCCATCTCATTCTCAGAATTGTATGGATTTTGAGTTGCTTTGAAATGGAACATGTCTTAAAATCAAAAGTATCTTAACCTTGTGTCATAATTTAATTAAAAGCATCTTCCTTTCATAATAACTCAAAATCATGGTGCATCTTACAATCAGTGGTGTCTTAGATTGGAAGGAATATAGCTTCTTTGCACATCACAGATGAGAAAATATCTAATGAGTGATACAGCAGGGAAACAAACTCAAATTCATTGAACTTTCCCAAAGACTATGCTTCTAATCTTATAATAAAATACATCTTTTTCCTACCACCTAGAGTACATTATTTTACTCTTTTAAGCTTCTACTTTTCCTTGTGAACATTTTCTTATAAGAAATAAATATCAAGGAATAAAAGGGTAAAGGGGGAATAAAAGAGAATATTTTAAAAATGCAAACCTTGAGGCCAGCAAATTTTAAAGTGCTCCGAGAATATAAGCATACATTTTCACAAACTATATACATAAATCCACAATGTATCACACAAGCACAGTATATCTCTTTCTCTTTCATATCTCAATATCACCCCTGTGAAAAATGTCAGAAATCCCTTCACAAACCATGATTAGGTGTATCATTACAATGAATGTATTTATATTCATATATATATATAAAATCTCTTTTATAATTCAGTGGCTGTTTTAAGGCAGAGAACAGACTGTTTTTCATTAAATCCACAATATTTCATAGCATAACAGCTAGTCAAATTATAAAGTAGGGGTAGCAAAGCATAAAACCACTCCCTGTTTGGCTGAATTAGGAAAAGCAGCCCATGTGCATTGAACTGAATAGCCACAGTTCCTGAAGAGAAGCCTATGGGCCGGATGGAAGAATTTATAAGAAGTTCTTTTAAGAAATCTCCTGAGGCAGAGAAGCTGGCAGGGTAGCTAGCCTTACACAAGGCTGCTGCAGACAGGCTGCTCATGTCCTGCCCCTCTGTAGCTTCGGTTAGAGGACAAGGTGCCAGAAGCAGACCTCTCCGACCACAGCTTCCTCTTCAAGTACCTGGTGGCAGCCACAGTGTGGCTCAGATGCAACCGCTCTCGGCCAACCAATAGAGAATGTTCTGAAACTTCTAGCATGGCCTTGCTGAAATTACCAATAAAGGCTTTCAATGGGATACACGCTTCTAAAAGCCTCCATCTCCATGACTTCATCATGGAGATATCAACATAAAGCTCATATTTAACTCCTACTGAGGCAGAGAGGGCTCATTCACCCGCAATGACACTTTCTTCAACTCTGCCAACACAGGGAGACTCTGTATAGTAACTGGAGGGAAATATGAGATTCCCGATCTCGGGGATTCAAGGTCTTGGGAGCACTGACTGAAGGAAAGGTAATAAAAAGGTACATTCAGGAGAGAAAACAACCACACTTTTCATTTCAGGTTTTTGCAAAGCTCCGGCTTGGATAATACATGAAAGTGAATGCCAAGCTGCGTCATGAAAGGGATTCAAAAATCAAATCAAATTAATATTTCATCTTTTATGGCTTAGAAACCTAAGTGTTTTCTGCATCTAGGCAATAAAACCGCAGAGGGCAAAAACAACTTGAAATGATGAAATGCAACAATCAGATGTTTACTTCCATTTTCCACCAGCTCTGGGCAACTTAACGGCCAAACAGCGAAAGCTCGAACCAAGTTACTGCAGAGGAGGAAAAAGCCTCTTGGAGAGGAAATTTCACAGGAGAATAATAAAGTCTTGGTAACTTTTTCAGTTATCAAAATAAGCCTCGAGCAAAGACCTTGGTGTTAAGTTACTGCACTTAGTTTCCATTCACAGAGGTGAAGCCTACAGATGGGTTGGTGCCAAATGCAAACCCTCTTCGGAGGCCCTGCGGGCAAGATCCATTTTCTGTCAGCAGTTTTCAACTTCTCCCCTTTCCATTGTTGTCCAAATCCAGCGGCTCTCTCGGAGCTTTCCCATTGAGATGGTTGACCGTCATTATGCCCACTAATAGCTGAGCTACAAAAACCTGACAAGGCTATCCCTCCCCTGAGAGAAGCAAGCAGATTTTTAAAACTCTATTTATCTGAAATTTTGAGACAAACTTCTACATACCCAACCATACTTGTTAGAGGACCCTTGCCCCCCAGGGGCCAAGTGGAGATTTGCTCCTTAGGTACCGTTTAATTCTACCAATTTCTTGAGGAGGACCAGGACAGCCCTTTAATAAACACAGTCAACTCACTAATCTGAATATTCTGTTCCTCTTTTTCTTTTCTTTATTTACAGCTTCATTGAGCTATAATTAACATACAATGCATTTCATCTTCTTAAGCGTACAATTCAATAATTTTCAGTATATTCCCAGAGATATACAACCAAACTCAAAATCGCTGTTAGAACATTTTCATCCCCCCCCCAAAAGAAATTCTGTATGCAATAGCTATCGCACCCATTTCCTCCCTCAGTCCTAGACAACCACTAGTCTACTTTCAGTCTCTATGGATTGGGCTATCCTAGCTGTTTCATATAAATGGAGTCATACAATACACCTGTCTGGCTTCTGACACTTAGCATAATGTTTTCAAGGTTCATCCATATTGTAGCATGTATCAGTACTTCATTCTTGTTTATGGCCAAATAATCCATTGTACTGATGTATCACATTTGATTTATCCATTCATTAATCGATGGGCATTTGGGTTGTTCCTATTTTGGGCTATTATGAATAATGTTGCTATGAATATTCATGTTCAAGTTTTTATGCAGACATATGTTTCATTTCTCCTGGATATATGCCTAGAAATGGAATTTCTGGATCATATGGTGACTCTGCTTTGAGGAAGTGCCAAACTGTTTTCCAAAATGGGTACACCATTTGACAATTCTACCAGCAGTGTGTGAGAGTGCCAGTTTCTTCCAATCTTCAATTGTTAATATCACAGATAATATTTGATTATAGTCATCTGAGTGGGTTTAAAGTCATATTTCATTGTGGTTTCGATTTGCATTTCCCTCATAACTAATGAGGTTGAGCGTCTTTACATGTGGCCATTTGTGTATCTTCTTTGGAGAACTGTCTATTCAGACAGATCCTTTGCCCATTTTTCAATTAGCTTATTTTTCTTGTATTATTGAGTTGTATGAATTCTTTATATATTCTAGATACAAGTCCCTTATCAGATATATATATTTTGCAAATATTTTCCCCCATTCTGTGGATTGTCTTTTACTTTTTTGATAGTGTCCTTTGATGTACAGAAGTTTTCCATTTTGATGAAATACAATTTAACCTATTTTTCCCTTTGGTTGTATTGTCTAATCCAAGGTTACAAAAATTTATCCTATGTTTATTTCTAAGAGTATTATAATTTTAGCTTTTACATTAAGACCTTTGATCCATTTTGAGTTAATTTTTATATACGGTGTGAGGTAAGGGTCCAACCTCATTCTTCTGCATGTGCCAGTTGTTCCAGCACCAGTTTTTGAAAAGCCTATTCTTTTCTCATTGAATGGTCTTGGCATCCTTGTCCAAAATTAGTTGATCATAGATGTACGGGTTTGCTTCTGGACTCTCAATTCTATTCAATTGATATTTATGTTTGCTTTATATCAGTACCATACTGTCTTGATTATTGTTGCTTTTTATTAGGTTTTGGAATCAAGAAGTCTTCATCCTCCAACTTGTCTTTATCAAGATTGTTTTGGCTATTCTGGGTTGCTTACATTCCAAATGAATTTGTTGAATTCTATAAAGAAGCCAGCTGGAATTTTGATGGGAATTATGTCAAAACTATCTAGGGAGTACAGCCACCTTAATAACATTAAGTGTTCTGATTCATGAACATGAGATTTCTTTCTATTTTTTTTAGGTTTTCTTTAAATTTTAAATAATATTTTATGGTTTTTCAGATATAAGTTTTGTGCTTCTTTTATTAAATTTATTCCTAAGTATTAAATTCTTTCACACTAGTGTAAATGGAATTGTTTCCTTAATTTCATTTTTAATTGTTAATTGCTAGTGTATAGAAATACTATTGATTTTTGCATGTTAATCTCATATCTTCCAACTTTGCTGAACTCATTTACTACTTTGCTGAATTCTAATACTTTTTAGTGGATTCCTTAGGATCCTCTCTGTACAAGATCACATAATCTATGAATAGAGATAATTTTACATCTTTCTTTTCATCTGAATGCTTTTTATTTCACTCTCTTACTTAATTGCCTTGGCTAGAATCTCCAGTGCAAAGATGAATGGAAGTGGCAAGAACAGACATCTTTGTCTTGTTCCTGATCTTAGGGAGAAAGCATCTAGTTTCTCATAAGTGATATTAGCTGTGGGTTTCTTGCAGATGCCTTTTTTTTTAAAGATANAAGATTTTATTTTTATTTATTTATTTGACAGAGACAGAGATAGCCAGCGAGAGAGGGAACACAAGCAGGGAGAGTGGGAGAGGAAGAAGCAGGCTCCCAGTGGAGGAGCCTGATGTGGGGCTCGATTCCAGAATGCTGGGATCATGCCCTGAGCCGAAGGCAGATGCTTAAAGATTGCGCCACCCAGGCGCCCCTCTTGCAGATGCCTTTTAATTCATCATCTTAACTTTTATTTTTTTTTTANATTTTTATTTATTTATTTGACAGAGACAGAGATAGCCAGCGAGAGAGGGAACACAAGCAGGGAGAGTGGGAGAGGAAGAAGCAGGCCTCCCAGTGGAGGAGCCTGATGTGGGGCTCGATTCCAGAATGCTGGGATCATGCCCTGAGCCGAAGGCAGACGCTTAACGATTGCGCCACCCAGGCGCCCCTCTTGCAGATGCCTTTTAATTCATCATCTTAACTTTTAATCATTTAATAGTAGTTGAGCTAAAATTCATGTTTGTGTTATTTTAAAATGCGTTGTTGGGGTGCCTGGGTGGTACAGTTGGTTAAGCCTCTTGGTTTCGGCTTAGGTTGTGATCTCAGGTTTGTAAGATCAAGCCCCACCACAAGCTCTGCACTCAGCGTGGAGTCTGCTTAAGACTCTCTCTCTCCCTCTCCCTCTGCCCCTTCCCCTGCTCTCTCTCCCTCTCAAATAAATAAAATCCTTAAAAATATATATAAAATAAAAAGTATGACTTTCAAAACACTTACAAAATATACAATTTTTAAGATATATTTAACTTAAGAAAACACTCATTGAACATCTACTGTATGTGGGGCTCTGTACTAGGCTCTGTAGATAAATAGTGCATAAAGCTGACACAAATTCCTGCCCACGTTGAGTTTACAAAATACTGTGGGAAAATAGTTAATAAAAATAAACCAATAACTATGCAAATCTTACTGAATGTTAGAAGGCGAAAGTATTACAGAGAAAAAGGTTGAGCCTAGCAAGGAAAACCAAGAGTTCTAGGAGAGGAGTTATTTTTAATGGGGTATACTGGGTAAGGTCTCACTGACGATGGACCATTTGAGCAAAATCTTGGAGCAGAGGGAATGCAGCGTGTACAGGGACTACATGACAACCTAATTACACACTGTTTTCAACTATCCACTGAAGTACATTTACTGAGAGCCAAGATTACTAAAGGTCACAACATTTTATAACAAAGAAAATTCAAAAATTAGTCAACCTGCCTTGTTTTCTGAATGAGATAGTTTAAACTAAAAAACTAAGGACTCTGAGCAAGGCAGTGACAGTTGAAATGGAAAACTTAATCAGTATGATATATTCTGTACTTTTTACCTAATTCCACCAGGTTAATAATATCCACAAAATAAGTTTTATGAATAGAAACATACTCTAGTAATCTAATGGTCTGAGCAGCTTTGAAGGACACCAAACCTACTGTTTATCAGAACTTAGATTTCAGAAATCCATAAATTAATCAACTTTTTTAAAGGAGGCCTTGGGTAGAAAGCACTAGAAAACAAACAGATGACATGGTTCTCATGTGCCTTCCTAATGCAATGATAAACACCACCAACTGATTCATCTTTAAGTCTCTCAGCAAAACACCAATAGTCTCTTTTGCTTATTGTTCAGATCTTATCTACTCCTAGTTTTGAATAATAAAATCACACATTTGCAAATAAAACTTCTTTAAGGAAGATGCTAACATATCTTGAAAAGTGAAAAGAGGGGCGCCTGGGTGGCTCAGTGGGTTACGCAACCAACTCTTGGTTTTGACTCAGTTCATGATCTCAGGGTCACGAGATCCAGCCTTGCGGTGGGCTCCAAGCTCACCACACAGTCTGCTTGAGATTCTCGCCCTCTCCTTCTCCCTCTGCCCCTCCCCCTGCTCATTCTCTCTCTCTGTAAAATAAATAAATAAAATCTTTTAAAAAAATAAAAAAGCTAAAAAAAATACGAAAATGCAATCGATATTTTAAATTTCACCCCAAATGGCATGTGAACCAGCAAAAGAAAAATGACAGTATAGCAAAAGTCAATGCAATGTACCTCCCAACTAATAGCTATGGGCCCCTCTCACAGTGATGGTCACTGGTTCACTATCAAATCCAGGTATTACACTGCAGGGTGGGGGGCTTCACCAGGATCAAAGGTAGCCCTTTATCTTTTCACATTTTTACTTTCACCAAAATGAAGGCTATGCAAGACAGCTGCCTAATAAAGTAGATTTTTCCTCAAAGCTGGAGAGGAGTCCCTGACATCTTGGACAACTGGGCTGGAACTGAAAGCAACCACTATAAGATGGGGAAGTGGACAGAATAAAAAAGAAGGCAATTTAACAGATGTAACTCAAGTTTCAACCTACCAGAGCAAGAAAGAACTTTGTTTTACTAACATGTTTTAGTAACTAACATGTTTACAAATATTTTCAAAATTATTCCTACATTATATGAAATTAATTGTTTGGGTTTCTTGTTTGTTGGTTATCATAGAGTCACAGAATTTGGGAGCTTTGACAGCGATTGCTACTTATTCTCTGATAACTACCCTTTCTTCTTCTAGAAATACCAATAGTTTCCTATTGGTGGCAAGTTTTATTTATTTATTTATTTTTATAAAAGACCAGATCGTAAATATTTTCTACTCTATGGGCCAGACAGTGCCTGTTACAATTACTGTTGTGGTGCTAAAGTAGTCACAGTCTTGTGTAAACTAATAAGCACTGCTATGTTTCAATAAAACTTTATTCACAAACAAACAAAAAGCAAGCAAAACTACAACAACAACAACACAGGTAGCAGCCTGCATCTGACCCAAGACTCCTATTCTAAAGTAATAGCATGGCTTATGGCTGTCTGGAATACAGACTACATTTCCCAGACTTCCTTGCAACTGGGTGTGGCCATGTGGTAAGTTCTGGCCACTGTGAGGTAAACAAAAGTAGTATATCCATCCATACTTTTCTTCCCCTCTCCTACCACCCTGCTGTTATGAATGTAGAGTTGATAGGTAGAGCTCTCCTTTGGACCAGGAGGACAAGAGTCCAGATGGAGCAGAAATTAGAAATGGTCTCAGTGACTGCAGTCACTATACCAACCCTCAGCTGCCTATGTCCAGATTTTTTTCTGTGTGTGAAAGTGAAATAAAAATCAATTTTGCTTAAACTTCTGTTATTCTGAATCTCTGATAGTCTCTGAAAAGTTCAATCCTAACTTAATACAGGAGCTCAGAGATCATCTCTTCAACTCCCTCATTTTATAGATGACAAAGGAAAGAGAGAGAGAGAGAGAGAAGATGCATGACCTGGATCAATGGCTTGTAAATGCCGAAGCAAGGCCTAAGCTTGTTTGATTCTAAATCCAATGCCTTTTCTAAATTTATATGAGGCTAACACTCCCATAAATACACATTTAAATTACAAAGGTTTGGGCACCTGGGTGGCTCAGTTGGTTAAGTGTCTGCCTTCAGCTCAGGTCATGATCCCAGGGTCCTGGGATTGAGTCCCACATCGGGCTCCTTGCTCAGTGGGGAGCCCGCTTCTCCCTCTGCCTGCCAGTCCCCCTGCTTGTGCTTTCTTTCTCTTACTCTCTCACAAATACATAATTAAAAAAATAAATTAGTTCCCATATTTTCTAATTACCTGTTGCTCTAAAAATACCTCTACCAGAGACAAAGTTCTCTATAACACGAAACTTTTGCAAACTATTTCTTCTATTTTATTTCCGCTATTAATTATATTATTTCCTCTTTTATTCATCTTCATACACATCGTAATGCCCATCAGAGTAGTTAAATGGTAGGCACTCAAAAACTACTCAGTGAACACAGGGAATGGACCACTCTCCCTAGGTCATGATCCTAAGACAGGCTGGGAGCACATACCATAAAACAAAATCCTCCCCAGGACAGATATTTTATCTGAACACAAAAGTTCTACTGACACGTTTTTTCTGAGATTCTTGGGAATCTGATCTAAAGACAAACAAGATTTCTCTTTTACTAGTTGTCAGCACTGAAAATGTGCCTGATGCTTTTATGGTACTTGAGAAAATGTGTGAAGTTTTCTTTCTTAAACATTTTAAACATGTTTAAAGAAACATGTTTAAGAAACAATTTAAACATGCTCCCTAAAAATCTTCAATTAACATGCAGAACATTTTGCTTAGCAAAGTTAAGGCCGATGACTCTGTTCAATATAGATAGATGATAGATAGATAGATAGATAGATAGATAGATAGATAGATAGATGATAGATAGATTTTATATATATACTGATATATATATATCAAACTGTCAATTTGTACATATGTGTGTGTGTGTGTGTATGCATGTGTAAAATCTTAAAATCTTGTAACTATAACTACCAACACATTGATTACATGAGTAACTATCTCAGAGAGCAAGGCTTCGATAGGAACAAAGAAGAACTTGTAATGTCATGAATACAGATTCTATTGGAAAATCTATGGATATTTATTTATACAGCTGTCTTACTCTACTTTGTTACTGGATAATTCCACCAAGTTCAATTTCATTTCCACAAGGGGAGTCTTTACATAGAATATATTTCAAACAAATTGAAGGAAGATGTTACAAAACAATATTGAACTACTCAATATAAAACAATGATACACAAATTGTTCCTTGCACAGATAAGAGAAGTATGCACCTATAATGTTTCTAAATATCCACTTTAGTCAAGATGCCAGCACAAATTAAACTCACATTTACTGTAAATACAGATATAAAAAATGTTTAATACGATGACTTGAAAACATTAACTATTGGTAACAAACCCAAATAACCCCATATTTCACCTTCTAACCAATGAAAAGATGCCACAAGGGGAAGTTGAGCCTGACAGCCAAGCACATTTTCTGTAGTCCATCATGAGATGGTTCAGGTTACAAAAGGACATTACTTCAACTTCTGATAATGTTTAAGCCCCTGTTTTACTGTTTAGTTGAAAAGAGTAAGGTACTTCCTTGCCTGTGTGGTAATAACCATATCCTGGCCATGCTCAAGGGCTAAGATCGTCTTTGATTCTGGATGTGATTTTTAGGACAGAAAGCATCTCTGAGGAAATGATAGACGGTGGCATGAGCTGGGAGTCAGAATGGGTCATGTCTAGCCCCGGGATGTCATACCTGTGGGGCCAAGAATCCTTCAATTACAGCTTCCACCTCTACTTATCTATCTATAAAACTGGGATAATATTATACTCTCTGCCCTCCCTTCCTCATCTCTTTCCATTCTAGTCCTGATTCTCCTGTCCTTTAATAGAGGATGGAGTATTTGAGGAGGAGAGAGGAAAGCCAAGGTCATTCTCATTAATATTTATGTTGTTCTTTACACTTTGGTATTTTTTTAAATTTTTACTTAAGTATAGTTGACACACAGTGTGACATTAGTTTTTAAGTGTACAACTTAGTGATTTGGCAAGTTTTTACATTATGCTATGTCTACCACAAGAGTGGCTACCATCTGTCCCGTTACAATGCCATTACAATACCATTAACTGTACTCCTTCGCCTGTGCCTTTTATTTAATAAGTAATTTTTAAACTTTTTAAAACTTCAACAACCCTATAAAATGGATATGATTACATCATTTCACAGCTAGTAAAACTGAGGCCAAAGAAATTAGTTAACTCACACAAAGTTACACAGCTATTAAGTGGCAGAGGCAGATCTTGAACCCAGACCCTCTGACTCCAATATTGGATTCTTTCTCTTATAACATAAGGGCCCACTACAAAGCATTTGGGGATGACCTCACTTTAGCAGGGTATGGACCTGCCAAAATGGGATCATGCCTGGTAAAAAGTTCCTGAGTTCTCAAAAGGAGAATAATTAATCATCAAGCTACCTTACTCCTTGATAGTCCTTCCAAAAAAAAGCAAAAAGCATAGCAATTCAACCTCAGTTCGATCACACACAATGAAAGAGAAAAAGAAAGAGAAAAAAAATATTTTTATTATATAAAATCATACATATATATAATTATTCAAACACATATATGTGTGTGTATATATATAATATATGTATGATTTTAACTGCCAGGAAATACATCTTACATATACCTTACATATACCAAAGGAAAACAGTAAGACATTGACTAACTTGAATGTCTAGAAAAAGAAGTTGCTCTCAAAAATCAGAGGATTTTACAGGGTTGGAAGGGGGGCGGTGGAGCAGAGAGATGGTGGGATGTTTGTTAGTTGATCTTTGAAGAAAGGTTGTCTAATTCAATCCTTCATTCAAAGAGAGGACTGAGGGACAGAGAAATTAGTATTTACAGTCATTCATTCATCAAATCTATTGGTTGTAGCAGCAGAAAATCTCTTACATCAGCTTCAGACATTTCACCCTCTCCCCTGGGTTTTCAGTCCTTTTCAAAAGCTCCCTAATCTTTCTTTTTTTTTTTTTTTTAAAGATTTTTTTATTTATTTATTCAACAGAGATAGAGACAGCCAGCGAGAGAGGGAACACAAGCAGGGGGAG
>NC_048226.1:42590479-42595208 GCF_002007445.2 Ailuropoda melanoleuca
GGATCACGCCCTGAGCCGAAGGCAGACACCCAACCGCTGTGCCACCCAGGCGCCCCCCTAATCTTTCTCAACTTTTATACATAAATAAATCCTGCTCTGTGAACAAAATGTATTATTTTTGATAGCTAAGGCTCTCAAGGGGCCTCTGGGCCATTCTGAACATCAGTGATCAAGGGGCGATGAATGTAGATACAGAAATGTGGAGAAAACTGGACTGAATGTCCTCTGAGCCCAGAAAAGCCCTTGTAAGTGATGTCTGCCCTCATTTTTCTCTGTTTACGCACACACACGTGGGTGTGCATGGCAAACAAATCCCAGACATAAGGACTAGTAATAATAGAAGATAAGTGAAATAAACATTGCATTTAACTGAGAGATTTGGTCTCTGACATTTCACTGCACCGTGCTCATATATATGAAATTAAAATACTTAAAATGTCTTTTCCCCCACTAAGAGTTGTGAAAAATAGACATATTTGAGGTTGAACCATAAATGGAGAATAAATCAGAGATATCAAGATTGACCCCTAGCTCGACACTGATTCAGCTGAAATCGGTTTCATGTTTCACGTGTTACACTTGGAAAGCAATTGTACTTTATAACTTCTATTGCATCTCTAAGCCTCCCTCAGTTCAGATGAAATCATCCTTCAGCCGACCACATCAGAATCAAATCTCTTGCCTTCTCTTTCATTTTCCCACTACTGTTAGTCACACTTTGTATCTCTCTTTTTACTCTTTGAATCCATTTCCCCTAGATAACCCCTGCTATTAATGTTTCCACCTGCCCTAAGTCCTGCCTTCACGCTTCTGCCTTAGATGCCCCTTCTTGAGAGTGTCTCATAAGTGGGTATCAGAGTTATCCCTAATGGCTACCTCCCAAACACTGCACCAAGCACACAAGCTATATTCCCTCACTTAATCCTCACAATCTCTAACACTCATAGGACAGAATGAACTTGTCCAGGGACATAGGCAGCCTTATAGTGTCACTACACTGCAAGGTCCTTGAGGGTGGGAGCTCTCTGTGTTCTCAACATGGCTTTTCTAGACCTTGCAGAGTGCCAGGACCAGAGCAGAAGCTTTATAAATATCTGTGCATGGATGGGTGGATGGACGGATGGATGGATTAAAAGAATGAGCAAGAATTTCAACAAGATCAGTCTCCCTCCAAAACTGACCCTCTTAAGTACCATACTATATGTCTTACCCAATGCATAACAAGTGGGAGGAGAGAGAATTTGTACAATAAAAATTCTAAAATGTAAGCAGCTTCTCTGAGGACCAGCTCAATCTATATAGTATGGACCTGTATTATGGAAAACTATTCTATACACCTGTTTTATCCACCGTAAACTGGAGAGAGTAGGCCCTTCACTGCGGTATTGCAGCAAGAGCAGCCAACAATGCATAGAAAGGCCCCTTTGTATCACTGCACCCAGCAAACAGTCGAAACCTAGCAAAGGTCACCTGCTTTTACCATCATAGCACAGACTCATACTGAAGGAAAGACTCCAATTTCATTTGATTCCCAAAAGCCACATGGATTTTTCAAAGAACATTCAGCAAGATTCCCTCTTTTGAACGTTATAGCAACCTGAGGGAAAATGCTAAGCTTTGTGGAGGAAGAGGGGAGAGGTCTGACAAACATATTCATGAGCTCTCTGTTTCCCTCTCCTGTCTGAACTGGCTTCTCCACCAGCATAAAAGCTCATTGAAAGATGGACAGTTAAATTAAACAGTTAAAAAGAAAAGTATATTAGACAAATGGGTTATTAGTATGAAATTACTTATATAGATCACGATATGTGTCATTGCAGCAAAAGAATGGGAAAAGCCCCAGTGTCCTCAAATAAGGGACCAAATAGACTAGATACTTCCATACAGTAGACATTTTACAGCCACTGTACTATGTGGCTGTAAAAAAAGTGACCAAGCTCTCTGATGCTGCTACAGAACGGGAACAGAGTGTACAGTATACCTAACCGGGGAGAAGAAAGGGGGAAATACTAACATTAAATACTGAGGTATATATTACGTATATTGCATATATACTTCATTCATTCATTCATTCATTTTTAAAGATTTTATTTATTTATCTGAAAGAGAGAGAGAGACACAGCACAAGCAGGGAGAGGAGCAGAGGAAAAGGAGAGGGACAAGCAGACTTCCCGCCAAGCGCGGAGCCAGGCACAGGGCTCAATTCCACAATCCCGAAATCACAACCTCAAAACTGGAGCTGAAGTAGGACACTTCACCGACTGAGCCATCCAGGTGCCCCCACATATTTACTTACCTATTCAAAAAGAAGCAAGAGGGACAAACTGATAAAATGCCACCTTTAGAGGGAGAGAGAGAACTGGGCAGAAGCAAGGTCTCTGAGTGTCCTTTGTTTTATGGTTCTGATTTTCAAATAATATAAGTGCATTACATAATTTTTTTAATTAACTTAAAAAATATAAAAATAAAATAATCCCTAAAAACTGAAAACAAATTAAAGCAAATAAATTCCACAGTTTATCAGGTTGCTGGCATAACCAGAGAAGAATCATTTCAAATAAATTTAGGTCCCAGTATTTTGCAGAGCCATAAGAGATAGTCTATGGACAAAAGAACCACAGAAAAGTCTAAAACTGCATTTCATATTTCATGGTTGGTAATAATACTGATACTTTGTTTGAAACTATAATACATACACTCATACATATACACTTGGATAAATTACTTTATAGTCATTAGGAAAAAAGATTTGCAGAATTAGAGCAAAGAGGTACAATATAATATCAAAGCAGTTCATTAATAACCTGCAATCTTAAGTTTGAAGCAAAAATATCAGTATAACCTCATGATCTGTTTTTCTCTTTTTATTAAAAAGAAGAAGAAGAAGGCCTAGCATCAATGACAACCTTGTAGCAATGAGCGACCCTACTGTCTGGACGGTGATCTCCAAGTACCATTTTCCTCTAAAAGGAACCACAGCTGCTTACAGAAATGACCGATCCCAAGTCTAGGGCAGGAAACATAAGATAAGTGAGTCATCTTTTGTCATGCGGGAAACCAAAGACTACTGTGGTAGTGCCAAAGGATACAGGTGCTAACTTGAAAGGGCTCCCAGTGATCAGACACTGGGCAACTGCAGCATCAAACAGAACAATGACTACTAAGGATTAAAGCACATCAAACAGAAATAGCCATGAGTTCACTGTAATATATTTTTAAATTTATTGGTGACTCTACAAATTTGCTAGGAAAATTTTTACACTGAAAATTGGTAAATAAGGGGAAAGAATCAAAAGAAATAATGGGCATTTGGAGAACTGGCCAAACAGGAGGCTGATCACTTGGTGAACGAATTTAGAGCAATGGAGAAAGAGAGACAGAGACAGAGACAGAGAGAGACCATGATGCTTTGTGATACGAACACCCTCCCCAGCACCTTCTGGTTGTCTCTTGCTCTAGAAAGTTAATGCTATTTTACTCTAATGATCAAGACTAAAAAACTCCCTCCTTAAAATTTCATTTGAATGTGTTACTTCTTTTAACAGGTGGAATTTAACAAAACGTCTCCTAGTTACCACTCTAAATTAGACCAATACGTATCAGAAAACCTAACAAAACTTTTTAACAGGAATTTAAATTTAACACTGTTTCACAACATATAAAGGAGGAAACCTAATTTTTACTGAGCATCTACCAGATACCAAATGCTTTAAAAGAGAAGTATCTCATTTTATTTTATTTTTTTTCAGTAGCCCTGGGATACGATCACTCACATTTTACAAATGGGAAAGAGTGGTGAAGTGGCTTGGCTAAAATCACACATTTAATTAAATGACAGATCGGTCTGTGGATTACATCATGCTGCCCACAGAAAGAAAAACAGATCATGTTGATGCTAGACATGGCCGAAGCTGGTGGTGATGCAACAGTACCAAAAATACCACAGAAACGAATTGGTTAATCACTAATCCTCTTGCAAGAAAATAATACAACCCTATGGGGAACGTAAGAATAAGTTTATCTGGTGCATGTGGCCTTAGGAAAAAAAACGATCTAATCTAAGATTTTAGAAAAGGAAGAAATCATAGAGTTCCTTCCAGTCCAAATTACTGTTTTCTAGATTAGAAAAACTATTCTCTAGAAAGAAAGACTGATAAGCCTACAGTCACACAGTGGATTAGTGGCGTGAGGGCCAAGACGCTGCCCACCTCATGTAATGTAGCCCTGGGGTAGCGCTGGGGTCACTTCACAGGCCTGGGATCAGCCTGAGTTGCTTGCTGAATTAAGAGAGCGCATGTGCGGGGCACTGACTCGTAGCCAAGAGGTGAAACACATGGGTTAGTATTGTTGATTTGCAACCTGGATTTGAGGAGTTTGGGGATGATTTGTACCAGCTTTTAGCATTGTTTATTGATGAAAGTGAGTATGAAGACTTGTACCAGATCTCCCTAAGACCACCTGGAGAATTCTGATGTTGAGGCTGGTTATGGAGCAAGAACCCATGTGACCAGCAAAATACAGAAAATAAAAAATATTTAAAATATTTTAAAATAGGGCACCTGGGTGGCTGAGTTGGTTAAGTGTCTACCTTCGGCTCAGGTCATGATCTCAGGGTCCTGGGATCGAGCCCCACATCGGGCTCCCTGATCAGTGGGGAGCCTGATTCTCGCTCTGCCCCTCCCCCTGCTCATGTTCTCGCTCTCTCAGATAAAGAAATAAAGTCTTAAAA
>NC_048226.1:42595429-42673617 GCF_002007445.2 Ailuropoda melanoleuca
AAAAAATAAAATAAAATATAGAAAGTATTATAAAAATATTTTATAACACCCACTGATACTTCATTTTGGGCTCTGCTTCCTGGGCCTTCCAAGTACATATCAGTGGTGCCAGATATAAGAGAGGACATGGGTCCTGCCATGCTCTTCAGACATGGTCTGTGACTAGGAAGTACATTCTCACTTCAGTGCTGTTGTCATAGAGGACTCATGTGTAAGCACTGTCACTCTGGGGCCTCTGAGCCTTCTTAAGCAATCAAACTCTGTTTAACTGCCACCATCAGTGCACTGGCTTAGAACCTGACACATGGTAGGCACTCAAACATGCCTTAAATTAACGGGCTAACCAACAAATAAAAAGGATCTGAGTATCTTGACTTAATGTCCGCTCTAACCTTCTACAAAAGTTCTAATTAGCACCGAAGAAAAACATATGTAATTTAGTGTAATAAATACCTTTCTGCCCAAAAGACAAAGAGCCTATAATTGTCACTCTTAGGTCCCAATAGCCTCTATTTATCTCAAGATTGTTTAAAAGTATAGAAGTGAGAAGATGCCAGCAGCTGCTGCAGGATGTTGGTTTGTAAGGACCTTCCTCTCCTCTCCCTGAGCGCGTGTTCAGGGCCCGCCCACGTCTTCTGGAGTCCAAGGTCACTGGCTGACCTTGGAAATGGGCAGTGATGCCAAGGGTAGCCATACTTAATATGGTCTATTTGCACTTAAAAGTTTAATGTTAATGTTAAAAAATCTATGTATACATTTATAAAATTAGTACAAAAATGTATTTTAAAAACCATTGTTATAAAATTAAGGAGCTGGTATAGAAAAGCAGAAGAATGAAGCAAATCAAAGCATGTGCATGTCTCTCTGGCTTCCAAGCATGCAGTGACTTCCAGAGGCTGCAGTCTTGAGTTCAGTGGTATTGCTTTGAATCTCATCAAAAAACCCCAAATCAGTAGCTGAAGACAGATGGCAAATATTTGGTTAATTAGACAACAATAAAAATGATAGCCATTTCTTTAAAAAATCACACCCCAACCTAATTCCCTTACCAAAGAAATAAATATTTTGATTATTCTCCAATGAAGAGCAAAATAGAGTTCTCCAAGGCCATTTCTCCTGCGAAGACAAACTACTACCCAAGTGTTTATAATTCTCCACACACAAGGGCGAGACCCCAGGAGAGCAAAGGTGAGGCTGAAAGATGCTGGTGCTCTGAAAATGAATGTTCTTGACCACGGCTCAGTGGCAAAGGCTACCCTAGACAGGGTGGAAATTTAATCTTAGACAGAATACTGTTTCTCTGAAACAGTGTAAAAAAAACAAAACAAAACAAAACAAAACTTAACTACCTGGAAATGATACAACAGCACAGGCCTATTATAGTATTTTAATAAAAATCACAGACAGATCTTTATATAACCCAAGATACTAGCCTCCTGACTCTAACTATTTGCATGTCTTTAAAACTCCTCAGACCTTTGTTTCCTCATCTGGAAAATGGGCATCAACAAGAACACCTACTACATAGCCATTGGTTACAAGGATTAAGTAATATCCATATGAAAAAGCTTAGATAGTATCTTCTACTTAGCAAACACTCCGTAAAGTCAGCAGCTCTTTTATTATCACCATTATTATCATAGAGGTTTCATTCTCAGACCTGTTCAAGGGGCATGAATTCAAATGGAAGATGCTGCCGTCAACATCGTCAATAATAATTCCCTTTCCTATAATATATGATTAAGTTGTGCTTTTCAATTTATATTGTTGTGCCCACTGGAAGTTAGGGAAGATTCAGAACAAATCACTATTCACTAGTTCATTGGCTCCTCACAACAACACCGACACACAGACACAGGGTAGCTATTGTCCTCATAACACAGGTAAGCTTCAGTTTTAGCTGAAGTACAGGAAGTAAAACGACTTGCGAAAAGTCACACAGCTAATAGCCAGCAGTGGCAAGATTCAAGGCTGTTCTGCCTCCTCCTTCAGGGCTCTTGCCATCATGTCAGCCTTTTCCAAAACATCAATCTCCAAATAGTTCATTTCAGTCAACAAATGTGACCCTAAATGGGTTAGCAGAAAGACCACAGGCTGGAAGGGTGTAACGTGAACTTGGATTCACGGCTGCGTAAGTACAAACATGAGCAGATCTGTAAACAACTCATGGTTCTGGTTTGAGTCTAACACACACACACACACACACGCAGATGCAGACGCACACACACGCACCCTGGTCATACAGACATAGGGCGCAGCTCTGTGAGAGCTGGAGCTCAAGTGCAATGGGAGACAGAGAGACCTGTGTTCTGATACATGTATGGAACTCCATCCCTACCATATAGCACAATACAAGCAAATGGCTATGGAGGGTCCAAGTATTTATTCAAATAATCCTAAACTTTGTCAGAGGTGAAATTAAAACTATGTTAAAAATCTGGGGCACCGGGGTGGCTCAGCCGGTTAAGTGTCTGAATCTTGATTTCGGCTCAGGTCATGATCTCAGGGTCCTGGGATCCAGCCAGCGTCAGCAAGGAGTCTGCTTGTCTCCCTCTCCCTCTGCCCCTCCCCCTGCTTGCTCTCTCTCTCTTTTAAATAAATATATTAAAATTCTTGTTCAGATACATTTCTTAATTCTCCATGTCATTTACATGCATAGAAAGAGAACAAAAGATTCAATTAAACTAAGTAAGTCCTTTAAAAATACAAATTTCTGCTCAGAGGGTAAGAAGGATTCAGTTAATAAAAATTCAAAAAATCAAGGTAAGCTTTAAAAAAGATACCATCCTTGTTCATCTTACTGTAATATGACAGACAACCTTCTACTCTTAATCAATCTGAGTATCTTTGACGATTATTATTTGTTATCTATCTGCAAAGGAAGGAAAAGGTATGAACTGGGAATAAAAAAGCATTTTATCAGAACACAGGAGATTATCAAACATAGTATAAATCACATTGGCAATGTTAAAATAAATAAATAAATAAAAACAAACTACTGATGACAAACCAGAATGGAATTGGCACTGTGTGATGTTGCTTTTTTCATCCCAATGTTGGAACATGGGACGAACAAATTCCGTGAGCTAGCTTTATTTAATCCTGCATCCTCTTTCGCCAAGGGGGCCACATTCAGTGATGACCGCCTTGACCACACCAGGGTGGAACTCTGCAGGCAAATACCCCAGGTCCAGCTGAACCCTTTACTCTATTTTTCCACAAGGAGTCTTATGTCTAGCCTCTGCCTCTTCCGGTAATTAAGAGATTCCCTTGGTCAATATGAGTCAATATGCATCAATTCCTACCTAGCTCAGTACTGTACCACTGCCCCAGCAACTGCTGGTTGGAGGGGAATGGGATGATCCAGACAGCTCTGCTCCCTAGTCTGGCTGGTACAGGAACACAAAGAATAGAATAGCAATGTTTCTCGATGTGTGTCCTGAAAAAAACTGTTCATGGGAGAGATGCTATTAAAAAGTGGGATTTCAGGGGCGCCTGGGTAGCGCAGTCGTTAAGCGTCTGCCTTCGGCTCAGGGCGTGATCCCGGAGTTCTGGGATCGAGCTCCACATCGGGCTCCTCGGCTAGGAGCCTGCTTCTTCCTCTCCCTCTCCCCTGCTGTGTTCCCTCTCTCGCTGGCTCTCTGTCACATAAATAAATAAATAAATAAAAAATCAGAAGCAGAGGGGAACAGAGAAGCTTCCTCTGGGAAGCAGAGGAGCCTCATGCGGAGCTCGATCCCAGAACGCCGGGATCACGCCCTGAGCCGAAGGCAGACGCTTGACGACTGAGCCACCCAGGCGCCCCTGACTGTGACTCTTCTTGACAGTAACACTTACTAATATTGAAACTTAGTTAGGGAAATGCTTGAGACTACTCTGCCTTTATCAGCTGNAGCAAAGGTGAGGCTGAAAGATGCTGGTGCTCTGAAAATGAATGTTCTTGACCACGGCTCAGTGGCAAAGGCTACCCTAGACAGGGTGGAAATTTAATCTTAGACAGAATACTGTTTCTCTGAAACAGTGTAAAAAAAACAAAACAAAACAAAACAAAACTTAACTACCTGGAAATGATACAACAGCACAGGCCTATTATAGTATTTTAATAAAAATCACAGACAGATCTTTATATAACCCAAGATACTAGCCTCCTGACTCTAACTATTTGCATGTCTTTAAAACTCCTCAGACCTTTGTTTCCTCATCTGGAAAATGGGCATCAACAAGAACACCTACTACATAGCCATTGGTTACAAGGATTAAGTAATATCCATATGAAAAAGCTTAGATAGTATCTTCTACTTAGCAAACACTCCGTAAAGTCAGCAGCTCTTTTATTATCACCATTATTATCATAGAGGTTTCATTCTCAGACCTGTTCAAGGGGCATGAATTCAAATGGAAGATGCTGCCGTCAACATCGTCAATAATAATTCCCTTTCCTATAATATATGATTAAGTTGTGCTTTTCAATTTATATTGCTGTGCCCACTGGAAGTTAGGGAAGATTCAGAACAAATCACTATTCACTAGTTCATTGGCTCCTCACAACAACACCGACACACAGACACAGGGTAGCTATTGTCCTCATAACACAGGTAAGCTTCAGTTTTAGCTGAAGTACAGGAAGTAAAACGACTTGCGAAAAGTCACACAGCTAATAGCCAGCAGTGGCAAGATTCAAGGCTGTTCTGCCTCCTCCTTCAGGGCTCTTGCCATCATGTCAGCCTTTTCCAAAACATCAATCTCCAAATAGTTCATTTCAGTCAACAAATGTGACCCTAAATGGGTTAGCAGAAAGACCACAGGCTGGAAGGGTGTAACGTGAACTTGGATTCACGGCTGCGTAAGTACAAACATGAGCAGATCTGTAAACAACTCATGGTTCTGGTTTGAGTCTAACACACACACACACACACACGCAGATGCAGACGCACACACACGCACCCTGGTCATACAGACATAGGGCGCAGCTCTGTGAGAGCTGGAGCTCAAGTGCAATGGGAGACAGAGAGACCTGTGTTCTGATACATGTATGGAACTCCATCCCTACCATATAGCACAATACAAGCAAATGGCTATGGAGGGTCCAAGTATTTATTCAAATAATCCTAAACTTTGTCAGAGGTGAAATTAAAACTATGTTAAAAATCTGGGGCACCGGGGTGGCTCAGCCGGTTAAGTGTCTGAATCTTGATTTCGGCTCAGGTCATGATCTCAGGGTCCTGGGATCCAGCCAGCGTCAGCAAGGAGTCTGCTTGTCTCCCTCTCCCTCTGCCCCTCCCCCTGCTTGCTCTCTCTCTCTTTTAAATAAATATATTAAAATTCTTGTTCAGATACATTTCTTAATTCTCCATGTCATTTACATGCATAGAAAGAGAACAAAAGATTCAATTAAACTAAGTAAGTCCTTTAAAAATACAAATTTCTGCTCAGAGGGTAAGAAGGATTNACACACACACACACACACGCAGACGCAGACGCACACACACGCACCCTGGTCATACAGACATAGGGCGCAGCTCTGTGAGAGCTGGAGCTCAAGTGCAATGGGAGACAGAGAGCCCTGTGTTCTGATACATGTATGGAACTCCATCCCTACCATATAGCACAATACAAGCAAATGGCTATGGAGGGTCCAAGTATTTATTCAAATAATCCTAAACTTTGTCAGAGGTGAAATTAAAACTATGTTAAAAATCTGGGGCACCGGGGTGGCTCAGCCGGTTAAGTGTCTGAATCTTGATTTCGGCTCAGGTCATGATCTCAGGGTCCTGGGATCCAGCCAGCGTCAGCAAGGAGTCTGCTTGTCTCCCTCTCCCTCTGCCCCTCCCCCTGCTTGCTCTCTCTCTCTTTTAAATAAATATATTAAAATTCTTGTTCAGATACATTTCTTAATTCTCCATGTCATTTACATGCATAGAAAGAGAACAAAAGATTCAATTAAACTAAGTAAGTCCTTTAAAAATACAAATTTCTGCTCAGAGGGTAAGAAGGATTCAGTTAATAAAAATTCAAAAAATCAAGGTAAGCTTTAAAAAAGATACCATCCTTGTTCATCTTACTGTAATATGACAGACAACCTTCTACTCTTAATCAATCTGAGTATCTTTGACGATTATTATTTGTTATTTATCTGCAAAGGAAGGAAAAGGTATGAACTGGGAATAAAAAAGCATTTTATCAGAACACAGGAGATTATCAAACATAGTATAAATCACATTGGCAATGTTAAAATAAATAAATAAATAAAAACAAACTACTGATGACAAACCAGAATGGAATTGGCACTGTGTGATGTTGCTTTTTTCATCCCAATGTTGGAACATGGGACGAACAAATTCCGTGAGCTAGCTTTATTTAATCCTGCATCCTCTTTCGCCAAGGGGGCCACATTCAGTGATGACCGCCTTGACCACACCAGGGTGGAACTCTGCAGGCAAATACCCCAGGTCCAGCTGAACCCTTTACTCTATTTTTCCACAAGGAGTCTTATGTCTAGCCTCTGCCTCTTCCGGTAATTAAGAGATTCCCTTGGTCAATATGAGTCAATATGCATCAATTCCTACCTAGCTCAGTACTGTACCACTGCCCCAGCAACTGCTGGTTGGAGGGGAATGGGATGATCCAGACAGCTCTGCTCCCTAGTCTGGCTGGTACAGGAACACAAAGAATAGAATAGCAATGTTTCTCGATGTGTGTCCTGAAAAAAACTGTTCATGGGAGAGATGCTATTAAAAAGTGGGATTTCAGGGGCGCCTGGGTAGCGCAGTCGTTAAGCGTCTGCCTTCGGCTCAGGGCGTGATCCCGGAGTTCTGGGATCGAGCCCCACATCGGGCTCCTCGGCTAGGAGCCTGCTTCTTCCTCTCCCACTCCCCCTGCTGTGTTCCCTCTCTCGCTGGCTCTCTGTCACATAAATAAATAAATAAATAAAAAATCAGAAGCAGAGGGGAACAGAGAAGCTTCCTCTGGGAAGCAGAGGAGCCTCATGCGGAGCTCGATCCCAGAACGCCGGGATCACGCCCTGAGCCGAAGGCAGACGCTTAACGACTGAGCCACCCAGGTGCNAGCCACCCAGGCGCCCCTGACTGTGACTCTTCTTGACAGTAACACTTACTAATATTGAAACTTAGTTAGGGAAATGCTTGAGACTACTCTGCCTTTATCAGCTGTGTGGCTTTCAGATCTAGCTACAACACAACTCTTGGTCCCCTGACCAAGAATTATCACTCAAACAAAGGGTTAGTGTAAGAATAAATAAATGTTATATATATAAAAAAAAGAATTAAACTAGAAATATGTCATTCATATTTTCTGACAACCAAACTGTTAAGTAATCTGTACATTTTGCCTTAATATAAGGAAAACATATTTCTGAAAAACAAATAGAGAAAACCATATTTTTGGGTGACCATTACGATGATCCAAAGCAGCATACTCTTCACAAAAATATTTGCAATTATGGGACCACAACCCAGTATGTATGTCTTTTCATGTGCAAAGTGAAAGAAGAGAACAAAGTGATTACCCAAATATTTCAAGTCAACTTCTCTTTCTATAATAATATAACTTTGCCTGTTAATTTTCAGATAATTCAAGCTTGCTACATTTGAATGTGGACGTGGAGGATAAACTGGGAGCCAGAGTCATCAGAAAAGTTATCATAAATCTCCACTTACCTATTTAAATAATATTTTTTAATAAATTAAGCCTTAGGCAGATGCAGTCATTTGACCATCTTTGAAACCCCTAAGGATATATTCAAAATATTATGATATAAGACATTCAAAATTCCCCCAATATCTGAGAATTAATGTTCCTGCATTTCTAAACACCGAATCTACTATGAAGAAAGATTTGAGTGCTACATACAATGGGTACCCATATCATAGTCTCCAAAAATCATTTTCCCAGACATAAAACACCTTCTAAAACAAAATTCATAGATTTCCTTTATAAGGTCAAGCATCTCCTGTAATTCAATCAAAATCTATTTATATTCATGAAGGGGAAATCCTGATACCATGCACCTGATTTATATTTCAGATTATCCATTTAAAATATTTAATTATTCTTTTTAATTTAACTCACGCTACCCATAAAAAGATATATTCAGATTTAAATTCGAATGCGATTGCCTATTTCATTCTTCTTAACTGAGAACCATAAAAACATAATTATGCAAAGTTCCCCTTTCCAAAAAACAGTTGGTAAAAAAAAGAAAAGAAAGAAAAAAAAAAGTCACACAGTAACACAATCTGAGTCAACAAGAAAACATTCAAAGACCTTCTCCTCCTAAAATGGGGGTGGGGGGTGAGGGGAGGCAGATAGCTGTTAATGAATTTATTTAACACTTTGATGTTAGAATGAACTTTCTCTTCACTCATTGCATTTTAGTTTAGTGGTCAAAAATGATCATGTTTTCAAGGAGCTCTAACGGCAGTGCCTTACCAGTGTAGATGCTGGCATTGGAAGCTGGGATACCAAACTGTGACTCGATGAACTTGGGAATGAAGGTAATGAAAGCAGTTACAATGGCACTCTCAGCTGTGTATGACAAACTCACAAAAAGGAATGTCATGTTGCTTAAGATCCTGACAGCTGCTCTTGGTAGGTCTACAAAATGACAAAAATGACAAATGAATGTTATAAATAAGGGATGGAAAATAAAATAAAACTGAATTGTTTTTGAAATGAACTGGAAATAGCCATTCAGCAATTTTCGAGACTATTGAATAGAGAATAAAAACAGAAAAACCTGATGACTGATTAGAAATCATCCTCTTTATTAAACAGACTTGGGGTTTTTAAATTTTTTTCAACTAGGATAAGGAAATTTGGTAAAGTAGCAGAAAACATATCCATACACAATAACCTTACAAGAAGTACCCAACCTATGACTCCTGTTCTAAAAACTGTTTAAGGTAAATTATTTACATTTTTTATTGATTAAAACAATATGTTTTAGTTTTTCTTTGCTAAAACCCGAGTCTACTAAATGTGCAAAGTCTCTGCAGTACAGTCCTACATTATAGTTTCCACTTCATTCAACTAGCACTTCCCTGAGAAAACGCACTTCTGAGTTGTCACATCCCTGACCCGGCATTGCAGACACCCACAGCAGGGGAACTGGTACATGATTTTGGACATTTGATCTTCTAGCCTCATTATGAAACAGGAAATGATGCAGCTAAAAGGGCTTAAAGGTCAGGTCCCCAGGTCAGATACTCGCAAGGACTTTGGACTGGGGAAGAAAGAGAAATGATCTCTAAAGGAGGAGAGCCTAGAAGTGGGGGCTCAGGACCTGCCCAGCTGCCTCTCAAGGAAGAGAGAAAAGTCTCACCTTCACAGAACTTGCCATATATATATGCTTCAAGATGTATGCCCAGGTATCTTCATTTCAGCGTTATTTATAATAGCAAAAATTTAAGGAAAAAGACTAAATGTCCATCACTGGAAAATGTTTAAATAAATTATGGCACAGCCCTATAATGAAATACTATGCAGTAGCTAAAAATGATACCGAGCTATATGTGCTGGCATAAAAGGAACTCCAAGAAATACTTTTATAAATGAATAAAGCAAGCTGCTGCAGAAATATACATATACATGAGTATGTAAATATAAATACATATACATATATATAATATCAAAGTAAAAATCAAACAAACCAAACAACATATTTATATGTGGTTGAATATATATGTCCCAATATATGCAACACCAAGAAATTCTGTAAGTGGGAATAATTGGGAAAGAGGAATAAAAGAAGATTCTTGTGCATATTCTTTTGCTTTTTTGCATGTTTATAATGTGAACTAACTCACATTAATGTGATCTTTACATATCTTGGAATGTATCATGGAAAAGATAAGCGGCATTATTTCTGACATGTACAGTCATCTCAGTTATCAAAATGGTTATCCCCTGGGGTGCCTGGGTGGCTGTTAGGTAAGCATTCGCCTCTTGATTTCAACNAAAAAAAAAAAAAAAAAAAAAAGAGGGGCGCCTGGGTGGCTCAGCCGTTAAGTGTCTGCCTTCGGCCCAGATCATGGTCCCAGGGTCCTCGGATAGAGTCCCACATCGGGCTCCCTGCTCGGTGGGAAGCCTGCTTCTCCCTCTCACACTCCCCTTGCTTGTGTTCCCTCTCTCGCTGTCTCTGTCTGTCAAATAAATAAATAAAATCTTTTTTAAAAATTAATTAATTTAAAAAAAGTATAGTTATCCCCTTATGCTACAATATAATAAAATCATTTCACAAAAATTAAGCATAACTTGTTATTAAAGCTATAATTTATAGCCTATTCAGAATTTAAAATTTAGGAAGTCAAGACTATTTGCTAATCATTTTAAAATGTAAATTAATTTTAATGTTCTATATCTTAATTTAATTGTTTAAAGTTTAAATGAACATTTAAAATAAAAATAAAGACGCATACTTCATTTTTTAACATGAACAAACACACCAGAAAAAAATATATAATTAAACTACTTCATAAAATTACCCAATATTCTCTTGTAAATATGCAACTCAAAAGGTCATATCTAAAATTCAAAAATTAGAGCTGTGCCTGGCTGGCTCAGTCGATAGAATATGGGACTCTTAACCTTTGGGTCATGAGTTCAAGCCCCATGTTGGGTGTGGAGGCGACTTTAAAAAAAATAATAGGGGCGCCTGGGTGGCACAGCGGTTAAGCATCTGCCTTCGGCTCAGGGCGTGATCCTGGCGTTATGGGATCGAGCCCCACATCAGGCTCCTCCGCTATGAGCCTGCTTCTTCCTCTCCCACTCCCCCTGCTTGCGTCCCTCTCTCGCTGGCTGTCTCTATCTCTGTCAAATAAATAAATAAAANTTTAAAAAAATAAAAAAAATAAAAAAATAAAAATAAATAAAAAAAATAATAAAATATAAAAAAATAAAAATAAAATAAAATTTAAAAATTAGAAAATTAGAAGATTTTCTATCAATATTTGGAGATTCAAGTTAAGTTTATTTGGCATATTAAATCTAAATATTGTTGAATCTAAAACATCTGGTGAAATTATACAATAAATTTTTTTAATCCCAGAAGACAACATATGTATCACAAGAATGTTTTAAAAGATACTAATTATAGGGGCACCTGGCTGTCTCAGTCAGATGAGCGGTAACTTTTGATCTCACGGTCGTGAGTTCCAGGCCCACTTAAATAAATAAACTTAAAAAAAAAGATACTAGTTATAGAAAACTGATTTTTCTTTTGTATCCATTTGGTGTGGTAAAATAGCCCTCTAATTTCAAAGCTAACTTTAAAAATATATGTGATGTCTATCTTCTCTTTCATAAATAAAGAAGAATTTAGCAAAAAGTGAAATTCAACAACTTTACATTAGCTTCCTCCTTTCTTCCACCTTCCTCCTTTCCTTTGTTGGAGCTAAACCTTTAGCATACATGCCCTGCAGGAAAAAGGGGCCAGATATCCAGGGTTGTGTCTTTGGCTGGTAGGGCTGGGAGTTTGTTTAAATACAAGAAGAGTGAGTAAGTCAGTCCATTGAGATTAATGGCAGTCAGCTTCTTAATGGCCAGAGAAGGGAGTTATACATATGAAAAGGGGATAGTTAGATATCAGATTGGAACTGAAGGTAATGGTATGAAGTCATGGGATGGATGGATAGATAGATAGACTGACAGAAGATTACTGATAGATAACAATGATAGATGATAGGTGGATAAAGATGACAGATGATAGATGAGTGTATGTGTACATACACATATTTCCTAATTCTGTGTACTACACAGTTTAGAAATCATAACACCCCATAGCAATGAGCACACCTAGCACCTGGTGTGTGGTTTCTAAAGGCCATTTTCCATTCAAAGGAACCAGAGCTCCTTGGAGAAATGTCTAACTTCAGAGCTGAGGCAGCGAAAATACAAGACGAGCCTGGAAAATGTTGTTAAACAAGAAAGTAAAGTGCTCAGAGAATGATGGGGACATGTCAGAAGGACACCAAAGACAGTTCAAAAGATCCCAAATAGTCAAATATGGAGCAATTTAAGGTCAATGGATGCTAAAAGTGGTTAGTGAAAGTTTAATAGAAACAAGATACAGTTAATCCTCATTATTTACAGACTTAGTATTTTCAAATTTGCCCACTCGCTACAATTTATGTGTAACCCCAAAATCAATACTTGCAGGGGGTGGCCATTCAAGGACATGCACCGAGTGGCCAAAAAAATTTGAGTTGTACGACACACACTTTCTTGCATAAGATTGCATGAGGCCTCTCACGCTGCCTTCCTGTCAGCTTTCCTGCTGCAAGCAAGTGTCCTTTTCACAAGATATTGTCATATTTTTAGCATTTTTGTGCTTTCGGTGATTTCCCTCTTTCAAATGGCCCCCCAGACATAACACTGAAGTGCTGTCTAGTCTTCCTAAGAGGCTGTGAGGTGCCATATAGAGAAAATACGCGTGTTAGATACACTTCCTTCAGGCATGAGTCATACTGATTGTCGGCCATGGGTTCAATGTTAATAAATCAACTATATATTGAATAAGGTGTCTTTGAACAGGAACAACATAAAACAAGGTTATGTATTGATTGGTTGATGATTCTTTTGTGACAGGATTCCAGCCCTGTATTTTCCCTAGAGCAATGCATCTGTATTCACTAACCCACTGTTCATGTGACTTTAGAGAACACAGAAACCACAAATGAGAATCGACTGGATTTGCATAGCTTCAAAGTGCTTCCCCACGAAACACTTACAAATCACTGATTGATTTAGAACTGCAACATATTTAATAACTTTAGAGTAGAGAAACCTGGTAGATCCAATCTTCTCCAAGAGATAAAAGTTCACAGGGAAATTAGCATTATATAGCTTCTGTTACAAGGCACTGGAGCGGAGCATCATTTCAGTGGTATGCCCACCAAGTGCATAAATCAGGAGGCGACGTCATCAAACCCAAACTGAGGGACATTCTATAAAGTTATCAGCTTATACTTTTTAAAAAGATCAAGGTCATAAAAATAGGGAAATATGAGGAACAGATCCAGATTGAAGAAGACTAAAATACACTCCCAATGAAACACAACATGTGATCTGTGAATTGAATTTGGACATAAAGGGCATTGTTGAAATCACTGACGAAGTTTGAACAAGGCTTGTGGTCTAGATGGTAGCCCTGGATCAATGTTAATTTCCTGGTTTTGATGGCTGCCCTGTGGTCACGTAGGACAATGTCCTTGTACCTAGGAAACCACACTGAAGGCGCACAGGACAGCAGACATCACTTCTGCCACTTCTCACAAGGGTCAGAAACATTAACAACTGGAGAACTGGAGTACAGGGTACACAGGAGCTCTGGGCACTATTTCTGTGGCTTTTATGTAAATTCAAAAAATTTTCAAAAATACAAAGTTTAAAAATCTAAGCTAAATCCCTATGTTTGCAGTCAAATACCTAATTTTTATGCTGCAGAATATAATTTAGATAAGTTTCTTCATGCCGTTTATAACTCTCACTGTCAAATCAAAAATGCAGTAAAAAGCCTGATGGAGGAGAGAGAAAATGATTATCGTTTTTTTTTCTCATTTAATGCTACGAAATCTTACAAATACAATGATAAGGGCAAACTGACACTAAAACGAGTAATGCCTTAAACATTAGTAAAGTAGGAACAGAATTCGATACAAAGCACCAATATTCAATAGAATGTAATAGAAGAGATAGGCTATACATAAAAATCATTTTTAAAAGAAGTGTTAGTTAAGGAGTACACTTGTGATGAGCCCCGGGTGTTGTATGTAAGGGCTGTATCACTGGGTTGTACGCCGGAAACTAATACTGCACTGTATGTCGGCTAGCTGGAATTTAAATAAAAACTTAAAAAAAAAATGGAAGTGTCACTGTCACTGGCGGATCCCGTGCTTGCTCCCCTGTGCACATCCACGGCAGTGCAGGTGATCCCAGACAGCCGGCATTGGCACCAGACCAGATGTCGAGTTGCACGCCCATTTTCACAGAGCTACGCTACAATAAATATGACGTAGTCCCCCACCTCCCGCCGCTGCCACTTGACCTTGCAAACCTTTAGTCAAAGTTTCAGAAAATCTGAGACATGTGGCGTGACTGGGTTCCTGTGGAAGCTGATTAAGCACAGTCTGAGCAAGGGCAGAGACCACAGGTTCTCGTTCTCCAAAGCCTCGCGGCTCACAGCGTAAAAGGAGGCTGCAGGTGTTGGTATGTGGGTAAGTTTCTGCCCATCAGGCAAGCGTGTTCCAGTGTATGTGAATGTTTTATGCTCATTTGTAAAATAAGGCTACAACTTGAAATACCTATTTAGAATAAAGTTTTTGTTTGGAAGAGGAAAGCTTTAAGTAAGCCTGGGTTTCATAAAACCTGAATGGCGGCAGTCATCTTTTAAAGTGGGCAAAGGGAGGAAGTCACTGGTAATACGTTTAGTCTGGTGTAAAATGGATCCCATTCTGGAGAGAGGTCTGTGAGCCACTGCCACACTCAAAGTCCCCTTCTCAGTGGCTCTTTATGCTGATGTAGCAAGGTTTGCAGCATGTGACCTGATATCCCAAATCAAGCTGATTGCACCCAGCAAGGAGGCTGGACTCAAAGGTGCTTCCAGAAGGCAGCCCTGCAGCCATGAGAGGCTGGGACACCCAATGTGAACACGGACTGGCCAAGCCCTTTACTTTGTGTCCCCAACTGTTGGCAGCTGACACATTGTGAATTAGGCTGTGCATATAAAGATTTGAGTGAGAACATAAGTAAGAAAAAGGAAGTGAGCATCAGCCTGCATTTGAGTATCCAGAGTGGCTGTGGGTCCCGAAGCAGGGAACACATTCCCAGAGCTGCCGGGGGCCCTCAAAAGACCCTTACACTAGAACCCCAGTATCTCAGGGGGCTTCAACTTGCTTCTGTCCTTTACAAACTAAAAGCACCTGTCATGCCTTTTTGTTGCCTTAAACTACTGAAACAGATTTTTTTTTTACATAATAATACACTTATGAAACATATGCCAACAGAGAAAATGACCAAGAAAATGGGAAGAAGGCCCAGCTGCCCAGAACTTGGCCTCACTTGCAAGGCCCTCAAGACAGGGTTGCTGTCCACCCTTCCAGTTCTGAAGTCCTGTGACTGCCCACCATAAGCTCCCTCCACGGTCATGGTCTTTCTTGTCTCTACTATTTTCTGTATTCTCGTAAGTCTGCTCAGCAAATGTCAAGCTCATCCATCGACTCTGTAGGAGACAGCCCTTCAGACAGACAGTTGCTTCTCCTCTGTGCTCCCACGGCATGCTGTTCCTGCTACTCATCAAGTCCTCAATAGCTGCATGTGTTTACCTGTTTGTTTCTTTCAAGAGAGTATAAATGCTCTGAAAGCAGGACTTTGGTAAATCTGTGTATCTTCAGCTCCCAGCATGCATCTGGCATCTTGCAGGCACTCAAAAAATATATCTGGAATGTGTTTATTTATTAACATTTGTTGTAACATCACAGCAACCATTTGTACTAAAACAATATCCATATACTTGTGAGAAAATGAAATCTATTCCAAAGATGCCTAATTTCCTCCTGGAGAGTTAATTAGTTATTAAGAAAGTACAGGTCATAAGATAAAGGGCGGTTCATGGAGTGGTGGACTTAACCACAGAAAAATGTGAAGGACCAAATAGACAATCCTTTTCAAAATCTGGCTTTCTGGAGCTAAAGAATCCAAAAGGATTTAGATCAGATTATAAACCAAAAATTCCATTAAAGAAACAACAAAATGGTAACCAGAGAAGGAGGGAAGATGCAATATTTCATTCATCCAGCATACCCGGGAAAAAGAGGTGCTTGAATATTTTAGATAACTGGGCAATTACCTCGTAAAGCAACAAAACTTTAAACATTTCTTATGTATTAACAGGTATTACTGGAAAATCCACAGCATAATTTGACATTCTATTCAAGATTCAAAGTCACAATTATGAATGATAATATCTATCTGCTAATTTGTTTTAGTGTATTTTTAAGCCTTCTATTTATTTTCTGGTCTTTTTTTGGTTGCAGGAACATTCCTTCCCTGTGATGTGTTGTGGTGTTTGTTTTGCCTGCTGATATTCTACTTCCACACCAGCTTTTCTCTGTTATGTTCCTCTGAAAGACCTTTTTGAGTAGATATACATTTCAATTTTGTTCTTTTGACATCTATTTTTTTAATTTAAACTAGGGGTGGGATGAGGAGTGGTGATTTTATTATTATAAAAAATAGATGAAGGATTGCTGTGGTTTGCATTTCTAGTTCTATGTTGAATATTCTTACTATGAAGTTGTTGACTAAAAATTTTATTACCTGGAAACTAACATTATTTCCAGATATAAATGATAAACATTACATACCAAACATACTGACTGCTGTTAATACTTTTCACAATTTTTCTGACATGGATAATTTTGGACATAATAGCTCTTATTGTGGAAAAAAAAGATTTAGCTGAAGATTATGGCCTATTCAGTTTATTTCCCTTATGTCTATATTCAAGCAAAATAAATACCTTTTCAAAAATAATTTATTGAGGTAAAATTCACATAAAAATTTTTTTTTAAAGATTTTATTTATTTATTTATTTGACAGAGGGACAGCCAGGGAGAGAGGGAACACAGCAGGGGAGTGGGAGAGGAAGAAGCAGGCTCCCAGCGGAGGAACCTGATGTGGGACTCGATCCCGGGACGCCGGGATCACACCCTGAGCCGAAGGCAGACGCTTAACGACTGCACTACCCAGGCGCCCCCACATAAAATTATTTTAAAGCAAACAATTCAAGGGCATTCAGTACATTCACAATGGTGTGAAACCACCACATCTATCTAGTTTCAAAATATACTTTTGTTATAAAAATAATGTAAGCATTTATGTTCAGGAATGATACTGGAATGCACTTTTATTTTATTCTTTATATCTTTATGTACTTTTTAAATTTTCATTTTTTTTTAAAGATTTTTTATTTATTTATTTGACAGAGAGAGAGAGACAGCCAGTGAGAGAGGGAACACAAGCAGGAGAAGTGGGAGAGGAAGAAGCAGGCTCCCAGCGGAGCATGGAGCCTGATGCAGGGCTCGATCCCAGGGACTTGGATCAGGCCCTGAGCCGAAGACAGACGCATAACGACTGAGCCACCCTGGCGCCCCTGCACTTTTTAAATTTTCTACAACCAACATGTATTACTTTTATATTCTAAAAAACCAAACCAAAAACTCTGCAATTTTAAAAGAACAAAACAATATGTCATCTTCCAAGACAAGTCTTCTCTGACTCAGGCAGCTAACTTAGGAATTCCTTTCCTCCTCTTCCTTCAACCTTCCTTAGAATGTACATACCTCCACTTAAAGACATATTTTATTATGTCAATTTTCCTTTCTACCTCCCAGTTCTTTGTCCTGTAGCTGTTGCTCAATAAAGACATTTGTGAATGAGAAAAAGAAACAAAGAAAGAGAGAAGTTTTCTTAAGAGATATTGTCAGCCATCTATCTCAAGAACTAGAAGGATTTGGGGCGGGGAGTGACTGGGGGTACAGTGAGTTAAGCATCAGATTCTTGGTTTCGCCTCAGGTCATGATCTCAGGGTCGTGAGATTGAGCCCCTCGTCTGGCTCCACGCTCAGCACGAGTCTGCTTAAGGATTCTCTCTCCCTCTCCCTCTACCCACCGCCCCCACTCTCAAATAAATAAATAAATCTCCGAGGGAAAAAAAAAGAAGGATTTGGGGAGAACAGTCTAGTCCTTTCCTAAACATCTTAGATGACGCTGATTTCCTAAATGAAAGTAAAATTTGAGGGAAGTATCAACTGAATAAGCAGATCTAGACAGCTTAAAATGACTAAGTCAAATAAGGCATAGAATTCACAGTAGGCACAAAGTGACCAAGAGTAAAGATGGAAAACACCAGAGTGGGGGTCATTGTTATATAAAAGGCTGGGATATTTATTAAGTTATAAAATAATAAAATATGTGCCAAAATACAGAGTGCTTTTCAAAGTACATGGGTGGGACCCAAAGCCTCAGCCTCGAGAGCTCCAGAAAGACCCCTGGGAGACGGGGAGAAGGAAAGTGGTATAAACAAAGGTGGAGAATACACTATATGATAATAATAGTGGAGTCAGGCCAGGTGAGTGTATGCTTTGGCCGTAGCATATAAGCTTTTATATTAATCACATTTTTTTATTTTTCTGTATTTTATAATGTTTTGACATCTTAAAAATCTTGCTGGGAAGAGACTAGACTACCAAGTCTTAGAGATAGCATAGGTCTGCTGGGAGCACATCTTTTACATGCAAACTATCCAGTCCTGAGTATACAGTCCCAACCACCTCCTTACCATGCTCTCACACACATAGCCAGTACTGTCCCCACCCTACATTACTCAGGGCCAGGCACCACACAACTAGACCACCCCCACAGCTCAAAGCCCACCGAAATGACACAGACCAGCCAGTCGTACGCTGTTGACTCTGCCCTGCCTTTTCTTTCCAATGGAAACCCCCACAGAGGTCTGGCCTTGGCTTTCCCCTCACTCTTGTCTTTTGTTTCCTGACCAAAACCTGGTGCTTCCCTTGCAGCCCTATGTGCCCCCTTCTCTTGGGAAATGCAAGTAATAAATCCTTCTTTCAATGGCATTGACCTCTGCATGTCATGACTCAGTCACCTCCATAAATTAAAATGCTGTGGGTACAAATTATAGAGCCACTTCTTTTAACACCTCTCCACAAAATTCCTTGATTCCCCTTCTTTTGTAACTACTTTCTAAAAGCATTTAATTTGTCCTTCCACCCCTAATATTTTTGTTCTTATTTGTATACCTTAAAGCCTTCCGGTACATCAAGAAGCTGATGGAAACATACCATCCCCATGCAGTGAAAATTTCAATAACCTCCTGCATGGCCTGGAAGTCTTGACCATGCTGTATATTTCATGGGCATGGAGCAAGGACAACTTTTGACCCCTGTCACCCAGGAGCATCAAATTATTTTTAGTTACGTCTTTCTGTAAAAGCAAAACCGAAGTTGCACTCCTGTGTAACATGGTCAACAAACAGCCTAAGTGTCCCCATGATCTGTTCATTCTCTTTGAAACTAACAACTACCCCTGTGTTCCCTGGTCACGAGTCTCCATAAAAGTGCTGCAATTTTTCTCTCCCCTCCAGAACACACTGGTAAGTGGCATTCCCTGGTTGCCAATAAAAGAGCAGAAGGAACTAGGCGGTCTTACACAGCACAGTCACCTCTAGGCCAGCACATGAAGCCCCTGAGCCACTTACCTACAGGCAGGGGACAGAAACAGCAGCTGTCAAGGCCCTGAATATATCATTCGTGGTTGCTGGCCAAGCACTATTCTGCCTGTTTAAATGTAGCACCAGTGAGTATTTTCATATATAACTTTCTAAATAGATACTACTCTGATGAGTTGATGAGTAACCCCACAGTTAGTTTGCACTGAATATAAAGAAAGTGTTTTCCTTTTTCAGGAATTCTTTGCCGGGCATGTTAGCATTTACCTCCTAAGCTGTAGGGCCAAATCTAAAGTTTCAGCTTCCCACAAGACAACATACGTACAACAAAATAAATGTAACAGAAGAATGAAACGAGGAACCAGAGCCAGAGAAGATGTAAACACAGCACAACGCCAAAACCAGAAAAAACAATGGAGTATGTCTATTAAGAATCCTTGCTGAACTTCAGATTTGACTCAGTTTCCTGGCCACCAAAGCAAAAAGCTGTATAATCGTCATTAGCAGAAACAATCAAATTGCTTTTCCTCACTATGTTCTAGAGCAGTGGTTCTCACAGTGTGGGTCCCTGAACTACAAGCATCAGTATCACCTGAGAAGCTGTTAAAGATGGAAATACAAAAAAACTTTTAAAATAAATAAAATAAAATAAATAATATAAAAGTGATTAATTAAAATTTAAATTTAAAAGGGCACTTGGGTGGCTCAGTCAGTTAAGCACCCAACTCTTGATTTCAGTTCAGCGCAGGATCCCAGGGTTGTGAGATCGAGCCCTGCCTCGGGCTCCGCCCTGGGCACGGATCCTGCTTAGGATTCTCTCTCACCCTCTGCCCCTCCCCCCTCCCTCCCTAAAAGTAAGTAAATAAATAAATAAATAAATAAGAATTTAAAAATAAAAATGCAAATACTCAGGCCACACCTCAGGCCTCCTGACTTAAACACTGTGGGCCAGGGCCCAGCACTCTGAGTTTTAAGAGGCCCTTGTGGTGCTTTCTAGGTAGCCTAAGTTTGAGAACCACTGTTCTCACAAAATAGGGTTTCATATAAAGGGCAGTAAGCATGCTTCCATGGCAAATATGGGGAATTCAAGTAACAGCTTTCAATAAAATCTGCGAACATAAAACTAAACTGTAATTCAGCAAGGGAACAAAGGCAATATGCAAGAGAGCTAAGATTGCATGGACCAGGCACCTGGCTTTGGTGATCCCTCTTTGCTGAGTCAAGCATTGGCCCCAACATATTCCATACTATATTAGTTTTAAAACACCTAGCAAAGGGCCATGTGCAATCGTTCTGGATGTTCCTGGGCAAGTCAAATTTGGAATTTCTTCCTTCTGTCCCTCTCAACTAGCTCCTTTCCCCATTATCCTGAAACCACCTTTGATACCTCCCTCCCCATTTTCCCCGTATCAGTTGCCACATCCTACAGACATAACCTCTCTTTCCTCAATAATTCATTCATCAAATATTGACTGAGTATCTATCTATAAGGTGGTATAAATTCATCAGGGAACACGGTGGACAAAATATCCTTGCCTGCATGGGGCTTACTTTCTCACTGTGGAGACAACAATAAGATAAGTAAAATACATGGTATGTTAGATAGTGACATACTAAGGAGAAAAATAGAGGGGGGCAGGAGATAAGATGCTTTGGGGAGGGGTGCCTGACTGGCTCAGTCTGTTCAGCATCCGCCTCCAGCTCAGGTTATGATCCCAGGACCAGCCCTACGTCGGGCTCCCCGCTCAGCCGGGAATCTGCTATTCTCTCTCCCTCTGCCTGCCGCTCCCCCTGCTCATGTTCTCTCTCTCTCTCTCAAATAAATAAAATCTTTAAAAAAAAAAAAAAAAAAAAAAAAAAAAAAGCTTTGGAGGAAGTTGGAGGTTTTTAAATAGGGCAGCCAAGCAAGGCCTCGCTCAGAAGGGACTCTTTGAGCAATATCCTGCAGGAAGTGAGGCGATCTGGGGAAGAGCATTCCCAGCACAGGGGTATCAAATTCAAAGGCCATGAGGTGAGAGTATGCCTGGCAGGTTTGAGGACCAGCGATAAGCCCAATGTGGCTGAAATGGAACAGACAAATACAGCTGTGAGAGGGAGCTGGGGTTAAACAGCTAAGCAGGGCCCAGATTCCACCCCTGGGAGGTCATACAGGGAAGAGACTTGGCTGTGAGTGAGACATGAGACCACAGTAGCTGGGAGCAGAGGAGTGGCATTTTAGTAGGATCTTTCTGGCAGCAGAGTTGAAAGAACTGAGAGGGGACACAGATAGAAATAGGGAGACTAGTTTCACAGGCTATTGTCCTTTCCTTGTTTGCTCCTCAAAACCATCATCGCCTCTCACTAGGACTCTGCCATAGCTTTCTACCTGGGCCCCCTCCTTCTTTTCTACCCCTTTCCCTCCCTATTCTACCCAATGGAGTGAGGCCAAATATCTGCTCAAACTCCCCCCGCCCCGCCCTCTAGGGACAGTCAGTTAAAAGCTATTAGAACTCAAGCTCTCTCTGCACAACAGGGCCCTGCCTTACCTGCCCTACCTCATCTCCCACACCTCGCCACACACAACCAACACACCAACGACAATATTCAGCGTTCTCAAATACATCGACACAGTCCGACCTTGCCTTTGCTCTCTGATTGGAACTGTCCCACTTCCACCTACTGAAACTTTCCCAGCCTGCCAAGGTTCTCCTCAAATCCCACCTCCTCCATGAAACCTCTCCAGACCCCTCAACTAGATGCTCCCTTGCCTGCCATTGAACGTTATACCATTGCGTCTGTCCTCGTTGATGGTCTTTCCATCTGTATTTGTCCTGTCTCCCTCCTTGGACTACACGTTCCCTGAGGACAAAGCATGGCTCAGTCATCTTCATCTCTACCGCAGCATGGAGTGACACTTCTACAGAGTGACCGGTCATCAAATGAAATGATGACAACACAAACCTTCAGTGACCAAAATTCCATAACTTCAAATGGCCTCTTGAAATCAGTTCATCATCTCAGGGTAACTATTTTAATTAGTTGATTATAAACATATTGCAGTCTAACACAGACAAAAGTCCAGCAGAGAAGAATCTGTTATATTTTATGCTAATAATGCTCAGCAGCTAAAAGATCAAAAACGAACACAAAAAGAAAACGCTTCTTATGATTAACTGCCACCAAAAGTTTTCTATTTAGGAAGATATTCAGCTAAATTTGGAAGACTTTTAATGCTGGACCTCAAACCTCAGGAAAATTGATCCAGTTAAATATTTTAAGTGTTTGTTTTTATTGGAGGGATTTGATGCAATCAATGCTAATCTCTTTATGGAAAGGTGATTCAGACACACTAAAAATTCTACTTTCTCCTTTGTGGTGTTTTAAAACAGTCTTATTCCTGCATAATTTATAATAAGAATCTAGAAACACTGAGTCAGATTTTCCCAATGACTATCATTAAAATGTGGAGGTGGAGAGTGGATTTGTATGGCCCAAATCATTTTTTAAGAAAGTATGAGTTATTAACTTAGATATCCTGCCACCTCCTCTCTGAAGAAACTAACACTGGTATCCAAATTTCAAATATGAAATAAAGACTTAAAGGAGCCCTCCTCCAGAAAGCAGGACAAGGAAAAAGAGGATTTGAGAATCAAACTCAGATTTAATTCAAAATGAAATCTTAGCAACCATTCTTTATTTCAAGGCCTTAATGATGAATCTCAACTTTGTGATAAAAAATTATGTCAACAGTTGAGTGACTTCCAGAGATTTAATTTGTTCTTTTGAAAACCAGATTAAATATTAGACCATCATTTCCTATAGATGATAGGTATTATATATTCTGGAGGAAATCAGTAAGTGCAAGATAAATATGAATTAATTTTAAATATTCTAATTGGATATTTTTTCTACATCATCCACATCATTTGAATCATTTTTAGCAAAACATTTGCACTATATACTCCCATTAAAACGGGATTCCTTTCTAAGAGGAGAAAGTGGTTCTTGAAATTCCAGTCTAGATACAATGAGAGAATTCAGTGCAAATGAAAGTAAAAAATGAACCAGCTCTGTGTCCTAATCAGGAGATTTAGAGGCAGAAGTGAGATCAGTCATCACAGTGAAGGCATAGGACAAAAAAGTTGAGAATATATCAGAAACACTGACAGAAAAATCAGAAAAAAAACAGACTTTATAAACCAACTACCCATCACTGCTAAAAGACTCCTCTTATCCTTTCCTTTAAAAGAAAACATCTTAATCTATCATATTGAGTGTCAAAAAGATGGAGAAATCCTTAGCAAGATGATATACATAAAATAGTATATAGATCCAATTTGGAAAAACAATCTTGAAATTCCATGACGGCTTTTGAACCCACATGCCTAAGTGTGCTCCCACCCAGAAGTAGGTCCTGAGTCAAAGATTCAAGTCCATGCGGCTTATTTGGGAGCCTCAGAAAACGCTGTTCAGGGAGTGCGAATGTGATACACGGGAAGAAAAAGCAGCCTACAAGGGATGTAGAAACAGACCTCAGAACTGTCTCACCCAGCAAGTGGGGAAGCTGGGCTGTTCATCAGCCAGTGGTTAAGACTGTTGAGTGTGGGGCTGGGAGAGTGTTAATTCCTTAGCACTTGATGCCAGCCTCGAGCAGGAGCCAAGAGGTCTCCCAGCCCGGAAAGAGAAAGGAGGTCTTCAGGCAAGGAAGACCTACAGACCTTCAGGCGGGTACCTGCAGTCAGCAGGCCTCCACCCCGAAGACAGTAAGGTCCCAGAGGTAGACAGGGCATTAACATCATTGTCTACACTTTATCCTCCAAAGGAACGCCATTCCCATCTATGGTCATATCTGTGGTTGGTGTTTGATATCAATCATCTCTTCCTTTTCTTGACAATCCAACAGAGAGAATATTTCACATTCAAGCCATCTACCCCTAAACTATAAAGTCTACAATTTTAGCCTACCTAGGTCTGTATTTCTCCCCTTGAGTCTATTTTCTATTCTTCATAAATTAAGACTCTTAAGTCTACTCCTGTGTTGTAAATTAATATCAATCTTGCTCTTCATTGAGTTGTAAAAAAAAAAAATTACTCCTTTGGTAATAGACTTTATGATCCATAAGACATCCAAGAAAAATGATGGTCCATGTGGTAAGAGCTCAGGTCACACTAGCATCCAAGGAATCCTTGGTGGTATTAGAGCAGAAGTAACTTTTGCATTTCCAAAAGTACACATTGTCACAAAATAATGGGCAGGGGAACACGAGTAGGGGAGACAGATCTAAAACTTAACTGGGAAGGAGCACAAAGAAAAGTGACTTCACTGGCTTGGAACAAATTTAGTCTTAAAAATAGTCCAATTTAACCACTATTTTTCTTTGGCTGCAGGGACAGTTCCTTAATATATTAGTAACTTCGTCCTAGGCCTGAAAGATTCCTCTTTAGCTTCAGTGTTTATATAGTCAAAGTGAGACAGTAATGTGCCTAGGTAAATTTTACCTTAAACAACCTTGACTGATATAAGCACCTGATAAATATTATGCTTCATAATTTCAGAAAAAAAATCAATTCAGGGAATTTAGGAAACAGGCTGCAATTAATGGGAGTGTAGCATTATAGGTTTCTTGGATTAGACAGACTTATTGTTACTCAACAGATATACTGACCACTGAACAAATATTGCCTGGTTAAAATTAAATTGTTTAGGTTTGAGATTGCCTAACCTAGTTTTAATGAAGTCCTTGTTTGTAAGTCAAACAAAAATGAAAAAATAGACAAGTACACATAACTGAAACTTTCTAGATGCTTAGAAGCCCACTCCTTGGCTACTCTTCCCTAGGGCCATTTACAAGCATCTGACAGAGCCACTGTTGAATGAGATTGCTATCTCGTGGTAGGTTTTATATTTAGGTGAGGGTCCAGCCACACTACCAAACCCACCACGCCCCTGAAACAAACCATTTGTCATACAATGCAGTATTTTAAAAATCAGACATCTCTCGTTACAGTAAATGACATATATCAAAATCAGTATCTGTAGGATCCAAATCAGTGCTTCTCAAACAATCTGTGATGAAGAACCATTTTTAAATTAGTATTTCCAATCTATCATATGCTGATACTTTTGCAAAATATATTAAAAATGAATTATAGGAAAATGAATTTTTAAATACACAAAATGGAAGTCCAGTTTGTTATTATTACTATTATTATCAGATTCAATAGGCATAAAATCACTGTCAAATTTCTTTAAAAGTTTCTCAACACTTACTCAAAATTTCAGTACTTATCTTGTCACAGGCCAGTAACAGTTGGTGGGGCAGCCCTGACCTGGGCCCACACTTTGAGTAGCACTGATTGAGCTAAAATACCATGTGCAAAAAAAATAAAATAAAACAAAACAAAGTACTGTGCATGTATTCACTCAAAAGATATACTTTACCTCTGACATTCTTTCCAAATCCCATAGAAGAAACTTTTTTGTCCACTTGTTCACTATTGTTTGATTTCTCCTTCATAACGTCATCATCACTAACAACATCAGCAGAAAATTTTTTCTTTTTCCTTTTCTTGTGTCGAGGAGGAAGCTTTTTTGGAAAAGTAAACATTGGGAATATCACAAGAAACATTGCAATGGCACAAAGGAGGAATCCACTCCACCTAAAAAATTGGGAAATGTGAATAGCATTTATGGCTTTTGCATTATGAATGAGAACAAATTGGCAAAGTAGAAGTTCATGGTAATAAATTCTCCAGGGAAAACTTTTGTAAAGCAAAACAATTGTAAAACAGTAGGAAGTTGGACAAACTAAGAAAACAGAGGACTCCTCCCTATGTTCTAAATGAGAAATCTACCCGATAATTATACTAATAATATTCACTAAAAGTAGCAACCGGACTAGAATTTTATGGAAATATTTGTAAGTTCTGCTATTATGTGCATTTCATAATAAGTCAAAAAATATAAATAAATAAATAAATAAATAAATAAATAAATAAAATAGAAAAATAATATAGACTTTACAGCATGCTTTGTGGGCCAAAATACACACATTTTTCTCAGAAGAAAACCATTCATATCTCATATAAAACGTATTTTAAATTGCTAATGCCATTCAAATATTTTTCTGCAAGCACTTAAGAATATATTGACCCTCTTAGCTAGCCCTGACAACACTTAACCATGAGGGCCACCAAGACATTTATATTTGATCGTTGCCTTCAAGAACTTACAACCTACTTGTGAGGGAGCTAAAAATACAAGAAACAATCTCCAAGAAATGCAAGCACGTATACAATTAAGTGTCAGATCATGTGGTACAGACTACGAATACTAGAAAGGTTCAGAGAAAGGAAATGTGTGTCAGAAAGCTTCCTAGGAGAAGCAGACTGTGAGCTACGTGGAACTGAGAGTCTGTCTTTGAACTCTTCTGGGGTTGCCAAGCTGCAGAGACCAAGAAGCAAATGCAGAGAGTAGTACTCAAATTCGAGTCCTGCCTTAGAGCCATGTGGTAAGGCCTTGGGCTTCTTGCCTGCACAATTCCTCAGGGGCAATCTCTCAGCCCCCTTTCAATGCTTTCTTAGCAACTAGAAGCCCCTGATCATACGGAACAGTGTTGCCACTTTCTTACTAGGACTCCTCGGCTCTAAATCTCTGTCCTTGAAGCCTGCAAGTTCTTGACGCTTAGACTCTGTCCTCTGTCTCAGCACATTCCCATCAGTTGTAACCTGAACGCAAGCAGCATTCTAAGCATCAATGTTGAATTCAACCCATTAGGAATGCAGATCGATTGCAAAGTGAACATTCATTTAAAAAAAAAACAACAGTGCTTCTATTAAAGTACTGTTATCATCTGTTAAAGGTCACAGTTTCAATGACAGAATAATTCCAAGAACCAGTCATTAATAATCCAGTATGCTATTTTCAAAGCTACTTAAATTTATAGCAAATAAAGATTTTTAAACAACAGGCTTTATTTTGAGAAGATTGCTCAGGGCAGACTTCTAGCAATTTCAATTTATTCAGTATATAACCAAGAACCCAGTGACTGACATAGATTAGGTACTCAAAAAATTTCCTGAATAAATAAACTGAATGAGATATATATTTTTTTTAATTTTCTTTAAATGTCTGCAGAGAACATCGCTGTGATCATAGCTGGCCCCTGTAGTACTTGGCTGCTTACGAGGCCTTTACCAATAAATTGCCCCTGCTTATCTACCACCTTTGAATCTCCTTCTACAATTCTGCGTTCAAGCCCCTTGGACTCCTTCAGTTCTCAAAGCCGAACAGGACGAACAGCACAACATAAGGGACAGTTCTTCACCTACAGCTTCAGACAAATGTGGTTTTTTGTCTTGTCTTTATGACTTACTGGCTCTAAGATCCTGGCGAAATTATTTCACTTCCCCAAACCAATCTTCTCATCTGAAAGGGGAATAATGCTAACTGCTTTTTGGAGTCATCAAAATTAGTAAGACAATGTATAGAGTGGACCTAAAAAAAGAAATGCCTGCCCCCAAATCAGCAATCACTTCATGGCAGCTAGTTTTGCGTTTGTTTTTTTGTAGAGCTGTACTCACGCCTCCCCACACCTCCACTCAGAGCCATCGACTTAAAATTACATGCAAACATTAAAGATACACTTATAGTAGTCCAGAGTAAGAGTAAATACCAGAAGGAGGGGAAGAATTATAGCAAATAAACAAAAATAACATAAAAATAGTATAAAAGTTTGGGGTTTTTTCAAACCAGAGCAAACTGGCCCACATTCTTCAATGGTCTTCAGCAGCACTGACAAAATGTATGATATAATGATGAGGCCAAAAAAGACCCCGAGGGAAGCTGAGGAAGACAGAAAGTGTGTTTGAGGGGCACCTGGGTGGCTCAGTCAGTTAAGCGTCTGCCTTTGGCTCAGGTCATGGCCCCAGGGTCCCATGATAGAGCCCTGCATCGGGCTCCCCACCCAGCGGGAAGTCTGCTTCTCCCTCCGCCCACCCCCCACTCATGCACGTGCAAGCACGCTCTCTCTCTCTTTCAAATAAATAAAATCTTTAAAAAAAAAAAAAGAAAGAAAGAAAAGAAAGTGCAAGTTATGTGAGGAAAAGACTCATCAGTAACAGCTAAAGTTGAAAAACCAGGGGCCCTAAGTCCCTTTTACAAACCATTCGTCAGAGACTATTCACAAAATGGGGCCAGTTTAGTATATTGACTAAGAGCTGCGCCCTGTACTCAGTTTCTTATCCCAGCTCTCACTGCCTTGGAGGCTTTGGGCAAGTTATTCAAATCACTGGGCATTAATTTCCTCATCTGTAAAACGGGCATAATATTAGTGAGTACATATGGTTGTTATATAGGTAGGCTTAAACATATGAGGCTCAAACAAAAATGTTTGTGAAGCTCTTAGTAGAATGCTTGACACACAGTAAGTACCCAATAAACACTGGCATTATTCATTCCTTCCTTCAGTCTTTCAGCATATGTTTATTGAAAAATCCATCATTACTGCTAGGCATTGAATTAAATAGCATTGTATCAAATAACTCTGTCTTAGGTCAAGGTAGAAATCTATTACAAACAGAGCCACTCAATAAATGAAATTCCATTTTTAATATTGGACCATGGAAATAAATTCCTGAACATGGATTAAATTAATAATAGCTAACACATACTAGGTAGCAAGAACTATTTAAAACCCCACATATATAGACTCATTTATTCCTCACAATAACTCTATGAAGTAGATACTGTAATTACTTCCATTTTATGGAGTCTTTTAAAACCAACAACTGAGGCACAGAGAAGTTAAGTAACTTCCCCCAGGGTCACACAGCCATTAGTTGGCAGACTGAGATTTAAACCCTAGACACTATGGCTTTGGGGTCTGTACTCTTAATCACTCTACTTTGCTACCAATTAGATCGATGTCTAGAAAACTTTTAAAAGTCAGCATAAAGTCCTTGCAAGCCTAAAGCTCCTGTCTCCTTCCTTCTCCCTGACCCCAAGTTGGTCCTCCTCTCCTTTCCCCCTCTCTCTAGATGTTCCCTTGTTGCCATGCTCTTTTCATGGACACCGATAGAACACAGAATGTACACCGAATGTTCATAAACACATTGTCCTTTCTATTGTCTTGTCTAATCTACTTTTCTGAGAATAAAAAAAAAAATCCTTACTCTGGTTTATTTCAGAACTGCAAAGAAAACAGTAGTTGAGAACAAAAATTTCACTATTAGTCAAGAACTTAAAACTCCTGTGTTATTCCCCTAATGCTGACAAGGGAACTTCCTTTTGTATGATTTGAAAATTCTGCGAGCCCAGCTTCATCTAGATCTTAGCACATCCATCTTCAAAGAGCGTTACTTATGAAAATAAGAAGGGTTATGTAACTTAATTAATATTTCTTAGCTGCTTTGAAAATAGACAGCGTTAAGCATTATTCCCCTGTACTTCAGAGTTATGAGATTATCTTACAATGAAATGCAGAGATAACACAAGTGCTCTAAGAAACGCTTTAGAAAGTAATTAGTTGACACTAATTTCTAATACTGAATTATTCCCTTTGTTATAAAATGAACCTGTCTTATCAACGTATACCTATTACTAATCTATGCTAAATGAATTCAGGAAGCCAGTACTTTTCGGTTAGTGCTTGCTATCATGCAGAAATAACTTACGTTCAAGTTGAGGATTATAAAGAACTGAAACACAGCCCTGGCCATGTGGATAAATAACCTAACATCCGAAGTTGGAGTTCTCATTCTAAGTCCTAAAAATTACTTATTTAGCAAGACAATTAAGGGCTAGCAAGTGAGAGAACAGCTAAATCTCCAGCACTCTGTAGGAAAAACAATTACCAAGTGAAAAGATTCACTAAGAGTGTGACAATGGAAAAGGGGGGTGCTGGAGTTTTGGGCAGTCGGGGAGGGTTGATAAAGCAGAAATGCAGATATAATAAGGAAGTGGGAAGAAAATATTTTTTAAAAGGCACAGAAAAGATCATGAAAGCCAGGACTCGAGTACACAGGAAAGCCCCAACACAGCCACCTTCTCCTCCTCCACTCTGCTATTTACAGCAAAAAGCACCTCGACCCTAAAGGAGGTGGATTAAGCCGATGTTCCCAGGCCCTCAGCATTAAGTTTCCCTTTGCTGCTGTAACAAACTACCCCACCTTAGTGGCTTAAAACAACAGCAATGTGTTATCATATAGCTCTGGAGGTCAGAAGTCTCAAGCGGGTTGGCAAGGCTGCATTCCTTCTAGGGGCTCTAGGGAAGAACCTGTTTTCTTGGGTTTCCGAGATTCTAGAGTCCCGAGTGTGTTCCTTGGTTCAGGGGTACCTTCCTCCATCTCCACAGTGTGTCGCACTTCAACCTCTGCTTCAATCACCGTATCTCTTTCTTACTCTGACCCTCCCGCCTCTCTCCTTCCCTAACAGGGACCCTTGTGATTATACGGGGACCATTCCCGTCCCATCTCAAGATCCTTAACTTAATCACATCTGCAAAGTCTCTTCTGCCATGTAAGCCAACACTTTCATAGGTTCTGGAGATTAGGACATGGATATCTCTGGGGGATTACTTTTCTGCCTTCCACTCCCTTCTAGGTGACTTTTAGCTGTTTTTCATAGTCCCATGGGGGAAATTTTTATTTTAATTACAAGGGTACTACAACTTGAACTATCCTTAATAACAAATGAAATGAAAAATGCAGTAAGCAATTCTTACCAGTTTCCAATGAAACGAGGGTCATTCTGGTCAAGGTTAACAGGACTTCTGGGATCGACATAAAAACCAATAAGAAGTCCACCTAATAAATATCCCACTGCAGGACCAAGAGCTCCCATGACATACATGATGGCTGAGAAGACAGAAGGGGGACATGAAATACAGAAACACGTTACTGAAGTTTTAAGAGTTGTCTGATACCAGTCATACCACATATGTATGTCACAGACCCGGTTAACAGCATCCAAAAGCAAAGAACTTTAGAGATGTGTCTATATTTATATTTGGGTTTCAAATCATGCCCTTTATTTAGCTGCTGCCTGTTGTCCTTTTAGAACATTAGAATCATCTCTGGACAGCTTTTCAGTAGCTTCTGTTTTGTTTTTTAATGTAAGTGCTCGGGCCCCACCCCAGACCCACTAAATTTAAATTTCTGGAAGTGCTAGTTAATGAGGAGTCACTGGATGACTCAGAGAAGATAAAAGGTCGTCTCAAGGTTAAAAAATGAATAAATAAAAGGTCATCTCAAGAAGAAAAAGAAAAAAAGTAGTTGTCACTTGTCACAGCTGGAAGATTCCAACAGACTGAGGGAACTCAAGGCCAGATTCTGCCATGAAGCTGGATTTAATTGAGTTGCCAAAGATGCTTAAGCACCTCAAATCATGAATTTTTTCAAATCACCACTTTAGAATCAAAGAAGAGCGCACAATGCATTTGGTTTATTGCTAATTGAGGAGTCTTACTTAAAGATTAATAAATCTCCTTAAATGGCATCAGTGAAAAGATCCAAACAGATAGCACCAATCCACAGCTGAATTAGAAAATAATTTTTTAAAGCACATGACCAAGCAGGAGGAGAAGGGGTTGTGTCAATAGATCAGAAAGTTAAATAAATAAAATCTTTTTTTTTTTTTAAGAGGGGGTGCCTGGGTGGCTCAGTCGGTTAAGTGGCTGCCTTCAGCTCAGGTCATGATCCCGGGGTCCTGGGATCGAGCCCTGCATTGGGCTTCCCTGCTCAGGAAGGAGCCTGCTTCTCCCTTGGCCTGCTTCTCCCCCTTGTGCACTCTCTCTCTCAAATAAATTAATAAAATCTTTTTTAAAAAACAGATTAGAAAGTGTGTCATTCTATCCAAAAAGAAATTGGCCATCAAAATGGTCTTTAGCAAAAAATAACAATAAATTCAATGTCATTCTTTTATACTGTTTTCACTGCTGTAATATCAAATAAAAAATAATAATTTTGTCAAATTTTAAATTTTGAGATAGGATATGAAATTTCTTGAAAATCATAGCAAAAGCTGGAGTGTGTCTAACACTCCAAACCTACTTTTTTTTTCCTGTTAAAACTTACTTATTTGGGGAGAAATCTATAAACACTGTTAAGATACTCCTGTGTTCAAGGCATGACAAACTCAGGAGTTACATATTTCTCATTTCTACTGCCATCGTGCATTTAAACCACTGAATAAATAACGGGTTTGCCATACCCTTTAAATAGTACTATATTTACCAAAAAGCAAATTGAACTAATCAGAATAGCTTCACCTTAATTTATCTTCTGCACCTAAATAAACTTCGAATAAACTTGTACCTCCTGTTACTTATAACTACAGACAGTAATTTAACACCTGCTCTCACTTTTCACACTATTTCAAAAGAGAAAGCGCAGTGTTTATTTATTTTACAGAATCATCTGCTTATAACAATAAGACATTAGGTACTTTGACTTCTCCATCTGTGTTTGGAAATGGAGAATGGAGGGAAGCATAGCCACAAGTAATTGGTATTCTCTTGGAAGCACACTTTTTGGCGTTCTTTTGGAAGTGTGCTCTTAATAAAATAAAATCAGAATTCTGATAAATACCTTGTTAACCTCTCTGGTTATAACCTGAAACAGAACTCAAGAAGAAAAAGTGCTTTTTCAGTCCCAGGTTTTCCCATATGCATATGAAGATAAAATTTATGTTTACACCTCCAGGCAAACCAGCACCATTTACAACTTAAAACTGTAATGAGGCCAAAATGTGACATGAATCATCTTCCCAAAATAGTTCTTTTGGCATGAAAGGGACTGTCTTACAAACACAGACAGGGAAAAGGGTATTTCCGCCATACTGTTTATGCCTGGGGCACTTGAGTGCAGCCTCTCGGAACGCCAAGCATCAGCGTGCACGATGGCTGCTGGCAAGACCTCGCGATTACACAGCGCATGGAAAACCAATTAAATACCATTCACCAAAAAACCTTAACTACTTTACAAAATACGGAGAAAAGATTTTTTAAATGCAGCTATGTAATCAGAAGAAAAATATTTGTAATATAGAGCAAACACTGAGGCCAACTGAATCATTCTCATAAAGAGGTACATACATATACCTATATAATTGTACTATATATGAGGCTACGTATAGTGGCATAACTACACTACATATGCTATATCTATAAATCAGCAAATATACAACACTATAGAGAATCATTCTGGCCACTGAGCTAACATTTATCAATCGATTAACCAATGGCACTCATTCAGAACATATTAGAGGGGCAGATTGTTGATGCAAATTTGTATTACTCACCCCCCCAGTCCAAAATTCCCGATCTCTCTTTCTCTCTCTCTCTCTCTCTCTCTCACACACACACACACACACTGCTTTAAAAAAGTCTAAACTGCTCTGGAGTTCAAGGGTGGGCCAAGTTGGTCTCCTGCTGCCATTTCAATCTTAAAACCTACCGCCTGCCCCTCAGGGCTCCACTCAGACTGACTCTCCGAACAGGCCTGGGCAGAGCCACCTCCCTTCCCTTGAGGACCCACACTGCCCCCAGGCCTTCCTGTCTGTCTGAATCCTGCCCCTTCTTCAAGGCCCAACCGAGTCCAGCATTGCCCGTCCTCCCCTGAGTGGTCTCTGTCTCCTCAGAATCACTGTAGATGACATATAATCTATTCCAGTGTCCTCCACACCTTTTCATCATGCATCCCTATCAGTAAAAGGTTTCAAACATTTCCCCCCACAGTGTCCTTTTCTGTATAAATAATGCGTATTTACCACCAGCCTTATTCTCACAGCTCACACCTGATTTGTCAGTAAACCCTGCTGGTTCTACCATCAAATCATATCCAACCTGCAGCTCCTTCTCCGTGTCTTCACCTTGGCCCAAGCCACCAAGGTCACTCATCTGGAAAATTGCTCCAGGCCACAGTATCCCTGCAGTATCCCTGCTTCTGCCCTTCCCTCCCTACAACGCATTTTCAACACGGCAGACCTCACAATCCTCTAGAAACGCGAGCCACGTCATGTCACTTCTTGGCTCACACCCTCCAGTGGCTTCCCACCCCACTCGTAATAAAAGCCCAAATCCTTTTATGTGGCTACAAAGACCTGCCCCCACCCCGGCCCCACCTCCTAGTATCTCTCTGCTCCATCTTCTGTCCTTCTCGTCCGTTCACCCAGCTCCAGTCAAACTGACCTTTTCCCTCTTCTTCACCCTGCCAGGCACATTCCCATCTGACGGTGTCAGCACTCACTCTGTGTGGGTGTGGGTGCAACCCTCTTCCTCCGGGTAGCCTCATAGCACTCCCTTACTTCCTCCAGGCAGTAGGGACTTCAACACTCCCTTCTCACTGAGGCCTTGCTTGGCCATCCTATCTAAAAATTTAAAACTTTTTCCCCAATTCTTCCCACTCTTTCTCTGCTTTCTTTTTCTCCTTAGCGTATGTTGGTACCCAACACACTCCCTATCTCCTTTGTTCATCTTGTGTGTTACCGGTCCTCCTCAATGAGAACATAAGCTCCAGGAGGACAGGGATCTTGCCGGTGGTGTTCACTGACAGTAGTGTAGGCCGCTCGACCCACTTGGCTCCCACTTTCCATTACCTTCATCACTCCCAGTCAGTCCGTGAACATGCTGCTGTCATTAACAACAGATGTCAGTGATAAAGGTCGTCTTCACTGTGTATCAGCTCTTGAGCTCGTAGCCAGACACTATCAGGTGGATAGTTCCATGTTCTTTGACGGTGTGCCACCAGAACCGAGTACACCATCACTGGTTTTCTCTCACGATGAGCTTACACTGGGAGTCCAGGCTATCCAGTGAACGAGCCATAGAAATAGAACTAGAAGTTCCGAGTTTCAAGAGTGGTCTAATTTCAGTCATACCGCAGATCTATGTCACAGTTAAACCCAGTTAACAGCATCCCAAAACAAAGAACTTAGAGATCGTGTCTGTATTTATACTTGGGTTTCGAATCATGCCCTTTATTTAGGGGCTGCTGTTGTCCTTTAGGACATCAGACTCATCTGGAGAATTTTTTGCACCCCAAAGGACTGTCCTACCTCCCGCCTGGATTGTACACAATTGAGCTTCCTACGGCTTTGAGAACCCCGGACCATTCCATTCATTTGAAATTGAGTACGCCTTGCTCTTCATTTCTACTTCTTCCTCCAAATGTTTGTCTCTTATCTTTTGAAGCAGCTCTTCATCCTCGACAGCGGGATCCATATCGTATACAGTACTATGCAGTGGTTAAATCCCAGACTACAAGCTCCTCGGTTCGAACCCCCGCTTCCATTATGTATATAAAGCGCTTAGCATATAACAAACATAAAGAAATATTAGTTGCATTTTTATATGTTGAATGATCACCTATTCATTCTCTAACAAGTATTATTAAATATTAATTTTGGATAGGCCAAACACATCCATTATTTAACAGAAGGCATACTTATCTTTATATTATCTTAATAAATTATCTTTTCTGGAATCACTATTTTTGATCCAGGAGTTAGTTTTGATAATGGCCCGGGCAGATGGGAGTGGGAAAAGAGAACATGCAGGTCTTTCTTTCCTCACACAAAGGCCAGTATAGACCATCTTCCTGAAGCTGAGAATGTGCCTGTGGTTATTATTCTTTTTTTCAACCTTTAGGTTTTTTTCTAATGATTACAAAATATAATATGAATTCCTTGTAGAGAAAACTCTCAAGAGCACAAAAACTTTTTTTAAAAAGATCACCAACAATCCCTACCATCCAGATAATGATGATAATGATAGTAATAAATACTTTTTACTATGCATACACTGTGTAAGTTTTTTTAAGTAGCTGGAATTATACAGTAGTTATTGTTCTGTATTATGTTTCCCCATAATACCACAAACATTTCTTATGTCAATAAATTCTCCTGGAACATTTGTTATGGCTAAATGGTGTGTTATCATGTGGCTATGACATACTTCCTTTAATAATACCTTACTGGTACCAGCTATCCTATCACCAGTATCTGATTGGGGCTATTCTGAAGATTGTATCAACCCTTTGTTATTACATATGATGCACAGATCTAGACCCTAACCTGAGGATTACAACCCCCCACCCCAAACCCAACTCAGCCGGCGAGCTTCTGTAGAGCAAAGGAGCCACTATTAAATGAAGGGGGCCTAGGGGCACCTGGATGGCCCAGTCAGGTAAGCATCTGCCTTTGGCTCAGGTCATAATCCCAGGGTCCTGGGATCAAGCCCTTGTTGGGGGGGGGGGGTCAATGCTCAGTGGGGAGTCTGCTTCTTTTCCTCCGTCCCTCCACCCCCCATGCACACTCTCTCTCAAATAAATAAATAGCATCCTTAAAAATAAAAAATAAATAAATGAAGGGGCCGGTGGGGCCGGCTCTTGGCCTTCACCTTGGACATCACGGTCAGTTTGACAAAGAAACCACCTTTGAGGACGGCTGACCCACCAACAACTTAGTAACTGTTTCCTCTCCTGCTTCCAGCACGGGAATCCTGCACTTAACTTTCCCCAAGTTGTTTTACCTTTAGACCTTCCGTTTTAGTTTTCTTCCTAAATTATTTTTCACCCTATTTTGTGATCATTTATGCTTCTATACATTAAAGCACATTAACTTCTATTTTTAAATCCATTTACCTTCACATTTTTAACTTTTCTCCTCCTGTAGATTCAACCTTTATTCTCATATAATACCTCTTTTTACTTTTACGTCATAAAGTTTTTAGCTGCTGCTCTCTTACTTTACTTTGTAATGCATTTTATCTTTTTAAAAACACTTTTCAGGGGCGCCTGGGTTGCTCAGTCGTTAAGCGTCTGCCTTCGGCTCAGAGTGTGGTCCTGGAGTCCTGGGATCGAGCCCCACGTCAGGCTCCTCTGCTGGGAGCCTGCTTCTTCCTCTCCCAATCCCACTGCCTATGTTCCCTCTCTCGCTGGCTGTCTCTCTCTCTGTCAAATAAATAATAAATAAAATCTTTAAAAAATATATAAATAAAATAAAATAAAAACACTTTTCATAAGAATTTCGATCTAAAATTAACTATCAAGTTTTTCTTTCAAATTATTTCTTACCTTCTATTTCTCATACCTTAAGTAAGTTTACTTACGTTTTAGCCCTAATTATATTAGGTTAATTTTTTTGAAGATTTTATTTATTTATTTATTTATTTATTTGAGATAGAGCAAGAATGAGAGAGAGAGAGAACGTGCACACAAGCAGGGGGAGGGACAGAAGGAGAGGGAGAAGCAGACTCCATGCTGAGCAGGGAGTCCCACTCAGGGCTCAATCCCAGGACCCCGGGATCATGACCCGAGCCAAAGGCAGATGCTTAACCAACTGAGCCACCCAGGTTCCCCTAGGCTAATATTTTATTTTTATGAACTCCCTTGATTTTAAACTTTGAATCTTTGTTATACTCCTGAATTTTATGTTCTTTTTCATGTTCACAGCTTTCTCTTTCCTATCCTTCTGACAACACCTTCTTTTAACAGTCTTTGTTTCTCTTAGTCTTCTCTTTTTCTTGTTTTGTGACCAGTTTGGGTAAGAGCTCACTAGAAGCTGTGCCTGGCCTCACTGCTCATCCAGGCCCATCTCCACTGTCTCTGTAGTCCTGCTCTGCTGCCCTGCATGGCTTTTCCAGCCAGTTAAAGATGGTAGTTTGAGAAACTGAGGGTTAATTCTCCCCTGGGCTCAAGGCTCACTTTGCACGTGGCATATCTAATTAGCCGGACTCCATGACTGCTGCCTCACAGGAGCCAGTCATGACAAAATGTGAGTTCTAAACCCCAGGTCTCTGATGAATAAGCACTGACTCTAAAACCAGCCAGTCCCACAAAATGAAACAAACATGCCAGAGAGCTCTTCCTCATCCAGCTGCAGCCTGGCCTGGGGAGGGTCCCATGGGTTGACCTTCCCAATGGCTACTCGGAGAGAGGAGGCATAACACCACCCACAGAGCTCGCCTGCACCTGTTTCATCCCTTCTTGAAGCTGACACCTCCATTTCTGGCAGAGTTCAAAGACACTCCTCCTTCCTTATCACAAAAGCCCAAATTGACTGCATTGGTTTTATCTCAAATAGGGTTATTCTGGGGGGTCAGCAGCAACCAGGGAAACAGCTCTCTGTGCTCTACAGAATCCATGCTGAGTAACTTAACCTGCTTCTGAATCACAAGCAATGATTCCAGAACTCCTAATAGTGACCAGCCACCCATGAGCCCTGCTGGACTGCGGAAACCAGGGGCCAAACCAAAATCAGCAAAGACCCTTGTATCACAGATCATGAGAGTCACCTCCTTCCTAGCCTCAACCCCAAGTGGTGAGTAGGGCTCCACATTGCCAGATCAGAGGTCACTCACTCACCCCAGGTGCTCTGTGACGCCAGGCCCTGGGACAAGGAGGGGGCACGGCAAAGGTGCATAAGAGGGATGCATAGTCCTCCAGAAGAGGAAAGGTAACACCAACCATGATTCAAAACTCCGTAAGTGTAACAAGCACCAGCAATATGCCATGGACCATGGGAGAGGAATGATTAACTTGCTGAGGAGGAAGGACAGAGAAGGCTTTCGGGAAAAGATGACTTTTGACATAAGGTTGCAAAAATGGGGAATAAAGGACAGTAGAGGCTGAGGGGCCCATGTGGGCAAAAGTGTGCAAGTTTGGAAGTGCATGGCCTGTTCAGGGAATTACAAGTGATCTTGACCTGGAGGTGCAACTGCTTCCGAGAAGAGGGACCACCACTGACTCTCCCCTAGTCCCATCCAGGGGTCTAGGGACCCAGCCTCGTGCAGGCTGCCCAGCTGCTCTTCTCTGAGGACAGTGAGGATGGATGGCAGCATTGCACCAGCTTCCCCTACCAGTCAGTGGCATTTAGAAATGCTTTTGCTGTTGTTTTTCACATGGCAGTAGAGGAACAAGTCACTTCCACTGTGCATGCGATTGAGGGCAGGCCCTGACATCCAGAATGGAAGTAGAGCACTGGTCCTTGGGCTCACCTGAGCGCTTGATTGCCTTCCCCATTCGCCTTTCCTCCCTCTCTCCTTCTATATCAGTCACTAGAATGTAGTCAGAAGTCCCAGCCACCATGTTACTGCCAAAGGCCTCTCCTTCCACCTCATTCAGCTGTCCCTAGCTCTTGGGAGATTTAAAAAACTCCCGTTCTCACTCATTCTCTTCATTTATGGGCAGAATTCAATTGGGTGGACATCTTTTCTATCTGTTCAGTTTCTATGTTCAGTTTCTATGCCCTCTTGTCTTGGCAAAAGCAATTCCATTTTCCTTTAAGAACCACCCACCCTTCACTGCACAGCCTCAATGGCCTGTCATCCATGGGGCCCTGTCCTCCATGATTCATTGGTCACCAGGTGACCAACCCAGGCCAATCAAATGTTCTTCTCCCACATACCATGTGGCTCACTACTTACCTCTTCAGATCTATATTCAAATATCATTCCTCAGAGAAGCCATAGCTCACCACATATCTAAACATGGCACCCCCCATGTCCCCCACCCCTCACTCTTTATCACTTTGCCCTGCTGGGGTTTTCATTATGGCAAATACCACCAAATACCAACAATTACATTTGTTTGTTTGCTTATTCTCTGTCTCTCCTGCTGGAATGTCAGTTCCATGAGAACAAGGGCCTTTTTGTCACTGATGTCTTATCGATGCCTGAACACTGCTGACCATAAGCACTAACAAATATTGCTGAACAGAGAAGGGATGAAGACATGGACTTCCAATCTTGAGTGAAGTATCAAGAGCAACTGAAGTGGGTTTTTTCTTGCAACATGACCTTAAAGAATCATCCATTGGTTCCTGTTCCCTTAGACCCCTGGGGCTGTGCTGTCTTTGCGAGCCATCCCTACCCACCTTCCCCATAACGTCCTTGGTTTGACAGAGCTGGCTCCTGTGATTTACAGCCACACAGTCTTGATTCTTATTCCCAAAACAGCTCCAGACTTGACCCTTACTTCTGCCAGGCTCTCCACGGTTAACACCCACCCCAGCTGGGTTTCCCCAGTTCTCAGAGCCTCATTGCAATTGGCCTGGATTGGCTGTGCCCTCATTTGAACTTGGTGTCTAATTAATCAGCCCTGCTCCATGTTGCTCCCCACTTCCCACTTTTCACCACTCGCTGTCCACCACTTCCCCCACATTCCCTCTGGCACAGGACCCACTTTCTCAGCTGCTGTACATGGCCAGTAAATGCTGCCGAGAACTGATGATGACAGGGTTTTGGGTTACAAGTGTAATTTAGGCTCAGTCCCAGGACCTGGGATTCACCCAGGATGGTCCCACGGAGAAACATATTGCATGCATGCCGATTAAACCCAGTCTAGGACATAGTGATAGGAGGTCACCCTTTTGAATATAGTTTGGTGGCACAACTGGTGCAGATAAGATGAGGACATGAAAAGCAATCCACACTTTACTGTGGTATCACAGCAAGGACACCAACTCACATTCAACTTGCACAATGTCTTGAAAATTAGCCAAAGTACTTCACAGCACCAGTGCACCATATTTAAAGAAAATAGTCCCTCGCTCGTTCCTTCCACTCACAAGCACAGGCAGATAAGAGACCTCTGATCTCGGTTATTTGGAACAGCAATTTTTTTCTCTTTTAAGTGATTCAGTTATTTTGACACAGGCCTGACAGTAAAAAAAAAAACAGCTGCCACAGCAGTCAGGGAATAGTCTATCACTTTGCTAAAACATCCAGAGAGCATTTAGGTCACAAATGAGAAGGAGGAAGCATTTAAGTAGATTCGGAGTGGTTTTTCCTTGCTACCATAGCAAGCAATAGTTGGTTTAAATTCACTATCTCCCTTTAAAAAAAGACTGTCTACAGAAAAGCTACCAGAATCAATAAGTGGATATAAAAAAGTTGCATGATACAAAATCAGTATTTTTAAAATCATATTTCTATATGCAGGTAACAGTCAGAAACAAATGCCATTTACAATAGAATCATAAAATATAAAATACTTGGAAATAAATCTGACAAAATATAGGAAACACCTATACACTAAAAATGACAAAACACTGCTAAAAAATTAAAGACGATCTAAATTAATAGACATATGCCTTGTTTGTGGGTCAAAGGACCCAATATTGTTAAGGTACCAATTTTCCCAACATGGATTGATATATTCTACCCAATTCCAAACAAAATCCCAGCAGACTTTTTTGTAGAATTGACAAACTGAATCTAAAAGTCAAAGAACATATGGAAATGCAAAGGACATAGATGAGCCAAACAATTTTGAGAGCAAAGTTAGAATACTAAAACTACTTGATTTCAAGATTTATAAAGATACTGTAATCAAGACAATGTGGTACTGGCTTAAAGACAGACAAGCAGATCAGTGAAATATAAAAGGACGCCCAAAAATCAATCAATCCATTAATTAATTAATTACAAATAAAAAGGAAAACCCAGAAACAAAACCACACAGGCAAAAGGACAAGTGACTTGTGACAGGGGTAAAAAAAGTAATTCAGTGCAAAAAGTAGTCTTTTCAACAAATGGTGCTGAAATCCATTAGATATCCATACATAAATTAACTCAAAATGAAGCATAGACCTAAATGTAAAACCTAAAACTATAAAACTTCTAGGAGAAAACAACTGAGGAAAACATTTTTCAACAGATAGTTTACCAAGGAAGATCTATGAATAGCAAAAAAGCACATGAAAGATGGTTAGCATCACGAGTCATTGGGGAAGTGCCAATTAAAACCACAAGGAGATACCACTAAAAGCCCTATTCAAATGGTTAAAATTTAAAAGACAAATTATACCAGGTATTGGTAAGGTTGTGAAGCAGCTAGAACTCCCCTACACTGCTGACGTGCAATGGAATATTTTACAGTCACTCAGGAAAACAGCTCGACAGTGTCTGAAGGAGTTAAACATATACCTATCATGCAATTCAAACATTTCACTCTGAGTACTTTCACAAGAGAAATGAAAGTATATGTCCATACAGAGGGTTATGTACAAATATTCCTAGCAGCTTTATTTGAAGAAGCAAAAAAAACTGAAAACAACCAAAACGTCCATCAAGAAGTGAATGAAATGGTGACTAACAAAATAAATAAATAAATAAATAAATAAATAAATAAATGAATAAATAAATAAGAGGTGAATTTTTTAAAAAAGTGAATGGATAAACAAATTGTGGTATATTCATACAATGGAATACTATTTAGCATTACAAAGGAATGAACTATTGATACATGCTAAAACATGGATAAATCTCAAAACAATTATGCTAAGTGAGAGAAAGCAGACATAAAAGAGTACATACTGTGTGGTCCAATTTGTAAAATTCTAAAAAATGCAAACTAATCTAAAGTAATAAAAAAGCAGTCTGTGGTGACCTGGGGGTGGGAGGAGGCCAAGCAGAAGGGAGGGACTACCTTGCAAGAGGCTCAAGGAAGATTTGACAATGTTGGATATGTTCGTAGTCTCAATTGTGATGACAGTTTCATGGCTGTGTGTGTGTGTGTGTGTGTGTGTGTGTGAAACCTTATCAAATCATATACTTTAATTATGTGCAGTTTGTTTCATGTCCATTTTACCTCAGTATAAAAAAAAGGACAACTGTTCTAAAACTGGGTTCTGGGGACGCCTGGGTGGCTCAGTCGGTTAAGCGTCTGCCTTCGTTCGGCTCAGGTCATGATCCCAGGGTCCTGGGATTGGGTCCACATCAGGCTCCTTGCTCAGCGGGGAGCCTACTTCTCCCTCTGCCTGCCACTCCCCCTGCTTGTGCTCTCTCTCTCTCTCTTTCTGACAAATAAATGAATAAAATCTTAAAAAAATAAAAAAATAAAAGTGGGTTCTGGTGATGGTTGCGTAATTCTGTAAAATTACTAAAAATCATTGAATTATACACTTCAAGTGGGTGAATTTTATGGTTTGTAAATTACGCATCGAAGAGCCATAAAAAAGACTAGAATGGAACATATCCTGTATTGAACGTTGTTAACTTGGGGTGGTGAAATTACAATGGGTTTTTTGGTGTTTTCCTTATAACTTTCCAAAAGTTTAGTCAGCAAAAAAAAAATTTAACATATCTTCTGGAATGAGTACTTTTATCTCTTTCGGGTACTAATACTCATCAAATATATCATCTTTTTGTCAATTTATGATAAATATTTTTTTTAGACTTGAAGGAAGTCTTTACAGGGTCATGGGCTTATTTTCTTTGTTCTTGTATCTACAGCAACTCCTGTGGAGGCAGCGAACACAGAGTCGGCTCTCAGCAAACCCCCAGTGCGCGAGGACACAATATTTGTAAAGCAGTACCCCAATTTTCTTAAGATTGATCTGCCCAGGGTGCCTGGGTGGCTCAGTCGTTGGGCATCTGCCTTCGGCTCTGGGATCGCGTCCTGCGTTGGGCTCTCTGCTTCTCCCTCTGCCCCTCCCCCCACTAGTTCTCTCACTCTCTCTCTTAAAAAAAAAAAAAAGATTGACCTGCCCAATACTCCATGATGACTCTTCCCAGACTAACTTTAAATCAGGGGTTGACAAATGACCTGCCAAACTCCATAAAACTGGACTGGAACACAGCGACATGCATTTGTGGACATATTTGTGTGACTACTTTCATCACAGCAACAGAGTTGAGTAGTTGCTACAAAGAGAGTATGGTCCTCAGACTAAAATATTTACCAGAGCAAGCCCTTTATATAAGAACAAGTTTGCCAACCCTTGTAATAAATAATGACAGTTATTTACTGCATACTTACTGTTTCAAATATCAGCTAAATGTTTGCACACATTATTTCTTTTAATTTTCACCTCTTACAGGTAGTTATAATTATCTAAGCTATGGTTATAACTCACAGAGGTATGGGTGGGTTTTTGTTTAAATGAATATCTGGAAAAGTCACTCTTTTACAAGTTTTATTTCTAACAACTTATATAGATTAAAATAAATGTAGAAGAAATATTTGTACGAAAAAATTCATTTGTAAAGTTAATTTTTCCAGAATTGGCAGTTTTTCAAAGATTCCATTTATAAGAGTATATCCCCAAGTAATTGCTGAACTACAATCCACCAGGAAGTAAAATGATATCATAGCTATTGTTTATTGACAATCTTCTGTAAACTACACTTGGTACTTAATATCTTTTGTAACTCTTGTTTGCCATTCAACACTAACAGCTTTCTGGGAAAAGAATATTGTCATTCCCAATTTACAGATGAGAAAGCTGAGTCCCTGAGAAGTTAAGAAGATCCTCAATTACTAAGTGGTAGAACCAAATTATAATTTGGCTCTATCTAAAACCAAAGACTAAATCTAAAACCAAAGACTACTCTTTTTCCATTTACGGACACATGTCTCTAAAATACAAAAGAAGTTTAATGGTAAGACGTATACAGGTCTCTACTACTGAAGAAATTAATCCCTTAAGAGCTGAAAATCTCAAAATATTTTTGGAACTGTTGATAGCAGCAGTCTTAAAAGCATTCTAAATGAAAGAGAAGTTCACTATTTAGATTTCCATCTCTAGTCTTATCACTAATTGGCTGCCATAAGGATGGCAGAGAAATGTACATTATATGAAAAGTACATTCCAAATATGTTGTTTGACATTTACTTCAATAATTACAGTGAAGACTCAGAAGAAGGTACCAGCTGTTAAGAGCAGATTAAATTTACCTCTGGGAAGAGTAATAAGTCACTGCCAGGAAGCACCTTCCAGGTAAACGGACAAAGGCATGACACACCTCCAGTTCGTTTTTAAGGCACTGGAAGAAGCATGATTCCCACAGGAAAGATTCGAGTCTAAAGCAACGCTCAGGCACAGGTGGAATGTCAAGTGCAAATGTTCCTCCAGTCGTTAACATCACCATGGTCATCTATTGGACTTCACAGGCATTCAAGTGATAGAAATGTTTTGGGACACCTTTAATATTATCTCCCTTTTCCCCCATTAATATATAGGAATTAGTTCTAGTACAGTAAGACTGCTTCCACCAGGGCTTATCACAAAGCTTAGTCATGTATTTGAAGAAGTGTTAGCAGTCAAAGTCTACAGCCACTGACCGCAGAACTATTACTGAAAGGTAACACTGGGCATTTATTACACGTGAGATACTGTGCTAAATGCCTTTATATGTATCTCGCACTTCATATTCACAGCAACCTTATGAGGTACCATTATTGTCCTAATTTAGGGCATTTTCCTTTGTAGTCACCTCCCTGATGAAATAACACAATCAATTCACCCAAATTAAAAAATAGGTAATCCCTGCCCTTTGTTATCTAACAATAACAAAGATAATCTACAAATACAAGCAGATTACCAAGTTAACACACGTAAACATTTTATGTTTCTTCTATCACACAACATTTGGAGTAGTAGAATAAATTCTCATTTGGAAAGCTAGTCTATAGTCTGCTTTTGTAAGAGAAATATGGCAGGGGCGCCTGGGTGGCTCGGTTGGTTAAACGTCCAATTCTTGACTTCAGCTCAGGATCTCAGGGTCACAAGATTGAGCCTCGCCTTTGGCTCTGAGCTGAGCGTGGAGCCTGCTTAAGATTCTCTCTCTCTCCTTCTCCCTCTGCCCCTCTTCACCCCCCCACCACCCACTCGCTCTCACTCACTCTCTCTCTCTAAGGAAGGAAGGAAGGACAGAAGGAAGAGAGGAGGATGGAAAATGACTGACCTAATACCAGGTGTTTTGTTTTAAAATAAACAGTATTGCTCAATGTCCTGGGGGCAATTATGATTCAAGTCAATATTTGAGTGGTTCATAAGAGTACTGGCTTTAGCATCAGATGTCTGTGTAGGTCTCAATCAGGGACTGGCTCCATGAATTTAGACAAGACACTTAATCCTGCTAGACATGCTTCCTCATCTATAAATAGGGGATCATAATTTATCTACTTCTGAGAGTTATTGAGGGGATAAATGAGATAATGCACATAAAACCCTTAACACTTACTAAGTGCTCAATGTCAGAGATAACAATTATCATTATTACTTCTATTATTATATCTAACTTCATAGTTAAAATTATGATTCTGAGACAATATAGGATTTTAAAGTAACTTCAGAGCCACCAAAGGATGACAATATTCTACTCAGTATTATTTTAGTGTTAAGTGTATTTTATTGTTTCCAAAGTCTTCCCATACAGAATTCACAAATCTTGTGATCAGGTCATCAGAATATTCAATTACTCAAAACACCTTACTCCCTCATTGTTAACCGATTGTTACTCAGTGAAATTATATTGTATGAAATATCTGGTGCTAAAATTATGAGTGATAAGAGGGCCATGCCCCTTCCTAAAAAGAGTTTATAGGGAACTCTTTCTTGAACAAAACAAGAAAAGATAATTACCAACATAAGACATTCTATGGCAAGTGCTAAATTGTGATTCCAATAAGGACGATGAGAAAAGGAGAGAGAGAAATGGAAGAAGAAAACTAATACTACTAAGTGCCTCCTCTGTGCTTCTTAAACTCAACAGCTAATTTTCCCAAGAAAATACCTGGAAGATGAATTTAATTAGTTCCCACTTCACAGAAGGATTCTGACCTGGGAAATGTTAAGGAATATAATCAAGTCACAAAACTAGTAAAGAGAAGATTCAAGCCCGAGTCTGTGTGACTCCAGAGTCCAAACCCTTACACCACAGCACGTAGGCTCCAATGTGATTTAAATGAGGCCACAGATTAAATCTTACTCGATACCCAATGAATATCAAAATCAAATCATTCTTTTAAAAATCAAATTGTCATTAGTGTTCTCCCAAAAGAAAGATATTAATTTATACATCAGCCAAATAATGCATAAGAAATCTCAATAGTAAGTCCTAATCTTTAAAAAGAAAATCCTGAATTGTCATTGGAGCTATTACGATTTTCAGAGCAAAGTTACCTTAGAGATGCTTTCATGAATTTACTATGTTAAATTTTCAAATTTACTCACATGCTTTGGCAAGTTTTCAAGGACATTTCTAGAGTAATCTCATCACTTATGGAGCCTTAATTCTGAGACCTGACTAGAGATAATATAGCTATTATGTAATATTTAATAGTTCAAAATGAGAAATTAATATACTTCTAAAAATACCAAAGAAACTAGTATATAAAAATGTCAACTGTGATCATCAAATATTGCTTTGAGTTCTAATTCTCTCATGCTCGTCCTAAGGCTTCTGCATTTTTTATCAGGGATGGTCTGAGTAAATAACATCACTTGATATATGGCAACTCTTTTTTATAGTTTAGCCCATTCTCAATGATACTGATTTATCACTCTCTTTTAAACCCATGAACCCATCCAATCTGTCAATTTTCAACTACTTTCAGGAAGTTCCAACAATAGGCAAATATGGTAAAGGAAAAACCAGATACTTCCTAAAAGCATTTTTAAAAATAAGATTTCTAAGTTGTGCCTAGTTAGCTTCAGTGCTTAAAGTATATTTAAGTAATATTATGTACCAAGTTTTCATAACTGTCTTGCAGCTTAGCCAATGGAGTTTTGGTAATGCTATTAATTAGTAAGAAAATTTAGAAATGATCAATTATTGACTCCCCTCAAGACAGTAAACTTTGCATGATTTAGCAAACACACACATATGCAAAACAAAGAAATGGAAAGCTAAGGCACATATCTGGTAATCTGGAACCCCTCAAAAAATCAACTTACCTAGAAGTATCTAGATAATTGAGGGAAAATGTTTATGTCAATATCTGAGGAAAGATAACTTAAGAATACTGTCATTACTCAAGTAGCCTACAAGAAAGTAAATAAAAGGCTTGACAACCTCAAGGAAATACTACTCGGTCTAAGAAAACAGTAAACAGTTAAGAATTCATTTCCTTGACTATCTATGATTTTGGAAGTAAGAGCAAACATTCGTTTAAAAATGTTAGTGGAGGGGTGCCTGCGTGGCTCAGTTGGTTAAGTGNAATTCATTTCCTTGACTATCTATGATTTTGGAAGTAAGAGCAAACATTCGTTTAAAAATGTTAGTGGAGGGGCGCCTGCGTGGCTCAGTTGGTTAAGTGTCCGACTCTTTTTTTTTTTTAAAGATTTTATTTATTTATTCGACAGAGATAGAGACAGCCAGCGAGAGAGGGAACACAAGCAGGGGGAGTGGGAGAGGAAGAAGCAGCCTCATAGCGGAAGAGCCTGATGTGGGGCTCGATCCCATAATGCCGGGATCACGCCCTGAGCCGAAGGCAGACGCTTAACCGCTGTGCCACCCAGGCGCCCCAAGTGTCTGACTCTTGATTTTGGCTCAGGTCATGACCTCATGCTAGTGAGATCAAGCCCCAAGTTGGGCTCTGAGCTCAGTGGAGAGTCTGCTTAAGATTCTCTCTCTCCCTCTCTCTCTGCCCCTCCCCCTGTTCACATTCTCTCTCTCTCTCTAAAATATAAATCTTTAAAATGTTAGTGGACCGGGGGGAATCTGGCTCACTCAGTCAGTAGAGCATGCAATGCTTGATCTCAGGGTAGTGAGTTCAAGCCCCACATCAAGAGTAGAGCTTAAAAAAAAGTAGATTGAAGTTGCAAAGCTGCCTCCATGGCAGGAGGCATGGGAACTCCTTCATAACACAGGGCTGAGCAGTTCTCCACCATGGATATGTCCTCATCTCTTCCCCAACTAATGTAGCCAACTCCCACACCAATACCCGAAGAATGAAATCAAAAAGAGCCTTATGTCATTTCAATTCATGACATCTAGCACTAGACACATCAACCTCTTCTTATGAAAAGTAACATTATTCTTTCTAATTTCTGATACAATGCTGATCAATCAAAATTCAGACCTATACATGCCCTAAATTGACATATCATTTCCCCCACTGTTAGTTGCAATGGTTAATTTTATGTGTCAAATTCACTAGGCTAAGCGATGCCCAGAGAGCTGGTAAAACATTATTTCTGGGTGTGTCTGTGAGGGCGTTTTCATAATATTAACATTTGAGTCAGTAGACCGAGTAAATAGGTCCACCCTCACTGGATGGGAGGACAAATTCTCTCTCTTTCTCCTTAAGCTGAAATGTCCACCCTTCCCTGCCCTTACACGTCAGAGCCCCTGGATCTCAGGCCTTCGGACTTTAGGACTTAACACCAGCAGCCCCCAACGTGCCAGCCTCTCAGACTTGAACTGAATTATACCATCAGCTTGCCTGGCTTCTAGCTTGCAGACAGCAGATGAGGGACTTCTCGGCCTCCATAATCATGTAGGCTAATTCCTATAATAAATCTACCTACCTACCTACTTAGCTTCCTAGCTACCTATCTGCCTATTTTTTCTATCTATCTATCTATCATCTATCTATCTATCTATCTATCTATCTATCTATCTATCATCTATCTATCCCCTACTGGTTCTGTTTCTCTGAAGAGCACTAACACAGATTGGCTTCAAATCTCTAACTTTTTCCTTATGTCTCATGGATATTGTGATTGAGTCATATCCAGTCACTGACCTGAAAGCGCCTGTTAACTTCACAGACAGCCCTAGTCATCAGCATCTGATCTACTTACGTACCACCATAATTAATCAAGAGTGTCCGTGCTGGACAATAACATGAGCTCAGGCCCACAATCCCTCAGCCAAACCCTGGAGGCTGGTGGGATGCAGAATTAAGAATTCTTCACATTTTTCAAAAGTAAAAAGGTGAGTGATGCTGTCCATCAATGTAACTCCTCCCTGTGGAATCTAGAATGGCGCTCCAAAACCATGCACACTGATGTTTCGGCAACCAAATGAATGAATATTCACACTAAGTGCAATTTAAAAACTAGTCCCCAGGGCACCTGGGTGGTGCAGTCGTTAAGCGTCTGCCTTGGGCTCAGGGTGTGATCCTGGCGTTCTGGGATGAGTCCCACATCGGGCTCCTCCGCTGGGAGCCTGCTTCTTCCTCTCCCACTCCCCTGCTGTGTTCCCTCTCTCGCTGGCTGTCTCTCTGTCACATAAATAAATTTTTAAAAATCTTTAAAAAATAAATAAATAAAAACTAGTCCCCTATCCGATCAGGCCTGCTTTTGCCATGAAATGGGTTGCAAAACTAACTTTTGGATTTCAAAGTTTTTAACAGAATGAAGTAATACTAGAGTAGTGGGAGCAGTAGAAAATGTTTGCAATGGTTGTTACAAGAACTGGCATGTGAGAACAGACACCAGGTACCAGCTATGCACCCTCTCACTTAATCTCCCTGACAACTTCTATTATCTATTATCAGAACTACTATCAAGGGGGTGTTTTCCTCAAACTAAGTAAAAAAATTCCCTCCTAAATCCTGTGTTAAGCCTAATATTGTTATTAGCCCTTTATTTGGTTGGCCTTTTCTCTTTGAACATTACTTCGACCTCTCTTTGATTACAGGATTTTAATATCAATAGAGGCCTCCATGGCAAGTCTAGAGGTAGATTTGTTTTTAATGACATAATTTCAAATTATTTCAGTGCCTTCAGACAGCCACAGGACCAACCCTTAGGTTATTCACTAGTTCTGCCCTTTTGACCAAAATTATATGGTCAACAGTCATCCCTTAAAGGCAGCTTCGCTTCCTTCAGTAAATTTCTGTATGCTCATCTCATCATTCTGAAATTTGTGTTTATTCTGACTACCACTATAAGGAAAAACTTGGTTTAAAAAATAATAATAATAAAAGGCTATGAAAGGGCTCAAAGTGTTCCTATTCAATTAGACTCAGTCTAAAACTAGCATACAGAAACCTGTGCAAATCTCATTACCTGTCCTCAGCCATGGTCACCCTAAGCAGCTTAAGTGATCCAGTCTTCCTCTCTGTTCACTCCACGTTTACCCTAGTAATTTGGATTAGTTCTCATCCAGACCCTATCAGCTCAGCCTGAGAACTGCCGGCCTACATTACATCTTGTGGGATCGTCGTAAACATGAGGCTCCAAGAGTCAGAAACCTTGTAATATCTAAGACCAGAGTGATGGTGATAATAATCCCTTATACCTCCAACAAACAGTTCATCTAATAAGCCTGGTATAAACTGATTACACATGTAATTATCATTTTTAATATTCATTTAGCTCAAACAATGAATCAGATACTGTAACAATATAATGTATGATCATTTTATTCTTTAAATAAGATGCTTCCCTACCATGCTTCTTAATTACAAAACAAGGAAGGCATTCCAACTAAAATCACAGTCTTAGGAGAATCTAGAATTTTCTTCTCACAAATATGAAAGTCTTCACAGTAGCAAGTGTCTTAGTCTGGGTTCCGCCAGAGGCAGACCTTACGACAAGAATTTGAGGGCAAGTAGTTTAGTATGATTCTGGAAAACATACATACGGATTTTAGGGATAGCCTGCCAGTACAGACTCATCTAAATATTCTGAAATATCTCCAAATTTATATATTTATTTGCACACATATAATAATCTATTTCGGTTCTGTGTGTGTGTCCATCCCCCAAGAAATATGTTTTGTTTTTCCGCAGTAGAAATTGTTATGGGAAACAACACTGCCTCTTGCCCAGTGGGCCTTAGGCACCATATAACACAATCACCCTCTACCAAGATCTGGAAGGAATACACTGCACAGTTGTTGGCTTCTCTTCTGTCCATTTATTTTGCATTCTGTCAACAATTTTGACTTATACTGTCTAAAACAGAGTATGCAAGAAATAGTGCTGGTCATGTGACCAAAAGAAAAAAGAAAAAATGGGGTCCCTGGGTGGCTCAGTCATTGGGCGTCTGCCTTCGGTTCAGGGCGTGATCCTGGCGTTATGGGATCAGGCCCGCATCGGGCTCCTCCGCTGGGAGCCTGCTTCTTCCTCTCCCACTCCCCCTGCTTGTGATCCCTCTCTCTCTGTCTGTCAAGTAAATAAATAAAATCTTTAAGAAAAAAGAAGAAGAAAGAAAGAAAGAAAGAAAGAAAGAAAGAAAGAAAGAAAGAAAGAAAATAATAATAATAATAAAAACTAGAAGGAGAATCAGCCTGGACGTTAAAAGGCAAGTAGTTTCATCCTCTCTCTCTCTCTCTCTTTAAGTTTCATGTCTCTTGAGGGTCATCAAGGAAATGGTCAAGGACAGTGAGAGTGAAGATCAGCAGGCAAGTGAGATGGGTAAAGGATGCCCTTTGATATTCTGAGGGTGTCACAAACATAACTGCAGCTCAGGGACTCATCAATAACTAGGAAAGTGGGAACAAGACAGAACTAAGGCCAGAGGCAGCCATGACTGTAAGGAATTTGAAGGGAACAGAGAGCCTTTGCCAAAACTGCCATTAGATGACAGTGTATTCCCTTCAAATGTTACTAACATCATTTAGGGAAAAAAAGGAAAGTTAAGGGAAAAGAGCAAAGGGCTGGGTTTTCCTGTTCTGCAGGTCATCGAATGGTCCAGAGCTGAGCTCCCTGTCCCTGCCCCTCCATTCCCACTTCCCAGACAGTCTCCAACCACACCCACTTGCGCTTTCATTCCTTGCTTGCTTGGTCTCCGTCACTGCCAACCACCTGGGAAGTTCAGGGGTGTTTCGGGGCAGGTTTCAAAGAGGCAGAAACTAGAGGTGAGGACATGCACATAGCCAGCCAGCATTATCACTCTGTACAAAGGGAGAAATGGAATTTCAGAATCTCTTGCACAACCAGGATGGCAGCAGTCACAGTACAATGAGTAGGTGCTATCAATCCAGTACATGGACGCACTGAGTCAGGGGGTGTGTTAGCTCAGGGGCCGTAACAGTAGGCCACAACCGGCTGCCTTAAGCAACACACGTGCATTTTCCCATGGTTCCGGAGACTAGAAGTCCAAGATCAAGGTGCCAGCAGGATTGGATTCTGGTAAGACCTCTCTCCCTGGCTTTTCACTGTGTCTTCATGTGGACTTTCCTCTATGTCCACGTGGGGAGAGAGAGAGAAACTTCTGGTGTCGCGTCCTCTTAGAAGCTCACCAGTCCTATTGGATTAGGGCTTTACTCTTTTGACCTCGCTTAGCCTTAATAATCTCCATTAAGGGTCTATCTCCAGATATAATCACATTGGGGGCTAGAGCTTCAACATGAATTTGGGGGGTGGGGGGCAGCAGACATAATTTAGCTCATAACAAAAAGTGAAAGCTTTTATTTTTTTATTTATTTGTATAAGATTTTATTTATTTATTTGTCAGAGAGAGAGAGCACAAGAAGGGGAGCAGCAGGCAGAGGGAGAAGCAGTCTCCCTGCTGAGCAGGGAGCCAGACGTGGAACTCGATTCCAGGACCTGAACAGAAGGCAGACGCTTAACCGACTGAGCCACCCAGGCATCCCAAGTAAGAGCTTTTAAAAAATCATTATATTATTAAGTTCTAGTCATTAAAAATTGTGCTTTGTTCATTAGAAGAAAAATAAAAATTCATGATAAATACTCAGTATGTTAAAAATACCTGAGACGGGGGTCCCTGGGTGGCTCAGTCGTTAAGCGTCTGCCTTCGGCTCAGGGCGTGATCCCAGGGTCCTGGGATTGAGTCCCACATCAGGCTCCTTGCTCAGTGGGGAGCCTGCTTCTCCCTGTGCCTCTGCTCCTCCCCCTGCTCGAGTGTGCTCTCTCTCTCTCTCTTGCTCGCTCACTCTGCCTCTCAAATAAATAAAATCTTTAAAAAAAATACCTGAGGTGTAATTTTTCCCTCCTTTTAAATCTGCAGTGCTGCTGTGTGGGTTCTTCATTTGACACACACTGAGCACTCACTGTGGGCCAGACACTGTGTCAGGCACTTCGGATCACGCAGACGACTGAAAAGTAGTACTCCCCTCCAGGAGCTCACGGTTCAGAGGAATAGCATCCAGGTCATAAATAACAGAGGCATTGGCTCCCTGTCAAGGAGATTTTACCAACTGGACTTCACTGCATTTAAAAAAAAATCCTACACTCAACGATGTAATGGCTTTCTCTAATAACTGAATTACAAAAGGCTTGCTTTGGGAGATATTCAAGCAAATATTGATCTGACCATTAAAAGAAGCTCAGACTCTCAGGATAAACAACATCATAAATAGTAAAAATCAAAAACAAAGTTAATGAAGAAACTAAGGTGAAATTCTGTCTTTCCTTTAAAAAAAAAAAAGCTTTTTATTCCAACATCTATTTTTATCAAATATTAAAGATATATTAATTCATCAATCAATATCCCATATATCACCCATCTTCTACAGAGCACTGGGTGTTAGAAATGTAGGCACCCTCAGAAACATTTCAATTTAGTTGGAGAGAAGAGATAAGCACACAAAATGTTAAAAGACACAGAGATTAATACCATTTCAATAGGAGAAAATCACAAGCCAGTGTGTGATTAACTGACAAATGAACAGAGCAATGCTACTGCAACTTACAAAGGCAAAAATGTGAACACTTTGGACAAGGATGTATTTAAGCAAGATCTTCCAGGATGAGTAGAATTTGGACACAAAGAGGGCAGAGGGCAAAGGCACTCATATATAGAAATATGAAAGGAAACGGCCATAAATAGGGTAAAGAGTAGAATATTTGGGAGAGCAGAGAAAGAGCAAATGTGAAGATCCTTCAATGTCAAGCTAAGAAATTGGATTTCATCCTCAATAATGGAAGTGTTTGAGCAAAGGAATGAATAAGAAACACGGAATTTTAAGACATTAGTCTGGCATCACTATGTAAGGATTAAAAGAAACCAATGGACAAGAAAACCTGATAATCCAGGTGTGCAGTGGTCAGGAACTGAACTAGGCTGGGGCAATGGACAGTAGTGTGAGAAATTTAGGAGAAAGAATTTCCAAAACGTGATAAATGATGAGAGACTAAGAGGTTCACTGGTCTCAACAACGTGTGGCCAAGAGAAGGAAAGAATCACTAACAAAATTAAAAAGTCAAGGAGGAAAGCTGGTTTCAGAGAAGAAGAAAACTCAATAGAAACAGGATCACAAAATGGTGAGGCAGAAACAGCAATCATGGGATTTAGTGTGGAAGCTGCCATGTATTTTCCTGGAAAATAATCATGTAAATATGTTATTTTTAAATAGCTTTTTTCCCTAATTATAAAGCAATCAAGTTCAGTGAGCAAAATTCAGAACCAAAAAAAGAACCAGAAAAATGAAAAAGCACTCAGAATCCTGCTACCCAGAGATGACTACTTTAACTCTGTATCGATCCTTTCAGTCTTTTTTCTGTGTCAATCCTAATAAGAGGGAAAGGGGAAAGAAGGGTGCCGGGAGAAAATGGGTAAGATTTGTTGACTGCCTAGTACATTCCACACACTTAGTCTAAGCTCTTGGTACGCACTGACAGTTGTATATACTTCACAACAGTGTACATTCTTCGTAACACTTGTATGAGATAGATACTATATTATTTCTTCTTGCAGAGGAAAAAACTGGAGCCCAGAGAGCTTAAGAAACCTGCCCAAAGTAAACAGGCTGCCCCGGTAACAACATTGCCGCATGTGATGATCATAGGCGTCCTCCCCTGCTCTCAGATGGCTCTCCCCCCTTCTCCTCCCAAAAGACCAGCTTCAAACACCCCAACCCCTTACTGCCTCGGACCATTGGAGCTTCTGTAGCCCCTGCCTGGAGGCCTCATCTCCCCAGAGAGATCTTCCCTGACATCACTCTCCTCCAGTGTCCTACCTGGAGCTCTTTTCCTGCAAGCCCTTATCTCTGCCCAAAGTGACGTGATGTACCGTCTAGCTCTGGCACTAGAATAGAGGCTTCTGGACACCAGGACTTGGTCTGTGCCTCGCTGTAACCCCCAGCTCCTGAAACACTGTGTGAGGAGAGTACATATTTCTTGAATGGACAGACTAATGAGCCAATTAGCAAAGTCTATGAAACCCGGTTCTAACAAATATAGGAAATTGTTGCTAGATTAGTGGCATCAGCAATCACCTGGACACTTGACAGAAATGCAAATTCTAAGGCCTACCCTGGATTTACTGAACTGGACCCGTAAGGGGGGCCCCAGAAATCCAGGTTTGAACAAGCCCTCCAGGTGATTCTGATGCTAGCTAAAGTTTGAGAACCAATGGTCTAGATTATCTTTAAGATAAAATCAACCCATGAAATTCTGGAATTCTATTACCTGTGAGCAATTCTCTTAAGCGCTTTGACCATTTTACAGAGGAATGGACTAAATTCTCAAATATCCTTAGAGTCTTAGAATTATCATATATGGCAACATACTGCTTTTCCCTCCAATAGAACGAAAGCCCTAATTAACATGAAATGTCCCACTGAGAATTAATCAGTTTAAGAGCTACCCCAGCACACTTAAGGGCCATTTTACTGTCTGTTATAACTTAGAAAAATCAGTTACCTTGGAATAATTAAAGCTCTCTCCAATAAAGGTTAAGTTCCTTCAAAATCACACACACACACACACGCACACACACACACACACACTTTCTCATCACGAATTAATCCCTTGATTATATTCCCAATGATAATACAGAAAACCCAATTAATTTTAATATTGAGAAACATTCCAAAGGATAATTTGTGTGCTCTCATTTTCATCTATTCTCACTTTCTGTTAAGTGAAGATGGACAGTGGGGCCATTTTTAATAAAAGTTTTTCTAGAAGATGCCAAATCAAGCAAGCATTACTGAATGCAAAAAGCCTGGGGTATAAGTGTCATTTACAAGTCACAGCACCTCTAGGCTGTCCACAATCCGGCCCAAACACGCTGTCATGCTCACCTGGGAAGACGCTCTATTCCTGCCAACCTGATAGACCTGCAGCCTCCACATTGTGCTTTTCACACCTCCCGGTCTTCCCTGTTTGTATTATACCCCTCTCACCCTTTTGGCCCAGCCCAAGCTTGTCCCTCAGTCAAGCTGACTCCTGTGCAAACCGCGCCCACCATCCCAGGGCAAAAAGCACCTCCCCTCTTGGGGGCTTGACAGCATCCAATGACAGGACTGGCCACCAGTCCCAGAGCCACACTGGATCCCACTGTTGTCATCTGATGTGTGTGAGCTTCATCTCCTCTTATATTTAGTTTCAATGAAAGAAAAGAGGGGCACTTACACATTTCTGCACCCTCCCTCACCAGTTCCCCTCCTGAACCTACCTTTTGGAATCTTTGGCTCATTCCTCAGTTTCAGCCACACCCAAAGCTTTAGCTAAAAGGCCATTCCATGGAACACCTGGATGGTACAGTCAGTTAAGCATCCGACTCCTGGTTTCGGTTCAGGTTGTGACCTCAGGGTCCTGGGATAGAGCCCACCCAGTATGGAGTCGGCTTGGGGTTCTCTTTTCTCTTCCCTCTTCCCCTCCCCCCTCCAAAATACATACATATTAAATAAATAAACGGCCATCCCAATGGCTCTCAAGAGATTACACTGATGAGGTGAGTCCCACCCTCACCTCCTCACCTCCCTGGCTTTATTTTATGTATGACAGGCAATTGTGCAACTCAGAAACCTTGAACACATTCTGTTCATTTAACAGAGAAACAATATACATGATATAGCGGGAGAATGTAAGTTCATTGGAAAACTCTGGCATAATAAATTCTAGTTTTAGTCAAAAGAAAAATGCATATTATGAAAGGAAAATTATTTAGCTATAAAAGAAACTTTTCAAAAAACTGATAGTAAAAGAATCCTTTACCAGAAAGAAAGGAAAGTACATTTAATGGAAACTTAGAATATAGAAGAGAAGTTAACGAATTAAATAAAATGAGTTTATTCTAACCTAAATAATTTATAGGAAACTAAAAGGAGTATCTAGAAAGAGGAAATTCTGGAAATTAAATGCATAAAAACATAATAATAATGTTCAAATGACTAAACTGGTCATTAAAATTCTGATTTAACAATAATGAAATTAGAACCTGGTCCATTAGGGACTAGTAATACTTTGTTAACACAGACTGTGACATATTTGTACTATTCCTGGAGAACTGGTATTTAATCACAGCAGGTTTAGATTGTACAAAGTCACAAGGGGAATCAGTTACTAAGCCTATTATCACACTGGCAATTTAAAAAAGAAAAGAAAGAAAAGAAGAAACCAGTGAATTTTTCAAATTATGTTGACACAAAGTCTACCTCACAAAAATCTCTAATAAAAGAATAATACAAAAGAGAGAATGAATCATAACAAATTAGGTAATAAAATGAGCAATAAAATATCTAGCCATTTTTGAAAAAACAAACAGAGTTTTTACTGAGTAAGTAAAAGAGCAGACACAGTAACCTTAGTAAGCATTTGACTGCAGGCCTCCTAGGGTCTTCTCTGAAACATTAATTCAAATTGACTTACATTAGAGCAGTCGTAAGACTTTAAATCAGTAGGAGTAAATTAAAGCAAAGGGTAATAATCAACCAATAATGTTTTAAGAGTAAAAGAAGATCCCAGTAGGAACCCACAGGCTTGGTAGTAAGCTCGAACTGTGACATCAATGAATGGAGTAATAGCTCTCAAATTAAAATCCCAGATGATGCCAAATAAAAAGGGAGAAGAAAACTCAGAAGGGAGAGAACCATTTATTAGCCAGATTCTGTGACCAGTGAGAAATAAATACCTGGATTAGAATCCACATGTGTGGGATTTTCATGGTTGAATATGCTCCTAAAAGCTACAAAATACATTTTTGATAGTCATAGCTAAAGGATTCATAAGAAAGTGAAAACCTTGTTATAATGTAAGAAATTCATCTTCCCACCTGGGAAAAAAATATGTATTCTAAGTTTTTACTTTTGCATAGCACTTTTTCTTAAAGCAAGACAAACTACAGGTTTAAAACTAAGCCAGCATTTAAATTATTCTCAATGGGGAAAAGCTGGAAGCCTTTCCCTTAAGATCAGGAACACGACAAGGATGCCCACTCGCCACTATTATTCAACATAGTACTAGAAGTCCTTGCAACAGCAATCAGAAGACAAAAAGGGATCAAAGGTATCCAAATCGGCAAAGAAGAAGTCAAACTGTCTCTCTTTGCAGATGACATGATACTCTATATGGAAAACCCAAAGGAATCCACTCCCAAACTATTAGAAGTTATAGAACAATTCAGTAAGGTGGCAGGATACAAAATCAATGCCCAGAAATCAGTTGCATTTCTATACACGAATAACGAGACTGAAGAAAGAGAAATTAGGGAATCCATCCCATTTACAATAACACCAAAAACCATGCGTTACCTTGGAATTAACTTAACCAGAGACGTAAAGGACCTATATGCTAGAAACTATAGATCACTTTTGAAAGATATTGAGGAAGACATAAAAAGATGGAAAAATATTCCATGCTCATGGATTGGAAGAATTAACATAGTTAAAATGTCCATACTACCCAGAGCAATCTACACTTTCAATGCTATCCCGATCAAAATACCGAGGACATTTTTCAAAGAACTGGAACAAATAGTCCTTAAATTTGTATGGAACCAGAAAAGGCCCCGAATCTCCAAGGAACTGTTGAAAAGGAAAAACAAAGCTGGGGGCATCACAATGCCGGATTTCGAGCTGTACTACAAAGCTGTGATCACAAAGACAGCATGGTACTGGCACAAAAACAGACACATCGACCAATGGAACAGAATAGAGAACCCAGAAATGGACCCTCGGCTCTTTGGGCAACTAATCTTTGATAAAGCAGGAAAAAACATCCGGTGGAAAAAAGACAGTCTCTTCAATAAATGGTGCTGGGAAAATTGGACAGCTACATGCAAAAGAATGAAACTTGACCACTCTCTCACACCATACACAAAAATAAACTCCAAATGGATGAAAGACCTCAATGTGAGACAGGAATCCATCAAAATTCTAGAGGAGAACATAGGCAACAACTTCTATGACATCGGCCAGAGCAACCTTTTTCACGACACATCTCCAAAGGCAAGAGAAATAAAAGATAAAATGAACTTATGGGACTTTATCAGGATAAAGAGCTTCTGCACAGCCAAGGAAACAGTCAAAAAAACTAAGAGACAGCCCACGGAATGGGAGAATATATTTGCAAAGGACACCACAGATAAAGGACTGGTATCCAAGATCTACAAAGAACTTCTCAAACTCAATACACGAGAAACAAATAAACAAATCATAAAATGGGCAGAAGATATGAACAGACACTTTTCCAATGAAGACATACAAATGGCTAACAGACACATGAAAAAATGTTCAAAATCATTAGCCATCAGGGAAATTCAAATCAAAACCACACTGAGATACCACCTTACGCCAGTTAGAATGGCAAAGATAGACAAGGCAAGAAACAACAATTGTTGGAGAGGATGTGGAGAAAGGGGATCCCTCCTACATTGTTGGTGGGAATGCAAGTTGGTACAGCCACTCTGGAAAACAGTGTGGAGGTCCCTTAAAAAGTTAAAAATTGAACTACCCTATGACCCAGCCATTGCACTACTGGGTGTTTACCCCAAAGATACAGACGTAGTAAAGAGAAGGGCCATATGCACCCCAATGTTCATAGCTGCATTGTCCACAATAGCCAAATCATGGAAGGAGCCGAGATGCCCTTCAACAGATGACTGGATTAAGAAGCTGTGGTCCATATATACAATGGAATATTACTCAGCTATCAGAAAGAACGAATTCTCAACATTTGCTGCAACATGGACGGCACTGGAGGAGATAATGCTAAGTGAAATAAGTCAAGCAGAGAAAGACAATTATCATATGATTTCTCTCATCTATGGAACATAAGAACTAGGATGATCGGTAGGGGAAGAAAGGGATAAAGAAAAGGGGGGTAATCAGAAGGGGGAATGAAACATGAGAGACTATGGACTATGAGAAACAAACTGAAGACTTCAGAGGGGAGGGGGTGGGGGAATGGGATAGACTGGTGATGGGTAGTAAGGAGGGCACGTATTGCATGGTGCACTGGGTGTTATACGCAACTAATGAAGCATCAAACTTTACATCGGAATCCGGGGATGTACTGTATGGTGATTAACATAATATAATAAAAAAAAAAAAACTAAGCCAGCATTTAAAAAAAAAAATGAGCAGGGTAGTCTGAAATCAACTCATTAAAGAAAATGTGCAATAGGGGCGCCTGGGTGGCACAGCGGTTAAGCGTCTGCCTTCGGCTCAGGGCGTGATCCCGGTGTTATGGGATCGAGCCCCACATCAGGCTCCTCTGCTGAGAGCCTGCTTCTTCCTCTCCCACTCCCTCTGCTTGTGTTCCCTCTCTCGCTGGCTGTCTCTATCTCTGTCGAATAAATAAATAAAATCTTTAAAAAAAAAAAAAAGAAAATGTGCAATAATCATCATGTACATTTTAACCAAATAACTCAGCTAGAGTAACAATTTATCTTTTAAGTACCTGAAAGGAATTCAACACTAAAGAGGAAAAGGAATATTTCTTTTTTAACCTAAATACAATTGTCAATGAAATGTGTAAATATTTTGTTTGGCAAATACATTTTCTTAAAAAATTACAACCAACCTATTCGAAACACAATCAAATATGCCAAAAGAAAATTTGCAAAGACCTAAAATCGTTTGAGTCATTCAAAACCAGCTTGGTCAGAACATTTAAACACCCTGCCTCCCAGGGCTACTTATAACATGATGATTATAATTACTATGTCATCATTATTATGTTAAGTTTAATTATTATTATTATACATTTTCCATGTATTGAAATACAGTACATGGGTTTTGGTTTTGTTTTTGTTCTTGCAATAAAGGTGGGTGAGCACTGCTCCTATTTCTTGTCTCCTGGAGGTCAGTAAGTAACCTCATTTGCAAGTTGACAGGACAAGGGAAGAGCAGTGCATTATGGGACAGAGCAATGGTGACTGACTCATAGTAAGTTATGATCACAGGCCTCATTAACATTGGGTTCTGCTTAACGCAGTGAGTTCACCAGCTACAGACACAAAATAACGCCTACTGAGAATTATAGCTGTATACAGCAAAGCACCTGTGCATGGTTTCAATGTCAGAATTCCAGGCCAGAACAGTCCAATGCCCCAGAGACCCAAATGGAGGTTCTGAGAGCTTAAGTAGGCACTCTATGTATGGTGAAATGGGCCAAACTACAGGAAAAAGTCCATAGAGAGCAAAGCTCAGCATCCTGGAAAAGTCATAATTAAGATCCAAACAGACAGTCCACTGGAATCCACGAGGGCTGAGAAGGGAGAGGGCTCCGGGCGGTGAACATGAATGGGAGGTACTAGGGCAAAGGCAAGTTGATTGAGCATTTAGGGTAGGAAGTGGAGTCTGTGGAGATTTCTAAGACACTTGACTGGTTATTATAAGTAACCAAAGCCTTAAAAGTGGTTTGGGAGGGAGCTAGTGCTGTCAAGACAAAAGAAAGCCAAATAATAACACTGATAACCCAACCATTATCTGTAATAGCATGGCCCAAATCACATGGTTCATTGATATGAATCCAACTTTATTTTAGAAATCCCTTCCCACTTTTTAGGCAAAAATGTTTATAAGAGTAATTAAATATAGAACAAAAATCAATTAATTCAGCCTTTACTGCCTCTCTTTCCCCATGCAAACTGAATGGAGCACCGATAGACAAAAAACTCACTACAGTCAAAGAGAGAAGGAAAAACAAAAGGCTTTGATAATAATCTATAAACTATCATTTGACCCTGGAAAAATAAGAATAGAAGAAATGCAACAATTCCTACTCCCGCAATAGCAAGATAAGGTCATATTTCTGGGACACAGTATAAGCAACTCTCAAAAATATATTTCTTCCCACCTGGTTTGTTTTTTTTCTCCTACACTCCCAACTNAATTCCTACTCCCGCAATAGCAAGATAAGGTCATATTTCTGGGACACAGTATAAGCAACTCTCAAAAATATACCCATTTCTTCCCACCCGTTTTGTTTTTTTTCTCCTACACTCCCAACTCTCTCTCTCTCCCTCTCTCTCTCTCTCTTTCTCTCTATCACTCTCTCTCTCTGTCACACACACACACATACACACACACGCTCACACATATATAAACACACACAAACACACACACACATGCACACACATAGACTGTGTGTCCTCTATGAAAGAAGATAAGCAAGAAGGCCCATTTCTGTGTTTCTGGGGTACTGACTTTCTTATATAATCCACCCAAACTTCCATCCATAATAAACCACATGAGCCATGATATCAGTAAGTGGGCCCAGGAAGGTCACAGGCCCACTCCAAGAACCACAGAAGGCACTGGAGTTACCCTCATACACAAGAACTTGCTGGTTGGAGAGCTGATCAGAGATTTTTAAGTCTAGAATAGGACAGAAAAGCATAACGATAGCCCGTGAGAGTATGTGTTTAGGGCTACCTCCCTATGCTTCTCAGCAATTAAACTTGATTATAGCCAACAGTTCCCATCATAATTATCACAAGCCCATAGCAAGAGCATCTCATCAGGAAGCTATTTATAACCTGGAAGCTTTGTCTTCTTTCTCCCCATGGTCGCTCTCCACTTTGTAGGGCAGATAACAGACACTCCAGACCCAAGGAAGCACAGAGTCCACATATCATTGGGGAGGGGAGGGATATGGAGTGGATACCTCCAGAAAAGGTGCTGGCTAGTCAAGAACACCAGTGGTGTGATGGAACCCGCATGTCTCATCCCACCTGGCTCAGGGCTAGCCTAACACACAATGACCCAAACGGGGGTTGTCAATGCAGACACACTGAACATAGCTTGTGCGGCAGGCAACCTGTTCAGAAAAGAGATCTACACCCTGCCAGCAACAATGAAAGCTAACACCACTCTCTTCCTGAACAGGATTAATTTTTTAAAAAAATAATAACAGCCTACATTTTTTTTTGAGTGTTTAACCATGTACCAGGCCAGGTCTTGTTTTAAGTGCCTCCCACACATTAATTCATAACTAGCCCACAATGATCCCAGTGTTAACAGAGGTGGGATTCAAACAGCCACTCTCTAAACCATACAACTCAACTGCTTTGAATATGCTAGTTTCTGGATCTATGCCACAGTAGGTCCCGAAGAAATCAGATATATGTAGAGAGACTCTCTGTATGAGACATACATCTCTATGTATCTCTAATCAGAGAGTACTTGAGACTCTCTAATTCCAGCCCATCAATTTACAAACTTGAAAACTGAAAACCCTGCGATGTTGAAGGACTTGCCAGAGGTCACAGGCTTACAGATCATCTTAGACCATCCAGAACAGATGGTGCTAAATAAACAGTCAAACTAGACTGTAAATTCTTAGGGGATCAGGACCCACTTCTTTTTTTTTTTTTTAAAGATTTTATCTATCTATTCGACAGAGATAGAGACAGCCAGCGAGAGAGGGAACACAAGCAGGGGGAGTGGGAAAGGAAGAAGCAGGCTCATAGCAGAGGAGCCTGATGTGGGGCTCGATCCCATAACGCTGGGATCACGCCCTGAGCCCAAGGCAGACGCTTAACCGCTGTGCCACCCAGGCGCCCCAGGACCCACTTCTTAAGGTTAGTTTTAGAAATACATAAGTCAAGCAGAGAAAGACAATTATCATATGGTTTCACTCATTTATGGAACAGAAGAAATAGCAGGGAGATCGGTAGGAGAAGGAAGGGAAGAATGAAGTGGGGTAAACAGAAGGGGGAATGAACCACGAGAGACTATGGACTCTGGGAAAAAAAACTGAGGGCTTCAGAGGGGAGGGGTACGTGGGATTGGGCTAGCCCGGTGATGGGTATTAAAGAGGGCATGTATTGCATGGAGCGCTGGGTGTTATATGCAAATAATGAATTATGGAACACTACATCAAAAACTAAGGATGTACTGTATGGTGACTAACGTAATAAATTATTATTAAAAAAAAGAAATACAGTATACAGTATATAGCCACTCCCCTCCCCCTCCTCCAATCCCTAATCAAGCTTCTGAAAATCACCACAGATTAGACTAGAAGTTTTCTGGTGTGATCACACTAGATTATTTTACAGAAAAGGGAGCTGAGATCCTGAAAGGTTACATGATTTGGTCAAAGTCATGTCAGTAATTACAGTGGAGTTTTTGTCAAATTACAAATTAGCCATCTGTATGTGATTTCACATTCCTACAAAACAGGATGACCCAGAAGGTCCAAGTCCCAAATTAGTCATCCCCAAAGTGGCACAAAATGTCAAATAAGTGAATAAATAAGTATCCCATGAGAATCCACATACGGGTCTCTTCCTGACAACAATGGCTCTAGAAATGAAAAGAAAGAAAGGGTGAATAAAAGAGAGCAATACACAACCAAAGAACTGAACCCAGAGGTTAGGAGGAAGATTATCCATCACTCTTCCTTTCTTGCATTAGCCACCACTGCCCTCCACCAATCCTAACTAAAGAAATTAAAACTAATTTCTTTGAGAGTTTCACAACACTGAAATACCTAGAGACATTTTTAAGACCAGCAAAACCAAATTTCAGAATAACTATTCTAAGATTTATATTTGTATCTTTTTAAAGATTTATTTATTTAGGGGCACCTGGGTGGCTCAGTCAGTTAAGCGTCAGCCCGCGGCTCAGGTCAAGATCCCAGGGTCCTGGGATCAAGCCTCACATTAGGCTCCCACTGAGCGGGAAGCCTGCTTCTCCCTCTCCTTCTGCCTGCCACTCCCCCTGCTTGTGCTCTCTCTCTCAAATAAGTATCATTTATAATAATTAATAAATAAATAATATTTACTTGAGAGAGAGCACGCACAAGTGGCGGAAGGGCAAAGGGAGAGAATCCTCGAGCAGACTCCCCGCAAGCACAGAGCCCCACATGGGGCTCAATCCCACAACCCATGAGATCATAACCTGAGCCAAAATCAAGAGTCAGATGCCTAACCAACTGAGCCACCTGGGTGCCCCTAAGATTTATATTTGTATTTTTAAGTAAGTCTTTCCTATGGGAAATTTTTCAGATTTATCTTAGGAAAATGTTTGCATCTTGTTAAAAGCTGCTGTTGTCCTTCACCTAAAAGGAAAGCCATCAAAATTCAGTACAAATCAGGAAAGTTTCCCCTTCCAGCTAAACTCCAACAGCATATTTCTAGACAAAATACTGGCAAATAGCTTTCACCCAATAATACAAAGACATTTTGCAAATGAGGACTGTTGTTCCATCTTCCTTGGCAGGAAGCCTGCTTCTCCTTCTCCCACTCCCCTTGCTGTGTTCCCTCTCTCGCTGTCTCTCTCTGTCAAATAAATAAATAAAATCTTAAAAAAAAAAAGAAGTAGATTTATTCAGATTTATATATATATGAGATTTATGGCCAGAAAGCCATAAATATTAAAATCTCTTCTTAAAAAAAAAAAGAGAAAAAAAAGAAAGAAAAAAATTTTTTTTAACTTCTATTTCCTTCATAAAAATTCAAGACCAAAAAAGTAAGAAAACACCTGACAAAACCAAATCCCATTATTACTATTATTATTATTATTATTATTATTATTATTAAAGTATTACAGCTAAGAATTCCCACATGCTAGACAGTCAGAAACTATATAATTCAATTTCAAACAGTTGCAAATTATGTAATTTCATCCTGCTGAAAATATTAATTACATAAATATGCTTTTTTGAGCAAGAGTAACATGCACCTGCCTTTCTAGGTTACATGAGGTAACAGGGATTAGCATTTTTGCAGGGTGACAGTTCTACAAGCAATCATAAATCCCAGGAGGGGAAAGAGACTCTGAATTTACCATCAGTTAACACACAGCTGCCTGAAAAAGAGCAAAAGGAGTGCCTCACTTTGGCTCAGTTAGTAGAGCATGAGACTCTTGATCTTGGGGTCTTGAGTTTGAACCCCACGTTGGGGTAGAGTTTGTTCTAAAAAAAACTTTTTTTAGGGGTGCCTGGGTGGCTTAGTCAGTTGAGAGTCCGATTCTTGGTTTTGGCTCAGGCTGTAATCTCAGGTCCTGGAATACAGCCCCCAGTCGGGCTCCCCACTCAGCAGGGATCCTGCTTCATCTTTCTCTTCCCTCTGCCCTTCCCCCCAGACTGTGTGTGCTCTCTTTCCCTCTCTCTCAAATAAATGAATATCTAAAAAATAATAAATAAATAAATTAATTAATTAATTAATTAATTTTTTTAAAGGAATGCCCAGTTTCCCACAGGATAACTGTCACACGTTGATTATCAGTCAAGCCACCGGGGCGGGGGGGTGGAGGAAGGGCGCAAGAGACCACCTTCTAACGGCCCAAGAAAAAACAGACCCAACTACATCTTCTCTCCAGACCTGAGCACAAAGTTCCAGAAAAAGACCACATCAGGTCAGGTTGAGAAGACACAGAACTGAGGAACTTAAGAGGTGATAAGAATCTAAGAAACTAGGTGCCTGGATGGCTCAGTCAGTTAAGTGTCTGCCTTCAGCTCAGGTCATGATCTCAGGGTCCTGGGATTAAGTCCCACATCGGGCTCCCTGCAAAGGAAGAGTGTGCGTCTCCCTCTCTCTGTGTTCTCTCTCTTGGATAAATAAATAAAATCTTAAAAAAAAAAAAAAAAGAATCTAAGAAACCACTAGCCTTACCTCCTCACCTTTATAGATAATAAAATTAAGAAACTCAATCAAATCACATCAGAAGTTTATAAACTTTTCTGTCCCTTCCTCTCTCCATAATGTTGATACTTAGAGTTCAGGCTTTGGATGATGACCTTGGGTGCTGATTTTGCCACTTTTGAGATAACCTTGAATGTATTGTTTAATCTGGATTTCCTCATCTAGAAAATGTATATAAACATACATAAAATATATAAATATATAAAATATAAACACAGCTGTCAATTTTTGCCAAGGGAACCAAGGCTACACAGTAGGAAAAGGAGACCATGTTCAACAAATGATACTGGGAAACTGGATGTCCACGTGCAAAAGAAGGAAGGTAGACTCTGAATTTACACCATATGCAAAAATTAACCCAAATTAAAGACCTACACGAAAGACCTAAAACTATTAAACACCTGAAAGAAAACATAGGCCCTGAAACTAATAATACACTATATGTTAACTAAATTGAATTTAAATAAAAAATTTTTTTAAAAAGAAAAAAGAAGAAAACATAGGGAGAAAGGATCCAACACTGGATTTGGCAATGATTTCTTGGATATGACACCAAAAGCACAGGCAGTAAAAAATAGACAAGTGAAACTAGACCAAACCATAAAACTTCTGAACATGAAAGGAAACAATCAACAGAGTGGAAAGCTAACCCCTAGAATGGTACAAAATAATTGTAAATCATGTATCTGATAAGGGGTAATATCCAGAATATATAAGAAAATTCTACAACCCAACAAAAAATAATCAATTTTAAAATGCCAAAATATTTAGATGTTTCTCCAAAGAAGGTATATAAATGGCCAATAACATATAAAAAGATGTTTAGTATCACTAACCATTAACGAAATGCAAACCAAAACTACAATGCGATATCAACTCACACCCATCAAAATGGCCACTAATCAAAAGAACAGAAGATAACAAGTGATGGTGAGTATAGAGAGAAGTTGAAACCCTCATGCACTTTTGGTGGGATTATCAAATGGTGCAGTCATTATGGAAAACAGTGTGGGGGACCCTCAAAAAATGAAAAATACAGTTATATGATCCAGCAATCTCATTTCTGGGTATATATCCAAAAGAATTGAAAGCAGAATCTCAAAAAGATACAGTCACAACAGCATTATTCACAATAGCCAAGAACTGGAAGCAAACAAGTGGCCATCAACAGATGAATGGATTAAAAAAAAAAGTATATGTATACAATGGAATAACATTCAGCCATAAAAAAGAACAGGATCTTGCCATTTGCAACACGAATGGCCCTCAAGCAAAATACGCAAGTCACAAAACAACAAAGACTCTGTGATCCTACTCATATGAAGCATCTCAAGTAGTCAAAACAATTGAAACAGAAAGTAGAAAGGTGGAGTGCCTGGGTAGCACAGTCATTAAGGTCTGCCTTCGGCTCAGGGAGTGATCCCCGTGTTCGGGATCGAGTCCCACATCGGGCTCCTCGGCTGGGAGCCTGCTTCTTCCTCTCCCTCTCCCCTGCTGTGTTCCCTCTCTAGATGGCTGTCTCTCTGTCACATAAATAAATAAAATCTTTAAAAAAAAAAGAAAGTAGAAAGGTAGTTGCCAAGAACTAGGGGAGGGAGAATTAGTGTTTAATGGATATAGAGTCTCACTGTTGCAAGATGAAAAAGATATGGAGATCTATTGCACAACAATGTGAATATACTTGACACTACTAGCTTGTACACTTAAAAATGGTTGATGGCGGGGCACCTGGGTGGCTCAGTCAGTTAAGTGTCTGCTTTGGCTCAGGTCATGATCCCAGGGTCCTGGGATCAAGCCCCACGTCAAGCTCCCCACTCAACAGGGAGTCTGCTTTTCCCTCTCCTTCTGCCCCTCCCCCTGCTCGTGCTGGCTCTCTTTCTCTCTCAAATAAATAAATAAAATCTTTTTTTAAAAAATCTAAAAAAATGTTGATGGTAAATTTAGTCTTATGTGTTTTTTACTGCACTAGAAAAGAAGAAAAGTAGCTGCCCCATAAAGTTGTTCTGAGAATGAAATAAGATGATAAAGCATTTAGCACAAAGCCTTGTACATATTAAACACTTGCATTTCACTTAGCACAAGATTCATCCATGTTGTAGATGAACATGTCAGGATTTCCCTTCCTTTTATTTATTGTTTTTAAGATTTTATTTATTTGAGAGAGAGAGAGAGCGCACACAGAGGGAGAGTAAGAGGGAGAAGCAGACTCCCCACTGAGCAGAGAGCCCAACACGGGGGCTGGGGGCTCGATCCCAGGACCCTGAGACCATGACCTGAGAGAGACCATGACCTGAGCCGAAGGCAGCCGCTTAACCAACTAACCCACCCAGGCACCCCAAGGATTTCCCTTCCTTTTAAAGCCAAATAATATCCCATTGCATGCGTATACCACTTTTTATTCATTCATGTGTTGATAGACACTTGGATTGCTTCCTCTTCTTAGTTATAGTGACTGATGCTGCTATAACATGGGTGTGCAAATATTTCCTTGAGACCCAGCTTTCAATTCTTTTGGTTATAGATATACCTGGATGTGGGATTGTTGGGTCATATAGTAATTCTATTTTTAATTTCTGGAGGAGCTGCCATACTGTTTCACATAGAATAAATTCTTCAATCCTACAGGTTTCCTCACCTATCAAATGATCATCTTTATAAATGCAGCTAATGACATGATCTCTAGGACACATATTGACTTAACCATAGAGAGAACTCGGCCAGCCAGTCCAGCTCGTGCCCTTCTGTCTGATCATCTTTTGCAAAGGAAAAACTTGTGATCCTCATTCTTCAAAACCATTTCCAATATACTCAGATCTTACATTTATCTATTGTCAAACTCCCAACTCACTACTAAATTTTCTAGATTGTTTAGAAAGAAAAAAGCAAAGCCAAGTACATGATTGCTTTTCCCTCCCAAGGGGCCTCATAAGGTGAGCTCACCTGAGGCCGCACAGCTCGCAGACATACCTCTGACATGCAGATTTCCACCAACACAGAGCCATCAGGGTGGAGAAAACAGTAAAAAAAAATGGCGCTTCCTTTGGTTAATGTCAAAATGAACACCATTTGTCTAAGGTCACTTTCTCTTACTAAACTCAACAGTGATCACGATGTCACACAACAGCGGAATTCAAAACAGTAGCCACAGGGGCACCTGGGTGGCGCAGTCGTTGGGCGTCTGCCTTCCGCTCAGGGCGTGATCCCGGTGATCTGGGATCGAGCCCCACATCGGGCTCCTCCGCTGGGAGCCTGCTTCTTCCTCTCCCACTTCCCCTGCTTGTGTTCCCTCTCTCGCTGGCTATCTCTGTCAAATAAATAAATAAAATCTCTAAAAAAAAAATGCAGTAGCCACAGCTTGTGAAATACCCAAAACTCCCATTTCGCTTTCACAGATGAATGAGAGATGGTAGGGTTCTTCTCGATGAAGTAGAACTTCAGCCAGCAGCTGGTCCGGACACCAGAGGCTTCACCCCCCAAGCCCAGACAGCAACTTCCCACCTGTGAAAAGAACCAAAGATCTGCAGTCTTTAGACCCCTGCTGCTCCAAACACGGTCCTCAGACCAGCAGCCCTGACCTCACGTGGGAGCGTATTAGAAGTGCAGAATCCCAGGTCCCACTCCAGACTTACAGACGCAGAATCCGCATTTTGAAAAAACACCCTGGTGATTCACACAGTATTAAAGTTTCAAAAGGGCTGTTTCAGACTGCATACATAACTGACTTCACAGCACTGGGAGGGGAGAGATCGATAATATCATGCTTCAAAACTGTGGCATAAATACTACTAAAGAGGCTGATCTCTTTGCAGGTGGGCTGAATCAATCAAGGTGCACTCAACTGTCTTTCCACAGCGAGGCAATAAACCCTTCTGCTTGTCAGTTAGAACCTGAAGTTTGTTCCTCAACATCTTAGACTGACGAGTTTGGAATAGAGGCCCCAAGTGACCACCACACAGCTGATACAAATTCAGTCACTGCTGAGGGTAGAGAAGACATAGCTGCTCCGACATAGATTAACTGCCCCAGGTAGATGTGAGACTCACTGACACCCCAGCAAGACAGTCACAGGCCACAGATGCCATGTGGTTCTCACTCTCTGCCCTGCATCCGTTCTGGGTATTTCTCCAGGTGTCTTGGATCATTTCCTCAAATCCTTCGATCATCATTTGCCCTCATATCAGCTTTCAAGGGAGATTATTTTTTTATTTATTCATGATTTATACAGTCCACTTTCCAGAAGGATTTTATGAGGCTTACAAAGATGAACACATTGTAAACAAGACAAGCAAAATTAAAGAAGAATAAAAAATGAGCTAAAAGTCTTAGAAGAGAATATATATTCCACATGACGTTTCTTTTCTTGGCTCCCCCCATGCCCCAGCACTGTTCCTCCCCAGGAAAGCAAGAGATTAATGGGACGGATGACTTTTGCAATAAACTGGGATGTTCAGCTCAACTCCTCCTTTTTGCCTCTTAGGAGTATGCACACAGGGAGTAAAAATTCTGCTCTGCTCCCTCTTGGCCTAAGTCTTCATCGAAGCTGCCCCCAGACCCGGCCCCACCCCACATGGAGAGACCCAGGGCTGCTTCGCTCTTGAGGTCTAGCATTGCCTGTGGCTGGATGAGTAGGTCTGTTTATGGTGTGATACATACAAAGTCCATCTGCACAAAGATCTGAGCTACATTCTTCAATCTCACTTCTATCAGTTTAAAAAAAGTGATATTTCGGTCCCCATGTGTTTACGCCTTTGACTTATTTCTCTATGAACTCAGAACTCAAGTGAGGGAAAGGGTACTATTTATTGGGTCCTTTCAAAATCCCAACCAAAAGGTCCGGAAAATTAATGCTGTCAGCCACTGACGGTAGGTTATTAATACTAGTCAGGGGGGAAAAAATCCTGAATTTTCTGGCTCCTGAGACAAAAAAAGAAACACGACCGGTGTGGCAGACTCCTACAGCCAGAAGTCACTCAGCATTCACTCTTCATCTTCTTTGCCTTCCTCTTCCACAGAGATGAGAAAACACTGGCCTTCCCCAAAATCATGTTAGCTAGAAGAGGCCAGGGGACTCCATCTGGCCAAGGGGACATCCTGGAGAGTAAGCAGGGGCTGTCTCCCCCACTTTCTCCCTGTGACGAGCAGGCATGCGGTGCCTCCGGCGCAGAAGCCATTGCTAAGAAGAGCCAGGCAGCAAGAGAGGAAGCTGGCTTGTTGCTCAAGATAAATGAACCCCTAACTTGTCAAAGCCCCATATACACTTGGTTACAGTTTGGGGAATGCTGAACTGAAACATATGTGTATGTATCTTTCATTGTTTTTATTACTATAAATATATATACAGATGTAGGCTGTTCTATGGAACACTGCTAAAAACTGATCGAGATTTTTCTATGCAATAAAAAAAGATATGTTGGGGGCGCCTGGGTGGCACAGCGGTTAAGCGCGTCTGCCTTCAGCTCAGGGCGTGATCCCGGCGTTCTGGGATCGAGCCCCACATCAGGCTCCTCTGCAATGAGCCTGCTTCTTCCTCTCCCGTTCCCCCTGCTTGTGTTCCCTCTCTCCACTGGCTGTCTCTGTCTCTGTCAAATAAATAAATAAAATCTTTAAAAAAAAAAAAAAAAGATATGTTGAAGGAGATATGTACTACTGTCCAAGTGGAAACAGAGGCTGGGAGACATTAAGGGATTTGTCTAAAGTCTCACCCCAGTCACTGGTAGAGCCAGACAAGATATGTTGAAGGGTTTCAATGCTCAAAAAGAGCTATATATCTCAGAAAGAGCACAAATACACACACACACACACACACACACACACACGCATACACATATATAATGCTTATGCTATGAAATCTTGATGAAATAGAACTCAACTGATTTCGACCTCACTGTACTTTCACAAGACTGAGGAAATGTCAAAAAAAGAAAAAAAAAGGAAAAGCCACCAGCTATTTATTTTAAGATAATAATATTACTTCTGAGGATGTCCTTGGACCAGTCCTTGTTCACCAAACATCCTGCCAGTCTGTGTGGGCAAATAAAGACCCACAGTAGTGAAACTGGGACACCACAGATCCCCTCAAACTCCCAAAGAGCTCTTGCTATTACACTAGGCACAATTATACATTGCATAAATGTTCACACACCAAAGAAAGATGGCCATCAAAGGCTGACATGCAGAAAGTGCTGGCAATATAATCTTGGGTTCTCAGAAAACGCAATTAATCAAAATATCACATTGCTGAAAATGCTGATCCAATTTACCCGTACAATGTTTCCAAGGAGTGGTTTCCTATACAATGTCTTAATTTCCTACACACTGTTTCTTTCCTTTTTCCATCTATAAAAAGATCTGGTTAAGGGTTTTCATACGCAGGAAGAGTAAAATATCTCCCTCCTCACTCTGCCCACTCTGTAGGATGAGTCTGAATTCCACTTGAACAGAGCAGAGAGCTGCCTCTTACAGTTGGCAGAATGCTTGCACACATGTAATCCCATTTGGTCCTCAAAATATTACAGAGAGGGAAACAAATGTACTAATCTCCATGTGGAAACAGAGGCTGGGAGACGTGAAGGGATTTGTCTAAAGTCTCACCCCCAGTTACTGGTAGAGCCAGACTAAAATACAGATCTTCAGCCTCCTCATCAGCATTCTTTCTAAAGCACGGTGCCAATCCCGCCCCCTTTCTGTGGTGTGAAGTCAGGGCTCACACACCAGGGAGGTGGAACGGCTGCACCCACACTGCTTGGCCCATGGCCAGCCCATGCCAATTATTACTTATCCTGAATATCCCTCAATCAGAGTTGTGGCTTTCTATTCTAGAAATGCATCTTCTTTTTTTTTTTTTCCTTTTCCCACCTGGTTAGCCATTCTTTCTCATTTCTCTGTTGGTTCATTAAGTTCTTGCCCTCAAAGGACCACGTTTTCTCTCTCCCCTTGAGATACAATTACAAATCATGGTCTAGTTACTAACCTTGCTTTTAGTAGCTAAAAAGCTTTCTCTACCCTCCAGGTCAACACTAAACCTCTCTCCTTGCTGAAGGAATTAGGGCATTTGGTGGGTATAAAAGTTGATGTATCTTATCTATGACCACAGCTCTTCTATAGTTAAAGCTGCCAGAATGTTAACATCAAGCATTCAAAAGGTTAAGACATACATTTACATTCCATTTCAATGGTTTTAATGTTAATTCAGATATTTGGTTGTGCCTACAATTAGGAATCTGCTACCTGCTTTTATCTTTTCTTCTATGGTGATAATGCAAAGCTAGAAAGACTGACAGATTAAGAAAGGAGTGGATAGAGAAAAAGGTAATATAGAACACTTTTGTGGAAAATAACAAAGATACTGAACCAGTTATTTATTAGAAAAAAAATCCCCCATCATAATGGGTTAACACCTCTCATGCTCCAAGAATAACTTAGTAGTCTCTCTCATTTGAATTTATACAGAGGCTACCTACAAAGCTGCTTGAAAAGGTTTAAGAAGGATCTTGTTTCGATCATGTTTGACGACTGTAGGCCAGTTCTGCACCCTTCTGCACCATTCTCAGAGCTCTGCTGAACACCGCACAGCCCGTGGTTTCGGTTGGCTCTCAGAGCCTCTTGGAAAAAACGTGCAGCAAGGAGCGCTCTGAGAGAGGGCTCAAGGGCTTTGGGGTCAGAGATACGTGGGTTTGAAGCCCTCAAGCAAGACACTCAAACTCTCTGAGCTTCGGTTTCCTCATCTTTGAAATAGGGAAAACAATCCCATCTCATTAGGTCATTGAGAACATTAAATAAAGTAGCACAGGTAAGATTCCTGGTACTCAAACCATTGTCGCTTTTACTGAGATCCATTTAATATCAAGGAGAATTCTCTCTTGAGTTTCCCAAAGAATGTGGCCTAAGGTATTCATCAAAGTTTTTTCAAAAGAATCTTAGGAGGAGGAGGAAGAGGAAGGGGAGGGGGGAGAAGAGAAATAAAAGGAAGAAAAAGCAAATACCGTTTGCATAAATTTCTTCCCCTTGTTCAAGTCACTTCACACTCCTCCCTTAAATTAGCAGTATTTCTTATTACACTGAATGCTTTTCAGGCGCTGGGACTATGTCTCATTTTTCAGTCTTCCCAAAAGCAGCCCAGCACTTGCTGTTTTTCTTCTCAGTGGGCAACCATGACCAGAAAAGTTAAATCCCAGGGCTCTTACTAGTGGATGTTCTCCCTTTGTGTATGGCTGTACCTGTCTTTTTGATGAAGCAAATTTATGTGAATGGTGTCCAGGAAGTGGGGTGGAAGGGAGATCTCAGTTTTCAAAGTAAATGGAGGCAAAGATCAGCAAAAACCAGAATAACAATTAGGATATTTACAGAGTCAAGTTATCATTCCAAAGATTACTTATTATTTTCAAAGGGAGACAAGCATGTTTATTTACAATGGGAAGACCTAGCAAGCACCCACTCAACCAAATGATTAAACTTAACATCACAAATGAATGGCCAGATACATGTAATGTAAAACACACCACATTACCTTGAAGGAGTCTGACCAAAAATGTTTTGTCTTAATCTATTCAAACCTTTAGACTGAACTTCCAGTATACAAGAAATATAGGGGATGGAGGACAAGGTGAGTGACACCACAAGGAAAAAATCAGATAAATCCAGAATGTAGAACATTCTGAAAATCAATGAGCCTTGTCCCTTCAAAAAGTCTGTATGATGAAAACAGAAAAAAAAGTTGAGGCACTTTTCTAGATGATAAAACCACTAAAAAAGTTAGTGGCCAAATGCAATGTATGAGAATCTTGACTGTCTCCTGGTTTGAAAAATATATAGTTATCAAAGACATTGAAGAGACAATTGAAATTTGAATATAGATCGGATGTTTGATGATATTAGGGAATGATTATGAACTTAGCATGTTAAAGTTCCTGTACGTGTATAAAAGAAAATCCTTATTTTTATAAGATACGTGCTGAAGCCTAGGGTTGTCTATAATTACTTTCAAAGGCTTAGCTCCCCACCCACAAAAATATATTACATACATACACAGACACAAACAGGCTGATAAAGCAAATATGACAAAATGAACAATTACTGAGTCTAGGTGGTGGAAATATTGGTGTTCACTGTTTCAAATTTTCTATATGTTTGAAAATTTGTTGTAATAAATGTTAGAAAACAAGAAGGCAAAGTAATAAGCTAGTGCTCTCTGCCCTGAATGAAAATTTCTTTCTCTTGCACTTAATAATAAAAATACATTATAGAACACTTGTCCTAATGCATTTGGGCCAGTTACTGGGGACTATACATGGCTCAGACACCCTGTACAATGGATTCTGGGGACAGCAATTGTGCTGAGCTAAGAGCAGAGCCCTAGTAATGGGGTGTCATTTTCACTGTCCTTTGAAACATCCTTATTCCCACACCAAAGATCCTATCGGCGCATAGGTAATAAAATGGTAAGTATAACTGGTATTTACTTATTTACCATTTTTTATAAAGTACAATCCTTTCTCTTCTTTTAGTTGGACTCCAATATAGAAATAAAGAAAAAGAAAGATCTTATCTAGCATGACTGCTATTCATTCTTTTCAAGGGTTCAAATCCATCCCTTTAAAAGCTCCATTTTGAAGCGACAGCTAGAACAGAGAGGTGCTGACAACCACACAGATTTCTAGGAACAACATTTTGCTACCTGCTACCATGGCTGCTTGGTCTCATATCAGCACCCTTTATTAACCCAAGCACCCCCTGTTGACGGGAGCTGATTCGTGCAAGTCAAATCACCAAATCCAAGAGTCATTTGCTACCAAGTTCATGGACTTAAGGGTCTTCAACGAGCAATAAAAATAGCTTTGGATTAACTTTATAACTTGTGATCTTGCTTCTGTGTAAAGATATCCTAGTCATTTGATTACACTCAAGGTTGTCTTTTTTCTTTTTTCTTTTTTTTAATGGTGATGCAGGTGATATGTAAGAAGTACAGGTATGGAGGCAGTAAAGCATCTTGTCTGTAGTCTGGGCTCTCCATTAGCCCTGCTGTGGGGGACAAGAACGAGAAGCAGCAGGGGATGAAAGCAGTAAATAATCCACAAGCCAGGTACTTCTATTCCTCCCTGAACTTTCTAGAAGAACAGCCAGTAGAGGATAAACTTGTAGAGTTTTTACAAAGGCAGGCAGCAAGAGAAAGAAACATGACCCCATAGTTAAAAGCTTGTATTACTTGGGAAAAAGAGTGTGAAGTGTGAGTCTGATGATTAGCCCACAGACCTCTCTGCTATTTTGATTCTCTTCCAAACTAAAACACACCACAGTAAGGCTCAAACGTAAAAGCATAAAATAAACTGAAGCTTAATGCTTAAGATATACATGCAATATATATAATGACATTATACATACTATATATATACTGAGATAGCTAGATATAGATATATATATTATATATAATTAATATAATATTAATAATATAATATAATATTATATATTGTAATAATATAATAAT
>NC_048226.1:42673717-42715973 GCF_002007445.2 Ailuropoda melanoleuca
ATAATATATAATATATATTATTTTATAATATATATAATATATATAGCGTGTGCGGGTGTATATATATATATATATATAAATATATAATCTCCTGGGAAATGCGGAAGTGTTTCTTGTTCACTGTTGAGTTCAAGCTTATTTGAGAAGACAGGAAAGTCTTACCTAGGTACAAGGATGCGTTTTCTTTCTTGACATTGTCATCTAAGTAGGTTGGTCCCAAGGTATAAATAGGTGTGGAACCCATTCCAATGAGAATCTGTGCGCAAATGAATAAAGCCACATAGACCCAATGATTATTTCCTCCTGAGTCCTTCAGGCAGGCGGGAGGCTCCGAAGGCGCCGTGGAGTTGCCATTCTGACACAGGCCATCGTTGGAGGCCGACGCATTCAACTCTTGGATCTGGTAGGGAGGCGAGATGAAGTGAGGTAAAGCAAAAAGGGCAGCCCCGACGGCAATGAAAAGTCCACCCACGGCCAGCCACAGGGGCCTCCGACCCCGGCCGCCAAAGTAGCTGACGAACACCACCACCACCAGGCTCCCAATGTCAAAGCAGCTGACCAGCAGCCCCGACTCAGAACTCTTCAGACTGTAGCGCCTTTCGATGGTGGTGATGACACTGCTCAGGTACCCAGACACCATTAACGCCTGGATGAAGGTCAGAAAGCACATGCAAACCAGGAAGCAACGGGAATCAGTGAGGACCACATAAAGGCATCTTCTCCCCTGGAGCGTGGCCAAAGTAGAGGACACCGACACGGCTTTGCTGACTTCCACCCTGTGGTTACATTCCATGAACCCTGCCATCTCTGCCGAGGTGGAAGGAGCAGAGGGACTGGGGACCAACCGGTTTGGGCCTTGTTTCAACTCCTGATGGCCCAAAGAATCTGTACAGCCGATGGCTGGCTTGGCTCCTGCACTCGCAGGACTGAGGTCTGGCCGGCAGGAGGCGCTGTTCAGGACCGGTAAACTCTTGGACCTAAAAGTCTCTGGTTCGCACTTCTCTTGGACAGCTCCTACTGTGCCGTGTGCTTCCAGCGGCTCTCCCTCCTCGGGCTGCAGCCCGGTGCCTTCGTCCATGGCTCTTAGAATTCAGATTCGACCGCTGATCGTCGCACTCAGGGACTCCAGCGCTTTTCATCCACCAGCACGAGGGGCCGAAGTCGGGCCCACTCAGTCGTGCCCACCAGGGACCGGGGCTGGGGATGCAGAGCCGAGCAGCAGGGCATCCTCACCAGCAGAGAGGCACCCAGGGCATCCTGACCGCAGATGCGGCCCCGAGGCTCCGCAGCCGCGTGCCCCGGGGGACAGGGGTCCGCGCAGTCCTGCGATGAGCCCTGCTTGGGGTCCACCTCGGGGCGGTAGCTCGCGGCAGGAGCCTTGCGCGTCCCGGGCGCATCCCCTCCGCCGCCGCCGCTCGGCCCGCCGCCTGGAGGGAGTACGCCCCGTGCCCAGCGTGGGGGCGCTTAGCGCTGTTGCCCGCGACGCATACCGCCCGGTTGGTTGCGCCAGAGGCGCCCTGTCCTCGCCGCCTCGGCTTGCGACACCCTCGAGCGCAAAGATGCCAACCTGCAAAGCAGAGAGAGGGCGGTCAGAAAAGGGCGGCTGCGGCTGGGACTGGCGTCCCAGCGCCCCGGTGGCCGGCGCTGGGTGACTCGGACGGTCCCAAATGAGACCGAGGGACGAGCGAGAAGCGAAGCCTCGAAGGAGGCGGCGGCTGCAGGCTGCGGCTAGTGCCCAAACAATAAGCAGCAGGCGGTCGGCAGAGACCCTCCCTCATTGTCTACCGTGGACCTGCCCCCGCCCCGCCCCTTTTGCCTTAAACAGAGCATCTGTTTTATATGTTAATAATTATCAACCTGGCAGCACTGACTCAGAGGCAGTGTCTTTTATTCGCGTGAACTAATTGCAACCTTTTGGCACTCCTACTCCATTACTCAAAATAGAAAATGCCCAAAAGAACAAAGGAAAGTTTTTTTGGTTTTGGTTTTTGGTGTGTGGGTTTTTGTTTGTTTGTTTGTTTGTTTGTTTGTTTTACAAACGGTACCTTCCTAGTACCGATTTTAAAAAAGAAAAGAAAGGGGTAAAGCTACGTGTGTAGAAATGTGTGTACACACTTGTGAGCAAGCACGTGTGCGCGACTGGATGTGAATCCGTCTGCTTCATCAATTAGAGACACGTATGCAAAGCCCAAAGCAGCCGCAAAAAGGTCAACGAGCGAGCCTCTGTATTCCCAATACTAAAAATAACCCCCCAGCCCAAAAGAACTATTCAATTTCAAATACCAGGGGCATCTGAGGCTGCGGCCCACACTAAGTCCCAGCGCGCAGTGTCACGCGAAACCGAAAATCGGTTTGCTTTGCGGAGGGGTGGGGAAGCAACAACCAAACAAAGAGATGCCGCCACGCTCTCTCTGAGCTCGCTAGGAGCCCACCGTGCAGTCTTGGTACGAGGGGGCCGCGGGTGAGGTGTGCTGTTTATATCGAGCGCACCCCGCAAGCGTGGGCCCGGAGTGCGTGCGCGCGAGCGAGCGCGCGCGCACACACACGCACACACATACACATACACACCCGCGAGTATGTGTCAGAACCCCTCGCGCGATCCTGCATCCCGATCGAATTCGGCGAGAGGCAAAAACAGGTGTGTCCCCGGGGTAAGCCCCCGCCCCTAATCTCGGGGACTCCCACTCCCGTCCTCCGGCCCGGGGTGATGTGCACCAGGTGGGAGAGGAGAGCGGGACTTCGCTGCGCTGGGTTTCATTTCGCGCTTTGTGATGCTGCTGAGGGAAGAAAGGAGGAAGGGTAAGGGAGAAAGGCAGAGAAGCTGGGCGGCCAGGGCGGCCGCTCCGGCGCCTCCCTCGGCTCTGCGGGGCCAGACCTGCTCCCAGATTCCCGGCCTGCCAGCCGCTCACAGCCCGGGCTTCCCCGCCGCCGCCTTGCCCCGGCGCCTTCCCGGGGAACCCCACGGGCGGCCGCGAGCCGAGCCCGGGAATCCCGGCAAACTCCCTCAGCGCTCCGGGGGCGGCGGAACCGCTGCCTGCGCCGGCACCCACACCGCAGCGCCGGCTCGGACCGACACACGGTTCCCGGCAGGGAGCTCTCCGCCCGGCGTGGAGTACCAGGGACACCCCTGCGCGCGCGCGCACACACACACACTCAACCCGCGGGAGGACATCTCGCCGCGCTGCCCGGGCGCACAAGCCGCCGCTACTCACTCGTGAGTCTGTCGGTCAGAATGTCTGGCTGAGAGTGGAGCGGCGGCAAGTGGGGACTGTGGAGGTGCGGGAGTAGTTGGGAGCCGCCTGGAGAGGCAGCTTCGGTCCAGCGGCGGAGAAATCAGTGAATGAGACTGAGTCAGGCTGAACTCTTACCCCCACCCCTCGCCTGTCACCCAAGCCTCTCCTCTCCAGACACACGCGCACAGAGACGCGCCCGGAGCGGAGCAGCAGAGGGCGCAGGCGCGCGGGCGACCGCCCAGCCCGTCCCGAAGGCAGCGAGCCACCCGGCCGCCCTTCACCTGCGCGGTGGGGGGACGGAGGCCCCAGGGAGCAGGTCTCCAAGAAAGGCAGCTGCTGAGCCAGAGAGCCCACTCGGAATAAAGAAATTATTTCTGTTCGTTTATTCCGTGCCGTGGGCACCCACAATGTCTAGGGACCAGAGTAGGTTCTGGGGACCAAAGATGAACAGGATAGGATCCCTGGACTGAGGAAACCTTTGTCTTGTAGAAGAAATACCCGGTAAGTAGCCTAAAACAACGAGGTGAGTTCTGTACAGGATGCCACCGAGGAACTTAATAGCCATAACTCTACTCCATCTTCATTTCCAGGCAGAAGGAAAGGCAAGTGCAAGAGCACGGGGCATGGTGCTCCAAGTTCATAGAGGAGCCGCAGGGAGATCGCAGGGATGGAGCAGAGGACTGTACTGCAAGGGTGGCAGAGTGGAAAAAGTCAGCAAGGGCTTCACAGGTTGTGTGTTGTCAGCGGCCTGTGCCATTCTGACTTGCTCACCACAAAGCCGTTCTGGCCATGGTGGGCGAATGGAGGCCTAGACAGAATGTGGTGAGGCAGTGGCAAGGACATGGAGAGGAGGAAACCGGTTAAATATACTATGAGAAGGTAGAAGTGGCCAGACCTGGAGGCCAACAGAATCTGGAAGATGAGAAAACAGTCCAACATAAGACGTCTCTCAAGTTTCATAGCTGAGTGACTGCGTGGGTGATATCCAACAAAAGCACAGGAGAAGCACGCTCTTGGGAGAAAGATGGTTCTCCTCTCAGATGGTGCTGATTTTGACAGCCAAGTACATGTGTCCCATAAACTATTTTGATAGATGACACACAGGAAGTCTGGACTAGGGATGTGAATTAAGAGTCATCAGCCCAAAGGTGGTATCAGGTGAATAAGGAAGGCCGACTGAGTAGAGGAAGGCTAAGGACAGGGTCCCAGGGACACCACAGTCAAAGAGAAGGAGAGGGGGGAAAGCTAAGGAGGGACATACGAAACAATGGTCAGAACGGTATGTGAATAATCAGAGAAGTCACAGAAACCATAGCAGCAGAAAACTCAAAGGAGTTATCAGATGCGTGAAAGGCTGTGGAGAAGTCAGAAAGGGTAACTGGAAAGAGCCCATTAGCTGTAGCAGGTAGGAGGACCCTGGTGAATTTTGAGAGTGGGAAATAGTTCCTAATGAAGGAAGGGGATTGCCTCCTACAAGTGCCATGCCACTGCCGTCATGACAAAGCCACTTCACTGACCCTTGGCCTTATCCAACCCGAGCATTGTCTCTACTTTACAGACATGACAAGTAGAGTGTAGAGAGATTAAGTAACTTGGGGAGGACACACAGCTAGTCTGTGGAACCCATGTGTTCCTGAAGCCCATTCTCTTGACTCTGACTGTATATTCTCTCTTATAATCGTAGATCAGCTTGACTTTTCAGTGCACCTTGTATCTGTTAATTATCTCACTCTAGTCCAACAACTACCATTCACAGTTAATCCTTAGAGAACAAAATAGGCCAGCTGACATCAAAGGACAGTTAGTGTGTGTTCAATGTTAATGTTGGGACAGCACTGATCTCCTGGCAGCTTCCAGACTGATCAAACAGGGCAAATATATTCATTTCCTCATCCCCTGCCACTATCCCCTCCTCCCGAGATCTCCATCAAGCCCACTGTTATTTTTCCACAAACAGGCAAGATGACTCCAGCTGCCACCCCTGCCCAGATTTTAGTCCCCTACTGTTAGTAGGGTGGGCAAAAATATATGTCACTTCTGGTATCTAAATACTCCTCTGAGCTTGTTCTGGATCCAAACAGAATCGAGCTGCTTCCTATGATGTCCTTCTAAGCTCTTTGGCCCATTCTCTCATTTTGGTCCCAGCCCCAAACATCAGTTGTTCTTCAGCAAATTCAATCTGTTGCATTAGGTACCAGCAGAGGGTTTCCCTGCTGAAAAGTCAGATAATCATGTCCCTGGAACACGCTGTGTTTATTCATGGTCAATTGCCACAGTTAAACTAGAAACACCTCTAAGAGCCTATAGATTTTTTTATTTCCCCTAATAGAAAGATCATGATTTATAGACAGAATTTAAAGGTCCAATTAGCTTTCCATATAGGAAACAAGAAGAAAATATTTAGCAAGAGACGTTCCTTTCACTTTCTCTTCCATTGTTAAGTATGACTTTGGAAAAAGCCAGGGGTGTTTCCATCAGCCCTAATCTTCAGATTCATAGAAAGAAATGGATTCAGATCATGGGATTCTGCTGTACCCATGGCTCTTTCACATAATATGAATGAGTACACTTGCCTAAACTAGGATGCCTACCTTGTTAGATGTATGCGGATAAACTCTCTTCAAATTCCCAGCTTGCTAATGCTTCTTCTAAGTCATTAATCAGTCGAACTTACAAATAAGTTCCTCCTTTCCCAACTTTCATATAATAAGAAGGTCGCCTCTGGAATTACCTATGGCATTCCATGGGCTTAAAATCTGACTGCTCTGGAGGATGGAACAAGGAAAGCCAAGGGAGCCTTTTCTTCACTCCCTTCTCTTCCTCCTTAAAAAAGGCACACTTCAGAAGTCTCCCAGACAAAAGAACTGGATTTTGGTCCAGAATACTTTCTGAACTTAAACTATAATAAACAGTTGCCAGTACTATCACTGAATTAGACACTGGTCGCTTAAGAGGGGTCAAATTGTATGTTTTAGTTAACCTTTTTTTTTAAATATTGAAATACAGCTTTATTCACAGACCCTGAAGAGGTTTCCAGAATATCAGCCTCTGTAACATATTTGAATTGCATCTCTATTCTTAGGTCAAATAAGTAATTTATGATATAACTGATTTCCTCCTATTTTTTTTTATTTTTTAACTTAATTTTATTTTTATTGAGATAGAATTGATGCAACATTTTTTAGGTGTACAACATAATGGTTTGATATATGTATATATTGTTAAATTATTGCAATAATAAGTTTAGTTAATATCCATCACCAGACATGGTTATAAATTTTTTTTCTCATATTGAGAACTTTTAAGATGTACTCTCTTAGCAACTTTCAAACATACAATAATTTTTTTTTAAAGATTTCATTTATTTATTTGACAGAGAGAGACAGCCAGCGAGAGAGGGAACACAAGCAGGGGGAGTGGGAGAGGAAGAAGCAGGCTCCCAGCAGAGGAGCCTGAGGCAGGGCTCGATCCCAGAACCCTGGGATCACGCCCTGGGCTGAAGGCAGACCCTTAACAACTGAGCCACCCAGGCGTCCCATACAATACAGTATTGTTAACTATAAGGTTAAAAGGCAAACTCTTAACACAACTTGACGTTTACCTCCCTCCTTAGAAGTAAATTTCAAGCTGGGTGAAACAGAAGAGGAACAGATTTGGCCCTGGAGTCCAGTGAATGGAGGCAGTCACTCTAGCCCTGTGGTTTGCAAGTGCTAAAGGAGTGTCTGACTGGCTCCTGGGCGGCTCAGTCAGTTAAGAGTCTGCCTGCAGCTCAGGTCATGATCCCAGAGTCCTGGGATCGAGTCCCACATTAGGCTCCCCGCTCTGTGGGGAGTCTGGTTCTCCCTCTGCCTAATGCTCCCCTGCACATGATCTCTCTCTCTCTCATATAAATAAGTAAAATCTTTAAAAATAAATAAATAAAGGAGTATCTGACCAGCTGTGTCAGCTTTTGCACTTCAAGTCCCACAACCCAAGAGGCCACAGTCCCATGAACACCTGGGACACATGGTCACCCTCTTAAGGAGCCAAGCGATTTCCAGATACCAGCTTCCCTTACAATCTGTAGACAAGTTGGGTCAAGGCCCGAACTAAAGACCGAAAAAGGAAAATAAATGCAAGGGATAAATGAAATGAAACTATGTTAGATATGCTTGATTAACCTTCAATGTGCAGTCCCTACATTTCTGTTTTTTCTTGAATGGCAGAGTCTAGAAAGCTAAAAACAAACCAGAACAAAAAAAAAAAAACACCAAAAAACACAAAACAAAACAAATCAAAACAAAACAAAACAAAACACACATTTCCCAGACTCCCTTGCTGATCCGATTCTGGAGAAGAACTGAAGCATTCTTATGAGTTTTGGAAGGTGGAATGAGTCACGGGCCACATCCTTTTTGGCTGTCTTATCCCAGCAAGCAGGTCATAGAAACATGTTATTTTTCTGCTTCAGTATTCAGTTGTCCAAACTCCAGCTTCTGGGTATTGAAAGGGAGTGGCAGCACTGGCTCTCCGAATCCAGCCACAGCAGGGTCTCCTGAAGAGAATACACCCGGAAAGGCCTTTGATTTCCACACCTACCCTGTTCCTCCCCACAGTGGGCCAGACATACCAGTTTCCCTGGCAGGACAGATGTATAGTGTTCCAAGAGGCATTCCTGGTCACCCAATGTAGAGATCATTCATCCAGGTCTCCCAGAGATTTTCTAAGCACGTATCTTTCTGTACCAAATCTCTTTCTGCCAAAAGCCCAGAGTGATCTCTCTGTCCTGCACTGGGCCGAGATTAATACAGTAGATAGTCGGCTTCTGAATTATGGCTCATTCATCCACAGTTTGGGGTCCCTCTGCCTAGTTCTCAACTTGCCTCTTTAAAGCAGAAGTCTCTGAGTGGCACAGTCAGTTAAGTATCCAACTCTTGGTTCCCACTCAGGTTGTGGGCTCAGGCTGTGGGCTCACGTTGTGATCTCGGGTCATGGGATCGAGCCCCACATCAGGCTCCACACTCAGTGAAGAGTCTGCTTAAGATTCTGTCTCCCTCTCCCACTGCTCCTCTCACTCATGTTCTCTCTCTCCAAAATAAATAAATAGGTGCGCCTGGGTGGCTCAGTCGTTAAGCATCTGCTTTCAGCTCATGTCATGATCCCAGGACCGTGGGACTGAGCTCTGCATTGGGGTCCCTGCTCATCAGGGAGCCTGCTTCTCCCTCTCCCACTCCCCCTGTTTGTGTTCCCTCTCTCCCTGTCTCTCTGCCAAATAAATAATATCTTTTAAAAATCAATCAATCAATCAATCAATCTTAAAGCAGAAGTCTCTAGGACCTATATTAGGGATGACCTTGAACTATTGGCAAACTTCTCGAAGTCTAGATCCAGAGAGCAATGCCAAGAAAAAGCTGGAATTCCTCTCTCCCTCCTCCCTTCTCGATTTCCATTCCCCAACTAAGGACATTTTTTCCCCTAGATGATTGGAAAGATCCATATCTCAGGGCTGACCTGAAGGAGGTGACCTTATCCCAGAGCACAGAATATTTAACACAAGATAATATAAACACCACACTCACCGCAATGACCCACTGTCGAGGCTCCCCTTCAAAGCAGGTAGGATGGCTGCAGGTTCTCATTTCTTTACATTTTTCTAAAAGACCTAGAGATCTGTTGTATAGCAGTGTATCTGTAGTCAGTAATAATGTATTGTGTGCTTAAAATTTTGTTGAGGGTAAAAAAAAATTTTTTTATTGAGGGTAGGGCTCACTGTACAAGTGTTCTTATCACAATAAAATAAAATCAAAGAAAAATAAATGAAAGACCTGAAACACTGACATTTATAAATCATTTGTGGTGTAGTCCTGCTGGTAGCAAAAGGTGAGCTAGCCTCCGGACAGCACATCCTTCCCCCCCCACTCCTCTTCAGAAGGTCTGTGTTGGGGTGCCTGGGTGGCACAGCGGTTAAGCCTCTGCCTTCGGCTCAGGGCATGATCCCAGCATTATGGGATCGAGCCCCACATCATGCTCCTCCGCTATGAGCCTGCTTCTTCCTCTTCCACTCCCTCTGCTTGTGTTCCCTCTCTCGCTGGTTGTTTCTATCTCTGTCGAATAAATAAATAAAAAATCTTAAAAAAAAAAAAAAAGAAGGTCTTTGTCATCTGTGGCAAATGAATACTATTTCATCTTTGTGGTGAGTGCATGGGTGTTACCCATATTTCATCACAAGAAGATGCTCTAATTCCAAGAGGCGCCATTATTTGGTGTGCCACTAAGAAGGAAAAAATGCTTCCACTTAGACTATGACACACGCCTTAATGATGAAAGAGGAAAAGAGGGCTACCGCCTAAATTTAATTGTGGCTCTGCCATTTAGGGCAGTGTGGCCTTGGACAATCTACCAAACCTCTCTGCCTCAGTTTCCAAGCTGGGGTTCATCACAGTATCTGTCTCACAGGGTTGTTGTAAGCAGTAAATGAGATAACATCGACAGCATGCTTACAACAGGGCCGGGACCAAGGCTGGTGCCCTTAAATGTCAGCCTTTGCTACAGACCCGCATTGCTGTCTTTTCATTCATCCTACGCACAGTTTTTCCTCTCTGGTTGTCGGAGGGCTGGGGATCCAGAATCTTTTATTTCATGCAGGCCACACATTTCTCTAGGATTAGCTCCTATCTGGGAAATTATAGTCAGACTGATAAAACATCATATACCCTGTAGGGTCCATTATTTGGTTGTTTCTGTTTGTTTTGTTTCATTTTTCATCTTCCAACCATGGGAATCCCTTCCTTACTGGCACCCCCACCATGACTCTGATATTTATGAAAACTAAACAATAATGATGCCTTTCATTTATCGTATTAGGACTGACTACATATTTTACGTACATTATTTCATCTTCACCCCTCAGTATGTATTATCAATTCTGCTGACAGAAGAGAGATCTGAGGTTCAAAATGATCATCACCTTGCCCTAAATTGTGTGGCATCGAAAGTGTGGAGATCCGAATCCAGATCAAACACGTTCCAAGACCCGTGCTCCTGGCAACCTACCTGTATTTTCTCGCAATTGTGTTTTACATAATTTTTAGGAAACCATCCACTGATTAAGATAAGCATGTCTCTGCAGTGAAAGATTTAAGTGAACTAAAGGATGAAGCAGTCTAAACACAAACAATGCATGCCACCGCTTTTGAGTAAATATACAAACTACCCATAGAGCCGTGATCTCTATAAGGACTAGGATTCATGTTTTTACAGAGCTGCCCAACTGTCCAGTCACTAGCTGCGGTTTCATTCCCAACTCATGACTCCTCCCAACCTTCTCTGCATTCCTCGCCTTTGACTAGGGAGCATCATGGAACAAGTTCACCATAAAGCCCAACCCTCAGAATGCTGCTGCCCCCCCCACCTCCACTGCATTCTATTATAAGGCTGAGAAATAACTGGCCAGGGGGGTGTCCTGAGTAAACCCACTCCTCTCACAGCCAGTCTTGCAAAAGAGAGGTGAAATCAAACCTGGCTTCCTGAGATCCCACATCACAAACACCCATAGTAGAATTCTTTCAATAAAAACACAGAAAGGTAGGGGGCTGTGTGGGGTGACCAGGAGCTCAGAGCTCAAACATCCTTTTCTTAATGGAAAGACACTCTGAAAGAGCTTTTCATAGAGTTCACTCAAATTCCCTTCTCCCTTTTCTACCTTTTTGTTGTTGTTGTTGTGAATGACACTTTTGATAATTATCTGACTGCAAAAAAACTCCAAAAGTCCAGGTTGAAGTGCTATACTATTTTTAATTATTACCAATATTGGCTTTTCCATGTGTGCGGATGAGCTTGGTTTTGGCCAACTTTAAGGCTCCGTTCTCTTTGGCTGTCTGTGATACACTGACACTTGCTCCATTTGTCTTATTGTAACTAATGAATACAAAATGACCCAGTACAAGTATCATGTACCACTCGGGCCACCAGGGAAGTGATTTTAAAGGATTTAGTGTTCCATTTGGGGGCTACAAGACCTGACATCAAGGAATAGGATTTGAATGACAAATGAATTTTCTTCTATCTTTCCCTTTGAGAAAATTAGAGCTGTTAGAGTCTCAGTTTGCCTAAACTGGGGAATGACTTGACAAATGCACAAGTATACAGTGGAAATATAACATCTGAACATGGTGATCCTTCTTCCTTCTTCCAGTTGGCTTTGTTTGTGAAATTTCACACCAGAGGAAAATGTGGTTTTTCAAGCAGAAAAGAATTATTGTGAGAATTAGCTCATTTTGGACCCAGGATGGATTTTAAACCCCAGGGAAGGAACAGAAACATGCTCTAAGGAAAAATAAGAGATTTACAGGTAAACAAAAATATGCATTTTTCTCTCCATACTATGTTCATCCTTCTTCAGTCTTCCCAAAAGAAAAATACCTTTAGGAAGAAGAGTCTGAAGCCCCGGAAACAATTTTTACTAGTCTTAGAAAATGTCTTTTTATTAATATCTTTCACACATAACAAAAAAGCAAAACTGAGAATAAGCAAAGTAATCCAAGCTATCAAAAAACTAACAAAATGGGGCACCTGGGTGGTTCAGTCAGTTAAGCATCCAACTCTTGACCTCAGCTGAGGTCCTGATCTCAGGGTCGTCAGTTCAAGCCCCACGTTGGGCTCCACGCTCAGCTTGTAGCCTACTTAAAAAAAAAAAAAATCTAACAGAATTAGCTCCCTTCTATGCCACCAAGACAGGATTTTATTGGTCTCCTGCAATTTAAAGACCAAGATCCTGGGGTGCCTGGGTAGCTCAGTCGGTTAAGTGGCTGACTCTGGATTTTGGTTCAGGTCATGATCTCAGGGTCGTGGGACTGAGGTCCCTGTCAGGCTCAGTGCTGATCGCAGAATTTACTTGTCCCTTTCCCTCTGCTCCTCCCACCCCCAACCCCACTCTCTCTCTCTTACACTCTCTCTCTCCCTCTCTGTCTAAACTAAATAAATAAAATCTTTAAAAAAAAAAAAAAAAGACCAAGATCCTGATTTCTGCTAAATGCAAAGCCCAGGAGGGAAACACTGCACATGATGAAGGATCTGAGTTGAACTCTGAAGAGTAAACAGAATATGAACATGTGTGGGTGGGCCCAAAGCAGCACCCAAAGAAGGACATTGAAAAAAGAACACTTGGGGGCAGGACATCTCAGGCAGGTAGAATTGTTGAGGAACCTGAAACACGTGAAGGGGACAAACAGGAACTAAGAAAGGAAAGCTGGTCACCTCCAGTTAAGAGGTTTAGACTCTATTCCACAAACGACAGAAAGCAGTTGAAGGTTAAGCAAAGCAGGGACAGGATGAAGCAGAACTTGATGAAGATTGTAACTTCTCAGGAAGTGCTGGGTGCTACAGGTAGAAGGCCCACTCCCCAAACAGCCAGGATGGTACAGGCAAAACCATGACCTCAGGTGCCGACAAGGAAGGACTAGGTATTAGACTACTGTTGTTTTATGACATGGAATTGATGACTTTAGACTGGAAGGTTTTTAGGGATTGTGTAGCCAAAAATTTACAAACCTATGGCCACATTGGGCTGAGGATAAAACCCATATATTTTTTTTTCCAGTTTTCAGAATTCGCTGCCAAAAGTTAAACTTGAGAGATTTCAGATGAAAGATCCAGATTTCTGCGTTCTTGGTATTTGGCATTTGCCACATTGGGTTCCAGGCCCTCAGTTACCTGCCCGGCCCGTACAAGCCTCTTAGTTTGAGATCTCTTGATTTAGGCCAATTTTTGTCCTGCTGTCCCCACCCCAATCTTGAAGATGAAGGAACCAAAATGCAAGGAAGGTGATTTTCCTAAAGTTTCACTGGCAGATGGTGGCAAAGTCAATGAGGAACGACATAGTACAGTGACAATTTTACTTTGTACAGCAGCTTGAAATATATTGTCTTTTCCTCACAGCTCTGAAAGGTAGACATCATCACACCCAAAACTAATGTAACGTTGTGTGTCAACTATACCTCAATAAAAAAAAAAAAAAGGTAGACATCATGACCCCCATTTCATAGAGGAGGGAAAGGGTTGAGAGAGAAACTAGGTAACTTGACCAAAGCCACACAGCTGGTCAGCAGTGGAGACAATGTTTAAACCCAGATCCATCCTAGTCCTTTTATTACACAATAATGTAAGATCCTGGGGCCCAACAAACCCTCTTAAAATTTGGGCTGGCTTTTAACTGGCTGTGTGACAGGAGGGATGTTACTCAACCTATCTGAATTCAGCTTTTTAGTCTCTAAACTGACATGACTTGGGGCACCTGGGTGCCACAGAGGTTAAGCATCTGCCTTCGGCTCAGAGTGTGATCCCAGAGTTTGGGATCGAGCCCCACATCAGGCTCCTCCGCTATGAGCCTGCTTCTTCCTCTCCCACTCCCCCTGCTGGTGTTCCCTCTCTCGCTGGCTGTCTCTATCTCTGTCAAATAAATAAATAAAATCTTTAAAAAAAAAAAAAAAAGAAAACTTTCTTGTGATTCACTTCTTAGAGTAAATAAAAAGAAATTACTTGAGAGAAAACACCATGGCACCTGTCAGTCAGAGGATATGATCTCAGAAAGGGTGGGGTTTTTTGTTTTTGTTTTTTTTAGATTTTGTGTATTTATTTGAGAAAGAAAGAGGGAGAACACAGAGGGAGAGGGAGAAGCAGACTCCCCACTGAGCAGAGAACTGGACACGGGGCTGGACTCCAGGACCATGAGATCATGACCTGAGCTGAAGGCAGACGCTCAACCAACTGAGCCACCCAGGCATCCCTAGAGCATGTTTTTGTTTTTTTGTTTTTTTTTTAATTTTATTTTATTATATTATGTTAATCACCATACAGTACATCCCCAGATTCCGATGTAAAGTTTGATGCTTCATTAGTTGCGTATAACACCCGGTGCACCATGCAATACGTGCCCTCCTTACTACCCATCACCAGTCTATTCCATTCCCCCACCCCCTCCCCTCTGAAGGCTTCAGTTTGTTTCTCATAGTCCATAGTCTCTCATGTTTCATTCCCCCTTCTGATTACCCCCCTTTTCTTTATCCCTTTCTTCCCCTACTGATCATCCTAGTTCTTATGTTCCATAGATGAGAGAAATCATATGATAATTGTCTTTCTCTGCTTGACTTATTTCACTTAGCATTATCTCCTCCAGTGCCGTCCATGTTGCAGCAAATGTTGAGAATTCGTTCTTTCTGATAGCTGAGTAATATTCCATTGTATATATGGACCACAGCTTCTTAATCCAGTCATCTGTTGAAGGGCATCTCGGCTCCTTCCATGATTTGGCTATTGTGGACAATGCAGCTATGAACATTGGGGTGCATATGGCCCTTCTCTTTACTACGTCTGTATCTTTGGGGTAAACACCCAGTAGTGCAATGGCTGGGTCATAGGGTAGTTCAATTTTTAACTTTTTAAGGGACCTCCACACTGTTTTCCAGAGTGGCTGTACCAACTTGCATTCCCACCAACAATGTAGGAGGGATCCCCTTTCTCCACATCCTCTCCAACAATTGTTGTTTCTTGCCTTGTCTATCTTTGCCATTCTAACTGGCGTAAGGTGGTATCTCAGTGTGGTTTTGATTTGAATTTCCCTGATGGCTAATGATTTTGAACATTTTTTCATGTGTCTGTTAGCCATTTGTATGTCTTCATTGGAAAAGTGTCTGTTCATATCTTCTGCCCATTTTATGATTTGTTTATTTGTTTCTCGTGTATTGAGTTTGAGAAGTTCTTTGTAGATCTTGGATACCAGTCCTTTATCTGTGGTGTCCTTTGCAAATATATTCTCCCATTCCGTGGGCTGTCTCTTAGTTTTTTTGACTGTTTCCTTGGCTGTGCAGAAGCTCTTTATCCTGATAAAGTCCCATAAGTTCATTTTATCTTTTATTTCTCTTGCCTTTGGAGATGTGTCGTGAAAAAGGTTGCTCTGGCCGATGTCATAGAAGTTGTTGCCTATGTTCTCCTCTAGAATTTTGATGGATTCCTGTCTCACATTGAGGTCTTTCATCCATTTGGAGTTTATTTTTGTGTATGGTGTGAGAGAGTGGTCAAGTTTCATTCTTTTGCATGTAGCTGTCCAATTTTCCCAGCACCATTTATTGAAGAGACTGTCTTTTTTCCACCGGATGTTTTTTCCTGCTTTATCAAAGATTAGTTGCCCAAAGAGCCGAGGGTCCATTTCTGGGTTCTCTATTCTGTTCCATTGGTCCATGTGTCTGTTTTTGTGCCAGTACCATGCTGTCTTTGTGATCACAGCTTTGTAGTACAGCCTAGAGCATGTTTTAATATGTGATAAATGTTACAAAGATTGGTAGAAAAAAATCCTGTGATTTGGGACATATTAAAAAATAAAAGCAACTTACATCAAAGTAACATAAGTAAACATAAGTAAACAATTTAAAAGAAGAAAGAAAGTCAAATAGATGTGCCCAATTGAAAAAGAAATGAAATATAGTATACCTGCGTCTAAAATAGAAATGCTTATCACAAATCTTAGAACTTCCCTAGGAATGTCCACAATAGCCAAACTATGGAAAGAGCCCAGATGTCCATCGACAGATGAATGGATAAAGATGTGGTGTGTGTGTGTGTGTGTGTAAATAATGGAATTATATAGTCATCAAAAAATGAAATCTTGCCATTTACAAGATATGGATGGACCTAGAAGGTATTATGCTAAACAAAATAAGTAAATCGCAGAAAGACATATGATCACATGATCTCACTGATAGGTGGAATTTAAGAAACAAGGCAGAGGATCATAGGGGAAGAGAAGAAAAAAATGAAACAAGACAAAACCAGACAGGGAGACAAACTGTAAGAACTATTAATCTTTGGAAACAAACTGAGGGTTGCTGGAGAGGAGAGGGTGAGGGGATAACTGGGTGATGGACACTGGGGAGGGAATGTGTTGTAATGAGCATTGGGTATTATATAACACTAGTGAATCACAGACCTGTACCCCTGAAACAAATAATACGTTTTATGTTAATTAATTGAATTTAAATTGAACAAAAGAAAATAAAGTTAGGATCATGACACAGATAAAAAAAAAAAAAAAGAACTTCCCTAGGATCTGAAAGTATGTAAGAAAATATAGATCTGGAAAAAAGTGACAAACCCCTAATTATCAAATTATAAAATTATCAATGTATCCAGGTTCTCCCCACTTCAGGCTTCTTGAACTGGGGCTATGTGGCCCCCACAGCACTAGGCTGCCTGCCTGTAATAAAGCAAAATGAAAAACATGTCCATCTTGCTAGAAACTCACCTTTATTAAACTTTGGAAGTAATATGATAAACAGAGATACATTATGGTATAGAAAGAGGAACCCATATATTATTTAAATAAAATAGAACCTTTTTAGTAAATGTGATACTTGCTTAAGGTTACTTAGGGCTTTTGGCACCCTAGGCTCCCTGGGGTATGTGGCCACCTCCCTTCAGCCAGGTCACTTTTGTCGAAAAGTTTAAGAAGTGCCTTTATCTGATGCCAGTTTTATCTTCAGGAGGTGTGCCTTTGATTTAGAGGGCTCCAGGGGAAAAAAAAAAAAAAAAGTCAACGATACAGTCTGAAATTCTCTTAATTTTGTCTATACAACTCTTGTTTCAAACAAAATGTGCCAGAGGAATTATGCTTACATTAAGCATTCATACTTTAGAATGGATTATATCATTTGTATATTTTCTCAATATCTAACTATATTTTCTCAATTTCTAACTATATTTAGAAACTGGAGGTGGAGAGGAAGACATCTAACAGTCAGGGAAGTTGCCAACTCTATGGTCTGGTTTGATGGGGCTATTTACCAAAATCTGGCAAGGTATGGGGAAACCATAAGGGACATGCAGAACCATAGAGGCAGTAACAGTGGGATGCCACACTGTTCCCACACCAGCCCTGAAGGAGTGGAAAACAGAGCAGCTTTCAAAAGTTATGAGTATGGAGGTTCCTCAAAAAATTAAAAATAAAGTTACCATATGATCCAATACTTCTTATTACTGGGTATTTACCCAAAATAACAAAAACACTAATTCAAAAAGATATATGTACCCCTATGTTTACTGCAGCATTATTTACAATAGCAAGATATAGAAGCATCCCAAATGCCCATCATGAGCATTTGAATGGATAAAGATGTGGTGTGTGTGTGTGTGTGTGTGTGTGTGTATGAACATTACTCAGTCATAAAAAAAGAATGAGAGTGTGCCATTTGTGACAACATGGGTGGATCTAGAGGGTATAATGCTGAGTGAAATAAGTCAATCAGACAGGCACCTGAGTGGCTCAGTCAGTTAAGCCTCTGACTCGATTTCCATTCAGGTCATGATCTCAGCCCCATATTGGGCTCTGCGCTCAGCACAGAGTCGGCTTGGGATTCTCTCTCTCTCCCTCTACCCCTACCACTCCTCCTGCTTGCACTCTAAATAAATAAACAAACAAATAAATAAAATCTTCAAAAAAAAGTCATTCAGAAAGACAAATGCCGTATTTCACTCATATGTGGAATTTAAGAAACAAAACAAAGGAAAAAAAAAGACTCTTAAATACAGAGAACGAGCTGGAGATTGCCAGAGAGGAGGTGGCTGGGGGATGAGTGAAATAGATAAAGGGGATTAAGAGTATATTACCATGATGAGCACTGAATAATGTACAGAATTGTCGGATCATTACATTTTCTACATACAATACGCACAAACGCANTTTTCATACTATATATATAGTATGAAGTATACACATATATATGAAGTGTATATATATATATATATATATATGAAGTATATATATATATATATATATTTGGTATAAATATTTGGGTATATATATATATATATACACACACAAAAAAAACCAACAGATTAGAGGCAATAATACAAAGAAAGCCACAAGATGGGAGCTATTGCCTTCAGTAAGGGACAATGCCAGTCCACAGGGACCCTGCAGAGAAAAAAGTGGGGGAATAAGCCCAGCCTCAGGTCCTCCCTCCCTGGCCAGCTTCTGATCTCCTCCTTGTTGGAAGCTATTGGAAGCAGAGGGCCAAGAGCTCATGGAAGCTATGGGTACAAGTCAGCCTCCAGGGCAGAGAGCAGACTGCAGGTAAGTGGAGAGTTGATCTGGAAGGAGAAACAGGTGTCCAGCGTGCGAGGACTAAACGGGGAGGATTAAATGGGCTAGGAGGTGCTGGCAGCGGGTGGAAGGGCTAAAGACTGACAGGACTGAAAATGTTTCAACCATGAAAGACCTTGGGTTCTATTTTCAAAAACTTAAAGATTTGGGGCACCTGGGTGGCTCAGTCAGTTGAGCCCCTGACTCCTGATTTCAGCACCAGTCGTGATCTCGGGGTCATGAGATGGAGCCCCGCGTCGGGTTCCATGCTCACTGCAGTCTGCTTGAGATTCTGTCTCTCCCTCTCCCTGTGCCCCTCCCCCCAAAATAAATAAATAAATCTTGTTCTAAAAAGCTGAAAGCTTTAATATTAAAAAGAGATGTAGAAACTACGGATAGTAGGTTTCTGTGGAAAGTACAGAAGAATGCTCAGATGCTAGAGGCGAATGAAATGGAAACGTGCTCGGGGATGCTGAGGAACAGTCACGTGTGACGAATAATCAGTCTCCTGGGCGCAGCGACTGCTCCAAGCACAAGCTCGGGACCAGCAGGGCAACCGGAATCCTTCCCTGGGCTCTACAAGCTGTGGCTCAGGAGAAAACCATCTTTCCTTCTGCATCACCAAGATGGAATGCTGAAGGTCTGGCACTGCCTGAAGCCACGCCCATGGAAAGTTCCAACCTGCAGTGGTAGAGGATGAGGCCATGTACGGTGTGGAGTGATGGAGAGAGAGAAGTCCCAACAGTAGAAACCGCGTTATCTCTGAGGTTAGTGCATTCTGTCCTTCCCATTTGTGTGAGGCAATAAATTGCCCCCTTTACTAGACTGGTTTGAAGTGGGTTTCTGTTACTTGCCAAAAGAATCCTAATATGGTCCCTATGTTATGGGTTGCATTGTGCCCACCCCCCGAAAAGATATGTTGAAGTCCTAGCACCCAGGATCTCCGAATATGACCTTATTTGGGTATAGGGTCTTTACAGAGGTAATCAAGTTTAAATGAGCTCATTAAGGTGGGCCACAATCCAGTACGACTGGTGTCCTTATAGAAAGGGGAAATTTGGAGACGGGTACATACAGAGAAAGCACCATGTGAAAAACNTCATTAAGGTGGGCCACAATCCAGTACGACTGGTGTCCTTATAGAAAGGGGAAATTTGGAGACGGGTACATACAGAGAAAGCACCATGTGAAAAACAGGCTGCCACGAGCCAAGAACCACCAGAAGCAAGGAGAAAAGGGGGTACCTGGGTGGCTCAGTCGTTAAGCGTCTGCCTTCAGCTCAGGGCGTGATCCCAGCGTTGTGGGATCGAGCCCCACATCGGGCTCCCTGCTCTGCTGGGAGCCTGCTTCTTCCTCTCCCACTCCCCCTGCTTGTGTTCCTTCTCTCCCTCTCTCGCTGGCTGTCTCTCTCTCTCTGTCAAATAAATAAATAAAATCTTAAAAAAAAAAAAAAAAGAAGCAAGGAGAAAGGCCTCAAAAGCCACTTCCCTCACAGCCCTCAGAAGGAACCAACAGGGCTAACACCTCACTTCAGACTTCTAGACAGTGCATTTCTACCGATTAAGCCACTCGATTCGAGGTACCTTGTTCACAGCAGTCCTAGCAAAACTAATACTCCCCACAACTAGAATGTGCTAGAAAGGCTTTGTACGTAGAACTGGACAAGCTGATTTCCAAATCCTTCCAGCCCAGACGTGTGATCACTTCAGATATGGGTAATCAGCCCATAGAACCGAAAGTTGAGCCTCTTTCACTGTGAATGGCAGGCAGAGAGCCATTCGTTCCCAGACTGCCTCACAGCCCCTCCACAGGCCCCCACCTAACACTGTCTGCCAGCCGTGCAGCCTCCACGGAAGGCTTGTCACTTACATTCACTAAGTACAAACACTAAATAAGAACGCAAAAATAACAGAAAGCTTTAGGGGTCCTTGTGAATTACATGGAGAAATTATAACAGATAAGCATAAAGCAACTTATATAAACCAAACTTATCAAAGAGTACAAACTAATATCCAGGATTCATCATTTCTAGTGAAGCGTCGTCCCTCTGCTCTCATGCACGCCTAAGACAGAATCGACAGAAGCCCCACTTCCAAGCATTTTAAGTAGAATAAAAACGAACTCTCCTAAAGTAGGGCAAAATCTTTGTTTACACTGTCCCTGAGACCTACATTGTTCCCCAAATATGAAATCTACCTATAAAAAAACTGGGAATTAAATCAATACTAAATTTATTTTTTCTAATGAGTTTTTTATTTTCAAGTTGCTGACCTGGGAGACTCCCTGCTTATTCCAAGGATGCATTTATCACTCATTTGGACATTGTATTAGTCAGACAACCAAATCCACGGTTGCTGGTTTAAGTAGTAAGGAATTTATTAGAGAGTATTAGCCACCTTATGGAATCTGCAGGAGAGTCAGGGAAGCCGACTTGGGCATTACACAGCCAGAAACAATACCTGGAAGTAGGCTGCAGGAATGTTCTGGTCATCAGAATTCCAGGGCTGCCATCTCTGGTTACTTGGCACCTCGGGCTTCATGGGTCAGAACCTTGAACCTCTGCCGGAACAGCCCCAGAAGAACCAAATGCTTCCTTCTATCCCTTGCAAGGAGAACTCACTGCCCTGCCTGACCACTGCCCCCAGTGGCTCTCTCTTCCTTCCACAGTGCTTGTTCAATGTCCCTGTTTGGGAAAACCAACCACACGTGGGCCCCCAAATGCAGAAGTGTCCAGGAAATGTATCTCAAGGCTCCCCAGCCCTTTCCCTGTGGGCAAGCGTACAAGAAGAGTGAACCAGTCCACTGTGTCTGCCACAAAATTACCTTCAGAACTAGCGTGGCCATCAGAGGAGAAAACTATACACCAGTATTTTATAGTCACACACAGCTTTCACACACACACACACACTACACCTTCCTGGGTTTGATTGGACACTTTATTTTCATTACTGGCTCTGAAAATCTTTTTCGTCTCCAAAGAATATAATCCAATGCCAAATAGGATTAGTTTCCACCACTGAGGGGATTCAAAAGATTGTGCCATAAGAACTACACTTTTTCCCAAAAGATTCCACAAAAACTTTGTGCAATAGTAGCAACATTGGAAGCCACGGTTACCATCCCAGAGTTCCTACTTTGCAAGGAATGGCACTCATCCGGGCAGAGACATTCTGAAATTCTGCTTTTAAATCAATCTTCTTTAGTGATAGACATTCCTCATTACAGCTACTCTCCAGCTTCCTCTAGGGCAGACTGCCAGAGTACCTGATGGCGAGCAAAGCCCATCACCATTTGACTTCCTGCCAGAATTCTTACAACTGTCAGCCTTGCAAAAGAAGCCTCTGGTTAATTGGTCTTCCAAGCAACAGCTCTGCAAGCACTCAATACTTGGATGGAAGATCTCTCCTAAAACAAGCATACTTCAAAAAATCAAGTTGCTGTTTTCCCCTTTGGTTGAACTGGCCTCTTTTTAAGATTCTAATGACCTAAAATCATTTTAATTTACATATTCCACTGTATATTCTTAGACAGTATTTAGAGTTTGTTCACTTTTGCTCTGCCAATACACAGTTCTGGGCCAGATCCAAAACCTTACTCAGAGTTCAGACTTAGTTCTCCTTTTAGGCAAGGGAACTCTCTTCACAGATGCATTAGTAAGTGATTTTAGTTTTATTTTTAGTGTGTATATATTCATTTTTGTAGGTACCCATAAGATTTCTATTTGGGCAGGGGTGGGGCGCCTGGGTGGCTCAATCATTAAGCGTCTGCCTTTGGCTCAGGGTATGATCCCAGGNTTTATTTTTAGTGTGTATATATTCATTTTTGTAGGTACCCATAAGATTTCTATTTGGGCAGGGGTGGGGCGCTTGGGTGGCTCAATCATTAAGCGTCTGCCTTTGGCTCAGGGTATGATCCCAGGGTCCTGGGATCAAGCCCTGCATCAGGCTCCTCCACTGGGAGCCTGCTTCTTCCTCTCCCACTCCCCCTGCTTGTGTTCCCTCTCTCGCTGGCTGTCTCTCTCTCTCTGTCAAATAAATAAATACAATCTTTAAAAAAGATTTCTATTTGGGGCGAAATGAGAAGAAATGAGGATTATTTAAATCATATTACCTTAAATTATTTAGGAACCATTTTGCAGGTGTGATCTTATTTGTAAACAACACTACATGACCATCACCAAGACCAAGATGGAGGCAAATCAAGGAGCTACAACTTGTGACTGCCTTCTGTATGAACTCATCCCAGCCATTCCACTCACCCCCCAGTAACACGATGCCATTTCATCTTGTAAACTTTTCAGATTCCTCTTAGCACATCACAGCAGTGTCACTCTGCACCCACAATGCCCCAACCCATTGTAGATTCCCAGTCAGTACCAACACACAAAAACTCTTAAGAAATGGCAGGCCTCAGCATCAGGGGAGCTCTGAACCTAAGGAAGTTAAGCCCCAGAGGCCTCTCACCTGCATGACTCCTAATGATATCCTGGAGGGTTTCTATACATGTGTGCACATGTTCATAGATTTTTATAAAACTTGCCAAGGTAAGACGTTTGCACTGTAATCCATGAAGACCCTGGTCTCCTTCCAATCTAAGATCCTCTTTTATCTGTTGGCATTGGCATTTGTGGGAGCCAACTAAGAGGAAACAGGACCAGGGAATCATTTATTTTGCAGAGTTTTCTGATTCGCAGTTGCATCCCCCCACACTTACATTGAGACTAGCTATCCCAGAACAGGGATGGCATCCAGGAATACACACAGAGCACGCTATACCCGCTCAAAATCAGGACCCAAAGGTTATAGTGCCAGAGGTCAAAATGTGATATGCCCACCAGTTTACAGGGAGTGGGTAAGAAATAAGGTCTGAAATATTCTATATTTGTTGGGGCTCTCCAGAATAAAAATAAGAGAATAGATAGATAGACAGATATATAGATAGGTAGATAGATAGTTATGGAGATACACAGAGAAAGAGAGATTTATTATAAGGAATTGGCTCATGCAACTACAGAGACTGAGAGTTCCACAATCGGCAAGCTGGGCACCCAGGAGAGCCAATATGGATAAGTTCCAGTCTGAAAGCCAGCAGGCTCAAGGCCCAAGAAGAGACCATTTTTCAGTTCAGTCCCAAGGCAAAACAAAAACAAAAACAAAAACCCCTGTCTCAGCTCAAACAGTTAAGTGGAAAGACATCCCTCAGGTCTTCAGTTGATTGGATAAGGCCCACCCACATTGAAGAAAGCCACCTCCCTTACTTAGCCTACTGATACAAACCTTAATCTTACCTAGAAACACCCTCACAGAGACACCCAGGCCAAATGTCTGGGTGCCCAACAGCCCAATCAAGTTGACACATAAAATTAAACATCCCATATACCAAGCCAGAAAATCTTGCCAAATCTTACAGCTTTCATATGNCATTGAAGAAAGCCACCTCCCTTACTTAGCCTACTGATACAAACCTTAATCTTACCTAGAAACACCCTCACAAAGACACCCAGGCCAAATGTCTGGGTGCCCAACAGCCCAATCAAGTTGACACATAAAATTAAACATCCCATATACCAAGCCAGAAAATCTTGCCAAATCTTACAGCTTTCATATGATGGAATCTTAGTAGAGATTTTCCCAAATTTGACTACAATCCTAAAACTTAAATAACATTACCCATAATGGGGGTGCCTGGGTGGCACAGCGGTTAAGCGTCTGCCTTTGGCTCAGGGCGTGATCCTGGTGTTATGGGATCGAGCCCCACATGGGGCTCCTCTGCTATGAGCCTGCTTCTTCCTCTCCCACTCCCCCTGCTTGTGTTCCCTCTCTCGCTGGCTGTCTCTATCTCTGTCGAATAAATAAAATCTTTAAAAAAAAAAATTACCCATAATGAATTTTGAAACTGAAACAAGCTTTTCTAAACTATCCATAAGCAAAAAAGTATCAAAGATGTATGTCTGATAGTTCATAAAAATATTATCTTATTTTTCTGGATTAATTTTTGTGATATTTGCATTTTTAAAAACTTATACTTTGTTATAATTTCTTTTTTCACTCTAAATAAATATCCTTTTTCATTTCTAATTTTGTGTTTTTAANTATGTCTGATAGTTCATAAAAATATTATCTTATTTTTCTGGATTAATTTTTGTGATATTTGCATTTTTAAAATCTTATACTTTGTTATAATTTCTTTTTTCACTCTAAATAAATATCCTTTTTCATTTCTAATTTTGTGTTTCTAATTTCGTGTTTTTACTTTTGTGTTCTTTTTATTAACGATGGTCTCTGACATTGCTTAAGACCCACAAATCCTATCACTTACCAGGTCTACATCACCCCATAGAATTGTCTCAACCCCGGATACACATTACAATCAACTGGGGAGCTTTTCAAAAAGTTAATACCTGGGCCCCAAACAGACCAATTAAATGGGGATCTCTGAAAACAGGGCCTGCTATGGTATTTTCTAAAAGTTCCCCAGCTGACTCAATGGTATAGCCACATTGAAAACCACTGTTCTACCATAATCTCTTCATGCTACAGATAATGAAATAGAGGGCCAAGCTGAGGCTGAAGTCATGAGTCATTCAGCTAGTAAGTGGTCCTAAGCGCAGACCAGAACACAACACTGGCACATTCCTTATTTAATCATAGGAATGATCACAAAACTATGATTGTAGATTACCGGTAGTGCACACGCACGGAAGGTTGCTGACCAGGGAGACCAAGAGATGAGTGTTTTAAAATCCTTAGGTGGAAATGCACTGTTTACATTTGATCTTTAAATTCTGCTCTGGCAGAGCTCTTAAGATCACTGAATGGTTTGGAGACAAAGGGGAGAAGATGGGACTTACAGTCTTCAAACTCCTGTGTTGACTTAAATGTCAAGGTCATGCCAGACTAAAAGCTCCTAAATATAGGTGTTCTATTTTAAGCAAAATAGTTCATTCTGTTTCCATAGCTTCATGTAAAGTTTGTCCTACATTTTTATTTTTTTAAGGCCTTATTTAGGCCTTATTTCGATAACAAAAGCTACTAACACATCCTAGGACTTGAATTTCCATTTCAATGCTTAGTGAGAAATCATAACCACCTCTCCTTCCCTGGATTTCTATGGTTAGGAATCACTGGACCTAAATGATCTTTAATATCCTTTCCAGCATAAAAATTGTTTTATTCTATAAAATAATACAAGCCTATCATTTCTTTGATGTTATTATTATGACTTAGAATTTACTAGGAGTTTACAATAGGCAGGCACAGTGTTCTGTTGTTGCTTTTACAGTTGGTATATTTTAATTGGTTTTAAATGGTTCCTTTACTATATGTGACAATAATTTTAAATATTTTAATATACACTGAATTTTGATAATTAATCCCATAGTGTCTCACTTTACAATCTGTCTTTGACTCTTATGTCTGTCTGTCTGCCCTCCACGATGAGACTGCTAAACCTTCCACTTTGCATCTACCTAAGAAGCAAGCACCTGAAATAAAGGTCTATAGATATTTCTTGGATTGAATACATACAAGTCCAAATTTTTAAAAATTCTATTTTTATATTTTATCATTCTCTCTGAAGGTAACTTTTTAAAACATTTCTACAAAGTGAATTGTAGTCTACAATTACTGGAGACATCACCACCATCTTAGTCCATGTCAGCTGCTATAATCGAATCTCATAGACCCAGAGGCTTATAAACACAGAAATTTATTTCTCACTGGAAGCTAAAAAGTCTGAGATCAAGGCACCAACACATTCTTTATCTGGTGAGAGCTCAATTCCTGGTTCACAGGAGGCCGTCTTCTCACTGTGTCCTCTCACCGTGTCCTCACACGGCGGAAGGAGCAAGAGAGCTCTCTGGGCTCTCTTTGATAAGGGCACTAATCACACTCATGAAGGCTCCATTCTCATGACTTAATCACCTTCCCAAAGCCCCACCTCCTCACACCATCACATGGGGCATCAGGTTTCAACATATGAAATTGGGGGGTGGGAGANGAAATTGGTGGGTGGGAGCTACACATTCATTCTAGAGCATCACTGACCTAGTCACCTGAGACTTACGGTTGATTTTTACTCTTCCTTAACCCCTACCCTCCCCCAAACATCATTACCCCCACACTACACTGCATCATTGCTATCTCAGATTTGTCACTAAATTTCCTTTCTTCCTACTGCTGCCTCAGTCTGGGCTCTCACAATATCTCCCACGCCACTGCAGTAACCACCGACACCTTCCCTTCTCCTGCTGCACCCTCCAATTTTTTTCCCTACTGCTAGATACTTCTTTCCCCTTCTTGAGGCACCTGGCTGGCTCAGTCAGCGGGACACACAACTCTTGATCTCCTCGAGCCCCATGGTGGGTGTAGAGATTACTTAAAAATAAAATATTTAAATAAAATAAAATAAAAGCTTCTTCTTGTCCCACTCTCGCCTCCAACCTCCCCAAGGACTCCAGCTGGCTGACAGTGGGGAATAAAGTTGTCCATCATATAGTCTCCTCCCTCTGTTTCAACAGCAACTCTGAATATTCCACACACTAATATCTCCTATGTCCCAGCCACATTAAAGTATTTGTGGTTCTTTAAACTTTGTGTGAGTTTTGGATTTTTTTTTTAGATTTTTTATTTACTTATTAGAGAGAGGGCGAGAGAGCACTCACAGGGGGAGCGGCAGGCAGGGGGAGAGGGAGAGCAGACTCCCTGCTGAGCAGGGAGCCCGATGCAGGACTCAATCCCAGGACCCTGGGATCATGACCCAAGCTGAAGGCAGACTCGCTCACCCGACTGAGCCACCCAGGCGTCCTCTTGTGTGAGTTCTGTCCTGCCTAGACTGTTCTTCCCCTCACTGTCTGCTTAACAACCCATTAACATCCTTCACGATGCAGCTCAGCGTCACCTCCTCACTGAAGCTCTTCTGGCCACAACTCTCCCAGCAACCATAAAGCATTACCACACGCTCCCTATTCCACCAACATATGTTATACATACTTTGCTTGATACCTTAACTTTTTCATGTATTTGCAGTCCATTTCCTCTTCCTAGAATGAAAGCTCCTTGAGGACAAAGATTGCCTTTAATTAGCTTTGTGTCCACAGTGCCTCACCCAAGAGTTGGCACATGGTAGATGTGTAATATTTATTGAATGAATAAATAAAGCACAGTAGACCGAGGTTAGATTCTAAAGACCACATCAGACAAAAGCCTCATGTAGTCAGGGGTACCTGGCTGGCTTAGTTGGAAGAGCACGTGGCTCTCGATCTCAGGGTTGTGAGTTGGAGCCCCGGAGCCTCAGAGTAATCTCTGAGTTCAGAGATTACTTAAAAATAAAATCTAAAAAAAAAAAAAAAAAATCTTGTGTAGTCAAATTACTCTTTACATCTCTAAATTGACATACCTGGTTTGGGATATGCCAAACTCAACTTTTAGGAAGTCCAACTAAGCCAGTTTTTCCCCATCACTGGAACAAGTAATTACATTTTTGTTTAAACTACATTGGCTTGCAATTCTGGGCCATATTGTAAAAAAAAGGGGGGGGGATGGACCAGTAAGAGAGTAGTAGTGGTTTGAATTCAGTTAAATGTGTGTTCCATTCATCATAAATCCCTTTACTTACAAAAAAAAAAAAAGATCAGCCTAAACTATAAACCCAATGCAGGATAAAGGCTGTCAATGAAGTAGCATTGCTTAAATGAGGGGATCAGTTCTAGCCACAGATAAATAAAATATCCAGATCCAGGAAGCCTGGGGAGTGGAAAAAATGCTTTCCGCTCACAATATACTTGTAATCAACCTGCTAAAGTTCCCAAGGTTCCGACTTACATTGTCACCAGTATCCCTGAGAGATAAGACTATACAGTCAGAGATATTCCATACATTTCATCTCAACTTTATTCAACTTTTAGTGGCTGCCTTGAGCTCTGAGTCAGAACAATTCTAAGGCCAAGTGTGTACTCAGAAGGGGAACAGTGAAAATGTTGAGGGACAACAGCTACTGTGCCATCTGAATATAAGCCATGATACATGATTCTTACACCTGAGCAGAGAAGAAGTCGAGGAGGAGGAGGGTGATGGCCCTAAATTAACTTCTCAGATTAACCTCAAAAACTTCCCAAATCAGGAGAGTGGCTGGCTGGTTTAGTCGGTGGAGCATGCAACTCTTGATCTCAGGGTCATGAGTTCAAGCCCCATGTTGGGCATGGAGCCTACTGGAAAACAAAACAAACAAACAAACAAACAAACCTTCTCAAGTCAGGACAGACTTAGCTAAGAATAGCAGTGAATAGGAAACAAAGTCTGCTAGAACCAGGATGGTTCCTCCTAATTAGTAGTTGAATGAAGCTGGTTGATCAGGAAGTCATGGAGACCCAGGAGAGCCAAAGTGAAATCAGTATACATAACCTGACACTAGTTGAGTCTAATTTAGCAAATAAGAGTTAGACTGGTTCTGGGAGAAGCAAGATGGGAGAAAGAGGCCAGGGACCAGGTGGACAGAGGAACGACCAGGCACTGAACATCTAAGGTACAGAGACCACGGCTGCCCTGGAAGAACTATTGGTATACAGAGGCTACCTTCCAGCATGACGAGGAATTGCCTTGGCCCTTGACAGAGTAGGGCCCTGAGGAAATGACGGTCCATGATAGGAAAGACCCTAATTTGAGAAGGGAAGGGCTAAGTGCACAGAACAGAACCAGGAAAGATCTGACAAGGGTTCCGCAGTCTACAGTGTGGAGAACCAAGATTCGGCATGGAGGTCCTGGGTGAGACCAAGGCAAGCACTGCCTAAACCACGGAGGCACACAAATGCAGGCAAGCAGATGTGACTGTCGCAGACAGTCTCTGAATCCGTGGCAATCCCATTGTCCAAACTCCTGCAGAATAGCAAGGAGATTAAGGGGTCCCTGGGATTTTTCAACCATTAGAAGGTATCAATCGAGGTGACACTGACAAAACAGATGCTATAGCAGAAAGAAGGATAAAACGGAAGTTAATTTACAAGTCCTAAAATACCAGGGAAGAAAGGAGAAGGCTATGGAAAAAAAAGAAGAAGAAGAAGAAACTTGCCATTTTTAAAACATGGCGGGAGAAGGGAATCATGAAAACATGGGAAAATATCCTTTGAATGTGGCAATTAGGAGTGAGGGCAGGGGAAATGAAAGAAATTGAACTCAACTCCATTCATTGTGCCCGTTCTTATGAGCTGTGTTCATAGTAGAACTGATGAAGGAAAAGGCTGAAGCTCGTGGCTAAAATGGACCGCCAGGGAATATCAGTTAACATTCATTAGCATGGCACCACGAGAGCTGGTTACACTGCACGATAAGCAGGGGAGTCATGCATAGTCTCAAACTCATTTTTTCTGTGGTAGGAGGATGGCCCCGGCAGCTGTAAGGATCAGGTTTTGAATCATGTGAGGAGAAAATGTCACGATCCCATAGTAATGATAGAGCAACAAAGGAAAATGATCTCTCTCGGCTGTTTTTAAAGGGCTAACGGTGCCCTTTGGCTCTGTCTAGTTCCAGAAATTATACACTCATGATAACTACTAAGCAGCCCCAAACAAAGGAGCCCTATTTTCCATTCTTCATCTACTCTTACTCCAATCTGCAGGGGCAAAAATAGAATGCTGTTATAATACTGGTCATAACAGGGAACAGAATGCCTCAAGCAAGAACATCTATGGCAGAAACACATTCTATTTAGATTACAAAAATCACACTTAGTGGTTTATATGGCACAGACGGAAATAAAGCCATATTTTAACAAAGGCAAGTGGACTAATGATTTTTAAAACAAAGCTTTTAATGATACAAATGAATAAACGTTCATTAAGAAAGAAATACCCCGCATGAATCAGTCTTCATGATTCTTAATTAAGAGCATTGTCAGCAGGTTAAAAGAAAAGTTTTCACTCATTTTTCAGAATAATGATTTTGATTACCAGATTATCATAGTAATCTCCCAGTTAACACTTTAAACAGTGAAAAGCAAAACTGTGAAAAGATTTTATAAACTCTTAGGTCCCTTTATAAAATGGTTCCTAGACATTTAGACATAGGGATAAATGGTAACAGTTGCAAAACCTCAAAACACACTGTTATGCTATCATCTTTAGTACCTGCAACCATAGAGATAAGTCAAGAGACTTCAAGTGAAGGTCTGAATTTAAAGTTTTCATATCGGTCAGGGAGCCTGGATGACTCAGTCAATACAGCCTGCCACTCTTGATCTCAGGGCTGTGAGTTCAAGCCCCAAGCTGGGCAGGGAGCCTATTTAAATAAGTAGATGATAGATAGATAGATAGATAGATAGATAGATAGATAGATAGATAGATAGATAGACAGACAGATACATGAAGTGTTCTTATTGGTCAATGAGTATCTGACAAGGGCGCCAAGAATACACAATGGGAAAAAGAGAGTCTCTTCAATAAATGGTGATGGGAACACTGGATATTCACATGCAAAAGAATGAAATTAAACCCCTACCTTACTCCATTCTCAAAAATTAACTTAAAATGGATTACAGACTTAAATATAAGACCTGAAGCCATAAAACTCCTAGGACAGAAGAAATAACAACAACAACATAAGAAAAAGCTCTTTGACGTTGATTTTGGCAATGATATTTTGGGTATGACACCAAAAGCATAAGCAACAAAAGCAAAAACCAACAAGTGGGGCTGCCACAGATGAAACAACTTCTGCACAAGAGAAACAATCAGCAAAATGAAAAGGCAGCCTATGAAATGGGAGAAAATGTTTGCAAACCACATATCTGATAAGGGGATAATATCCAAAATATATAAGGAGCTCACACAACCTAAATCTGATTTTAAAATGGACAAAAATGTGGTGATGAGCACTGGGTATTGTACGCAACTGATGAATTGTTGAACACTACATCAAAGACTAATGATGTACTGTATGTTGGTTAACTGAACACAATAAAAAAGAAAGAAAGAAAAAATGGGCAAAAAACTTGAACAAACATTTTTGCAAAGAAGACATACAAATGGCCAACAAGCACACGAAAAAGTGCCCAACATTACTACTCATCAGAAAATGCAGATTAAAAATACAGTGAGACATCACCTTCTACCTTTTAAAATGGCTATCCTTGAAGACAAGAGATGTGGTGATGGATGTTAACCAGACTTACTGTGATGAGCACTTCACAATATATACATATATATATATATATGTATATATATACATATATATGTGTACGTTGTACACCTGAAATTAATATAATGTTATATATCAATCATATCTCAATTAAAAATAAAAAAATTAAAAAGATAAGAGATGAAAAGTGCTGGCAAGGATGCGGAGAAAACAAAACCTTTGTGCACTATGTGGGAATGTAAATCAGTACAGCCACTATGGAAAACAGTATGGAGGTTCCTCAAGAAGTTAAGAATAGAACTACAACATGATCCATCAATCCTGCTTCTGTGTCTATTTCGAAGGAAATGAAATCACCATCTTGAATAGATATGCACTCCCATGTTCACTGCAGCATTACTTATAATAGCCAAGACATAGAAACAACCTAAGCATTCACTGACAGATGAATGAATAATATATATATATCACATTTGCTATATATACATATACCAAAATGTGTATGCTGTACATATACCAAAATGTATATGGAATATTGTTCAGCCACGCAAATGAAGGAAATCCTGTCATTTGCAACAACATGAACGGACCCTGATGGTATTATATTAAGCGAAAAAAGTCAGACAGAGTAAGACAAATAGTGTATGGTCTCACTTATATGTGGAATCTAAAAAAACTGAGAGTAGACTGGTGGTTTCCAGGAGCAGGAGAATGAGGAAAGTGGGTGAAAGTAGTCCAAGGGTATAAACTTCCATTTCTAAAAGTTCTGGGGTTCTCATGTAAAGCATGTAAAGTTAACGGTACAGTACTGTATACTTGAAAGTTGCTAAGAATAGATCTTCAAAGTTCACACCACACACAAACACACACACACATAACTATGCAAGATGACAGATGTGTTAACTAATCTTATTGTGGTAATCATTTTGCAAAAATGCACACATCCAATCATCACATTGCACACCTTAGATGTACACAATGTTGTATGTGAATTATATCTGAATAAAGCTGGAAAACATTTTTTGAATAAAGCTTCACAAAGACCTTAGACAAGTTCTTTAGGGTTCTAGAGAATTGAATACATCTGTTAACTAAACTACTGTCACAGACATAACTGGCCAGAGTCCAATGAGCTAATACACACAAAAGGTTTGTGAACAGTAGCATGCCGTATGGATGGAAGGCCCCCTCTCGACTGGTTGGTTGGTTGGTTGGTGGTCAATATACATTTTATTCATTTTTAAGGTGTTTTCTAGCTTTATTTAGTTATAATTAACAATTTAAAATTGTATATATTTAAGGTGTGAAACATGACGGCTTGATATAAGCCCACATTACTAGTATCATAGCTTTGCAAGTTCTTCTGGAATATAGGTATTAAAAAAGAAACAGCGATCCAAGGAAAAGAGGTGTAACCTATATTGTCATCTTTAAGTAACCCCCCCCAGATACACAGACAGCATACTATATTAATTATGCATATTATTCTCCATTTAACAAGGAGGAAAAATAGGACAATGAGAAATGCACTCAAACTAAGATGTGTCTAGACTAATTATGTAACTGGCTTTCTAAAAATAAAAAGTAAAAATAAGCTCAGCGTATTTTCTACAGATTATTTAGATGCCCAAGATGTTTATATCAAAAAGAGCTTTAAGATTTTAAAAAAACACACATACAAAATTTTGCTTTTTATTTATTTAGAATTGTGAATCTAGTCACTTGGCACTTGCCAAAGAAAAAATATTTAAAGCAAGACTGGGGTTGGGGGCGGGGGAGAACTAACGTCCTCTCCCCACAACAGAAAAATTCTATTGGACTCTTTTAGACATTGAGTAAATTATCTCCACACTGCTAACTATAAATGTGATGTTGAGTATAAAAGGCCGTGACTCAGAGAGGAGAGGAGGAGGGGGAAAGAGGGAGAGCAAGAGAAGGAGAGGGAGAGATTACCATGTGCTTGTCTGAAGCACCAGCCATGTTGAAATGAGAGGACAGGAGAGGGCGGACAGCTTTCCAATGCTGGCACTGTGGGTGGTGGCTGAGGACAGGCGTAAAAGCCAAGGAATTAACTAGTCTCAAGACTCCAAACGGAACTCGAGCGTATAGCTGTTGTTGGCCCCAGAACTGACTCCGTCTTCCAGGTGCAAAGCAGGATTTGATTCTCGCCTGCAAACAACTTCCAGTGACCTTGGGAGGTCCGGAAGTGAAACAGAACCAGATGCCCACCACGCTGATTCCTTTTTAAGTAATTACCATATGTCAACAAATTAATTAGTTAGAATGTGACCCATCCAAGCGGTTTATCCCCTAATTTTAAGTGACAAAAGCACAATACAAAAGATGTGACCAGTAGTTAGAACTGATTAGATTTGAACAAAGATATCCATGAATATCATGAATATGAACACATTAAGGAGGTAAGTTTGCAAAATAAAAAGTTATATTGAAGCCACAGAGTAACAAGACTTTTTTTCTTTGATTTTGTTGTAATTTTATTTTTGCCATCTCAAAAATGATTACAAGAAAAAGTCCAAGACAAATGATAACCTAAAAGAGAATACTTACAACTTACATCACAAAAAATCTAATATATAAAAAACTTAAAATTTCAGAATAAGACCAAAATCCCTACAGAAAAAAAAAGCTTAAAAAACAAACAGTTCTCGGAAAAAAGAAAGTCTATTTGCTTGTTAACACGTGAGAAAGACGCTTAAACTCAACTCATAATAAGAGAAACGTAAATTAAAACTGTGCTGAGATATAATTTCTCACATGTAAAATTGGCCAAAATCCAAAAGCTTGACAAGACACTTGCCTGATGATGCTGTGAGGAAACCGGTACTCTTAAACACTGCTGGTGGGAGTAAGAGACAGATGCATTTACGGTTAGTCCCAGCAATCTCACGTCTAGGAACTTACCCTGAAGGTAAATAAACACTGAACTATATAATTGCAAGGTGAGGCATTGAAGAATTGTTTGTAAAAGCAAAACATTGGAAACAACCCAAATGTTCACCAATAAGGAACTGATTGAATAAACCCACACAATGAAGTATACATAGTCTTGGAAAGAATAAGTAAGATCTCTATGGACTGATAAGGAGGGGTTCTGTGGTTTCCAGTATACAGTAAGTTAAAAAAAAAAATGCACAGCAGTATCTATAAAATGCTATCTTTTTTATAAGAAAGGAAATCAAATAAGAAAAAATATATATACAAGTACATATACATACGTGTGTGTGTTTGTTTATTTCGCTTATTTTTCCAGAAACTTTGGAAAGACAAACCAGAAACAAATACTGAGAGTGAGCATGGGAAGGTAGAGTGAAGAACAGGAAAAGAAATGATATGGATAGAAGCAAGACTTCCCTTTTTTTTTTTTATTTAAATCCAATTAGCCAACTTAGAGTACATCATTAGTTTCAGATATAGCATTCAATAATTCATCAGTTGCACATAACACCCAGTGCTCATCACATCACGTGCCTCCTTAATGCCCATCACCCAATTGCCCCATCTGCCCACCCACCTCCCCTCCAGCAACCCTCAGTTTGTTTCCTAGAGTTAAGAGTCTCTCAAGGTTTTTCTCCCTCTCTGATGACTTCCCATTCTGATTTCCCGATGGTCCTCTGCCCTGTTTTTTATGTTCCACAAATGAAACCATCTGACAACTGTCTTTCTCTGATTGACTTATTTCACTCAGCATAATACCCTCCAGTTCCATCCATGTCAATGCAAATGGTGGGTATTCATCCTTTCTGATGGCTGAGTAATATTCCATTATATATATTATATATACCACATCTTTATCCTTTCATCTCTGGAAGGACAGAAGCAAGACTTTCCTAAACAAGCCTTTTTTTTTAAAGATTTTATTTATTTATTTGTCAGAGAGAGCGAGCACAAGCAGGGGGAGCAGCAGGCTCCCCGCTGAGCAAGGAGCCAGATGTGGGACTCGATCCCAGGACCCTGGAATCATGACCTGAGCCAAAGGCAGATGCTTAACCGAATGAGTCACCCAGGCGCCCCTAAACAAGCCTTTTTATATAGTTTTGATTTTTGACCCATATAAATGTTTCAAATAAACTAGATTAAATTAAATCAAAAAGGGAAAGCAATCCTAAAATTGAGAAGAAATAAAATTTGAGAAAAAATTTAATTCTATATCAAATGAGTACCATACTGACATACAGCAGAAATTTATTTCAAGTGACCTTTTAAACACACATTTGAACTATACATTTCTTAATGGGATATAGTCTAGAGACTAAAAGAACTACCAAAAAATCCTCGAAGTTCACTTAGCTTTTTTTTGGTGTAATGATGTGGTAATATACATACTGTAATTATGAATCCTTTTTATGTATCTACTAGGATAAAGCAAATAAGTCTGCTAATTTAATTTGAAAAGAAATTTCCAGTGAAAGAGAAAAAAAATATAAAATCGGTAAGTTAAGAAAACTATACAACGTTAAATTTTTTACAGTAGTTCTACTGAAATATAATTCACGTACCATAAAATTAACCTTTTTAAAGTGTAAAATTCAGGGGCACCTGGGCGGCTATGTCAGTTAAGCATGTGCCTCCAGCTGGGGTCATGATCTCAGGGTCCTGGGATGGGCACTGTGTTGGGCTCCCTGCTCAGGGGGAGTCTGCTTCTCCCTCTCCCTCAGGCCCTCACCCCCCTTGTGCATGCATGCTCTCTCCCTCTCAGATAAATAAATAAAATCTTTAAAAATAAATAAAATGTAAAATTCAGTAGCTTTTAGTATATTCACGGAATTGTAAAACCATCACTACTATCTAATTTCAGAACATTTCCAGCACCCCAAAAGGAAATCCCATATCCATGAGCAGTCACTACCATTTGCCCTCACCCAAAACCCTGGCAACCACTAATCTACTTTCTGTCTCCACAGATTTATCTATTCTGGACATGTCACATAAACAGAATCGTACAACATACGGTCCTTTGTAACTGGCTACTTTGACTTAGAAAAATGTACTAAAAATCTGTATTACTCCCCTGTGGCTGCTATTATAAACAGCCACAAATTAAAATAACAGAAATTGATTATCTCACAATTCTCAAGGCCAGACGTCCAAAAGCAAGGTATCAGTAGGGACAGGCTCCCTCCAAAGGGTCAAGGGAATGATTCATTCCTTCTCTCTTCCAACTTCTAGTGGTTCCAGGCATTCCTTGGCTGGTGGCCACATCCCTCCAATCTCTGCCCCCAAGGTCACATTGCCTGCCTTTGCTTTGTCCTCTTTGTGTCTCTTACTAGAACGCTTGTCATTGGCTTAGGGTCCGCCTGGATAATCCAGGATGATCTCATTTCAAGATCCTAACTTAATTACACCAGCAAAAACCTTTTTACCAAAACAAGTAACATTCACAGGCTCCAGGGACTAGGACATGGACATCTATTTATTGGGCTCATTCACCACACTACTGTCCTCAGACCCCAAAAATTCATATCCATCCTACATGCAAAATACCCCATCCTAACATCCCCCAAAGTCTCAACCCATTACAGCATCAACTTTGTCCAGAATCTCATCTAAATGTCATCAAAAGTCCCAAATCTGGGGCGCCTGGGTGGCACAGCAGTTAAGCATCTGCCTTCGGCTCAGGGCATGATCCCGGCGTTGTGGGATCAAGCCCCACATCAGTCCTCCGCTATGAGCCTGCTTCTTCCTCTCCAACTCCCCCTGCTTGTGTTCCCTCTCTCGCTGGCTGTCTCTATCTCTGTCGAATAAATACATAAAATCTTAAAAAAAAAAAAAAAAAAGTCCCAAATCCTATCATCTAAATCATCTAAACCGGGTATGGCTGAGACTCTGAGTATGAACAATCCTAGGGGAAAATTCTTCTCTGTCTGTGGGCCTGCAAAATGAGAAAAAAAAGTATATACTCCCCCAAAAAACAGTGATGAGACAGACATAGGATAACAGGAGAAAATGGAAGATGTAAAAGGGTCATTGGTCCCCAGCAAGTCTGAAATCCAGCAGGTTGAATTTCACTGGGCTTCAAAGCCTGGGAGCTATCCTCTGTGTCCTGCACCAACACAGACCTCCGTACCCATGGCTCCACCCACCTCTGCCTCTGTGCCTATGGCCCCATTCTCTGGGTTCTGTCCTTGGAATCATTCTTCCATTTTCTTGAAGGCAGCATGTGTTCTATCAGCCCATTTCCCGCCTGTAGAATGTTGGAAGTCCAACAGCCTTCTTTCCTTTAATCCAGTCTCTGTCCCTGCAGTCCAAGTTGGCATGTTCCTGCTGATATAACATTCTCAAAACCTTGTCAGTCTCCTGTATATATCACGAAGCACCCACCATTAGACAAAAGGGTCCTCCATAAATCTTTCCTGAATGACTCCACCTCTACTCCTGACTTTTGAGTCATACACTCAATCTTCTCAGCCAAAGTTTGTCCACCAACTCACACTCTCGTCTTCTCTCCAGAGCATACTTCCGCACTAGTTAATTTCCTTAATTTCGCATCCTTTGCAATCTGGATAGGCTGATAACTTCCCAAATCATCAAATGTTAGTTCTTTTTGCTTAACAGCTGCCTCCTCAATGTATTGCTTTTCATTCAAATTGTACCCTAAGCAGCAAGAAGAAAAACAGACCACACCTTCAATTCTTTGCTTGGAAATCTCCTCAGCTAAAAACCCAAGTTCATCACTTATAAGTTACATTTTCCACAAAACTACAGAACACACTTTAGCCAAGTTTTCTGCCACTATATGACGAAGATCGCCTTTCTCCAATTTTCAATGTGTTCTTTACTTCTGTTTGAGCCCTCACCAGAAATGCTTTTAATATCCGTACTCGTACCAATATTGTGTTCGTGATGATATATGTATTCTCAAAGATGACAGAAACTTACCTTGCCAGGTTCTTCACTTCTTTCTAAGCCCACATCAGAAGCACATTTAACATCCAAATTTGTACCAACAATCTCTTCAAGGTGAGCTAGACTTTTCCTATTGGGCTTCTCAAAATTCTTCTGACCTTTACCCATTATCAAACTCCTAGCCGCTTCTACATTTTTAGATATTTATCATGACTTCATTTCTTTTTATTGCCCAACAACATTCCATTTCATGAATTATACCGCATTTTTAATCCATTCATCAATTGATGGACATTTGAATTGCTTTTACTTTTTGGCTATTATGAATAATGCTACTATAAATATTCATGTACAAATCTATTTGTGAATATATCTTTTCATTTCTCTAGTGAATGTAATTAGGGGTGGAACTGCTTGGTCCTAATAACTATTATAATATTTTGAGAAACTGCCAAACTGTTTTCCAAAGTGGCTGCACCATTTTACAATTCCACCAACAATATATATTTTTCCACATCCTTGAAAACACTTGCTATTGTCTGTCTTTTTTACTTTAGCCATCCTAGTGGGGGTTAGGTGGTATCACAGTGTGGTTCTCATTTGCATTTCCCTAATGACTAATAATGTTGATCGTCTCTCTTTTCATGTGCTTTTTGGCCACTTAAATATCTTGTATGGAGAACGGTCTATTTAAACTCTTTTGGGGGCGCCTGGGTGGCACAGCGGTTAAGTGTCTGCCTTTGGCTCAGGGCGTGATCCCGGCGTTATGGGATCGAACCCCACATCAGGCTCCTCTGCTATGAGCCTGCTTCTTCCTCTCCCACTCCCCCTGCTTGTGTTCCCTCTCTCGCTGGCTGTCTCTATCTCTGTTGAATAAATAAATAAAATCTAAAAAAAAAATTTAAAAAAAATTTAAAAACTCTTTTGAATTTGAATTTTCTTGAGTTTTTTGTCTTTTTATTGTTGAATTGTAAGAATTCAAAAAATAAGAATTATGTATACACTGTGGATACCAGTTCCTTGTCAGATACAGGATTTGCAAATTTAAGTTGGAAGTCAATATAAACGATTGACTTCTTTTTCTTAACCTATTTCCTACCACTGTTTATAAACAGAACCTAAAGGCAGTGAATCTTAAGTAACAATAAATCCACCTATCACCCAGATCATAATTTCCAAAAACTTTCCCCCACTAAAAGGAACCAAGACTCCTCGAAAAATTAGTGATCCAGGGGTGCCTGGGTGGCTCGGTTGGTGAAGCATCTGCCTTTGGCTCAGGTCATAATCCTGGGGTCCTGGGATTGAGCCCCACATTGGGCTCCCTGCTCAGCAGGGAGCCTGCTTCTCCCTCTCCTGTGCCTGCTGCTCCCCTGCTTGTGCTTTGTCTCCCTCTCTGTGTCAAATAAATAAATAAAAATCTAAAAAGAAAAGAAAAGAAAAGAAAAGAAAAGAAAAGAAAAGAAAGAAAGAAAGAAAGAAAGAAAGAAAGAAAGAAAATTAGTGATCCCAAGTCTGAATCAGGAATAAACAAAATGAGCATATAATACCAGAAGCTATTAAAGACTAATGGGGTAGGAGTTGGGGACTTGTTCCCAAAGGATCAGGAACTGGGAGGAATCTCCACTGGCCAAATTTGGGATGATACGAGCATTTAAAAGAATTATAACCATAGATGATTATAAATATTAGATAAATAGAATCCAGAAGTCCAGAGTGATATTAAAAACAGAGGGGGACAGAAAAAGAAGAAAACTCATTGATCACCACTGGAGGTAACTATTAAACAAACTCCCCTCTCTAAGAAATTGGCAATTAAACATAAAAAAATAAATATTGATCACTACCTTTTAAGAAGAAACAATACTTCGTCCTCATTTGATGAGGGAAAGCTCACTTTTACAGAAGAATGCCAGATAATAAATGGAGGAGGAGAGATACAATTGAAAATTCACCAATTTCCAAACCCTAATAAAGAAATCGATCCAGGGGCGCCTGGGTGGCACAGCGGTTAGGCATCTGCCTTCGGCTCAGGGCATGATGACGGCATTATGGGATCGAGCCCCACATCAGGCTCCTCCGCTATGAGCCTGCTTCTTCCTCTCCCACTCCCCCTGCTTGTGTTCTCTCTCTCGCTGGCTGTCTCTATCTCTGTCAAATAAATAAATAAAATCTTCAAAAAAAAGAAAGAAAGAAAGAAAGAAAGAAAGAAAGAAAGAAAGAAAGAAACCGATCCAGGCAAGAATCATCAATGCATGCTAAAAAAACAAAAAAAACACCAGATGAAGATGTTTGTGCAACAGGATAGTCACGAAGTACAAAAGTATCAACCAACGTATTNGAAAGAAAGAAAGAAAGAAAGAAAGAAAGAAAGAAAGAAAGAAACCGATCCAGGCAAGAATCATCAATGCATGCTAAAAAAACAAAAAAAAACACCAGATGAAGATGTTTGTGCAACAGGATAGTCACGAAGTACAAAAGTATCAACCAACGTATTCCTTGCTAATGGTAAAGGTGAAAGTACTGGTGATTGTTATCTTAAATGCTATGGACTAAATGTTTTTGTCCCCTCAAAATTCATATACTAAAGTCCTAACTGTCAGTGAGACTGTATTAGGAGATGGGGCCCTTAAGGAATTAATTAAGATTAAAAGAGGTCATGAAGGTAAGGGCTCTGATCTAATAGGATAGTGTCCTTATAAGAAGAGATCCCAGAGAGTTTTCTCTACACACACACACACACACACACACACACCCCCCCACACACACACACCAAGGAAAGGACATGTGAGGACGCAGTGAGAAGACACCTATCTATAAGTCAGGATGAGAGCCTTCACCAAGAACCGACCCTGCTGGAGGTCCTTGATCACAGACTTCTAGCCTCCGGAACTGGGAGAAAGGAAATTTCTGTTGCTTAAGCATCTGGTCTGTGGTATTTTGTTATAGAAGCCTGAGCAGATTAATACACCAACTAATCAAAGTTAGCATTGCTAAAAGCAGAATAATCAGCTATGACACAGTATGAGGTACATGGCGTGACCTATAAAAAGAATTTTCTTGCCAAAAATGTTTAACCTGAATCTAAATAAGCCATTCAACCTAACTGCCAGTTTACAGGAAATACAAGTGCCTCAGTCAGGGTTCTAGAAGATAACAGATGGTATGCTCAAATCACTACTCAAAATGCAGTAAAGGGGGCTATTTTTGCTGGCCAAGATAGAACAGCAGAAACCAGATTTGCCCTTCTGTCTGAAACAACCAAACAATGGACAAAATATATGAAAAAAACAGTTTTCAAGATACTGGACATCAGGCAATGAAGAACAGTAATCCATGAAAGACAACAGGCCAATTATGAATTTATTGCCAAACTCACCTTGAATTGCCTAATTTGCAAAAATGAAGATATGCCCTTTAAATATTTTCCCTTTGCCAGCTGGCACAATGTTAAGTGCTGTTAGTGAAGGGTAGCAGGAGTGATATTGCAGGAGAAAGGAGTTTTGCTCCCTGGCTCAAGTGTACTTGCCAGGCAGACCCCTGACACATATGTGGCTTCCCCAATACCAGGCTCCTGGAGCCCAGGCAATTGTATCTACAAGAAACCTACAGCTAACACTGTACTTCATAGTGAAAGACTGAGATCAGGAATACTGCAAGGATGTCCACTCTAACCATGGCTATTCCACATTGTACTAGTGATTCTAGCCTATGAAATTGAGCAAGAAAATAAATTAAAATGCATCCAGATTGGAAAGATAGAAGTACAACTGTCTTTTTTTTAAGATTTTATTTATCCATTTGACAGACAGAGAGAGAGCACAAGCAGGGGGAGCTGCAGGCAGAGGAAGAGGGAGAAGCAGGTTCCCCCTGAGCAGGGAGCCTGATGTGGGGCCCCATCCCAGGACCCTGAGATCATGACCTGA
>NC_048226.1:42716767-42726760 GCF_002007445.2 Ailuropoda melanoleuca
AAAGAAAGAAAGAAAGAAAGAAAGAAAGAAAGAAAGAAAGAATTAGTGATCCCAAGTCTGAATCAGGAATAAACAAAATGAGCATATAATACCAGAAGCTATTAAAGACTAATGGGGTAGGAGTTGGGGACTTGTTCCCAAAGGATCAGGAACTGGGAGGAATCTCCACTGGCCAAATTTGGGATGATACGAGCATTTAAAAGAATTATAACCATAGATGATTATAAATATTAGATAAATAGAATCCAGAAGTCCAGAGTGATATTAAAAACAGAGGGGGACAGAAAAAGAAGAAAACTCATTGATCACCACTGGAGGTAACTATTAAACAAACTCCCCTCTCTAAGAAATTGGCAATTAAACATAAAAAAATAAATATTGATCACTACCTTTTAAGAAGAAACAATACTTCGTCCTCATTTGATGAGGGAAAGCTCACTTTTACAGAAGAATGCCAGATAATAAATGGAGGAGGAGAGATACAATTGAAAATTCACCAATTTCCAAACCCTAATAAAGAAATCGATCCAGGGGCGCCTGGGTGGCACAGCGGTTAGGCATCTGCCTTCGGCTCAGGGCATGATGACGGCATTATGGGATCGAGCCCCACATCAGGCTCCTCCGCTATGAGCCTGCTTCTTCCTCTCCCACTCCCCCTGCTTGTGTTCTCTCTCTCGCTGGCTGTCTCTATCTCTGTCAAATAAATAAATAAAATCTTCAAAAAAAAGAAAGAAAGAAAGAAAGAAAGAAAGAAAGAAAGAAAGAAAGAAACCGATCCAGGCAAGAATCATCAATGCATGCTAAAAAAACAAAAAAAAACACCAGATGAAGATGTTTGTGCAACAGGATAGTCACGAAGTACAAAAGTATCAACCAACGTATTCCTTGCTAATGGTAAAGGTGAAAGTACTGGTGATTGTTATCTTAAATGCTATGGACTAAATGTTTTTGTCCCCTCAAAATTCATATACTAAAGTCCTAACTGTCAGTGAGACTGTATTAGGAGATGGGGCCCTTAAGGAATTAATTAAGATTAAAAGAGGTCATGAAGGTAAGGGCTCTGATCTAATAGGATAGTGTCCTTATAAGAAGAGATCCCAGAGAGTTTTCTCTACACCTACACACACACACACACACACACCCCCCCACACACACACACCAAGGAAAGGACATGTGAGGACGCAGTGAGAAGACACCTATCTATAAGTCAGGATGAGAGCCTTCACCAAGAACCGACCCTGCTGGAGGTCCTTGATCACAGACTTCTAGCCTCCGGAACTGGGAGAAAGGAAATTTCTGTTGCTTAAGCATCTGGTCTGTGGTATTTTGTTATAGAAGCCTGAGCAGATTAATACACCAACTAATCAAAGTTAGCATTGCTAAAAGCAGAATAATCAGCTATGACACAGTATGAGGTACATGGCGTGACCTATAAAAAGAATTTTCTTGCCAAAAATGTTTAACCTGAATCTAAATAAGCCATTCAACCTAACTGCCAGTTTACAGGAAATACAAGTGCCTCAGTCAGGGTTCTAGAAGATAACAGATGGTATGCTCAAATCACTACTCAAAATGCAGTAAAGGGGGCTATTTTTGCTGGCCAAGATAGAACAGCAGAAACCAGATTTGCCCTTCTGTCTGAAACAACCAAACAATGGACAAAATATATGAAAAAAACAGTTTTCAAGATACTGGACATCAGGCAATGAAGAACAGTAATCCATGAAAGACAACAGGCCAATTATGAATTTATTGCCAAACTCACCTTGAATTGCCTAATTTGCAAAAATGAAGATATGCCCTTTAAATATTTTCCCTTTGCCAGCTGGCACAATGTTAAGTGCTGTTAGTGAAGGGTAGCAGGAGTGATATTGCAGGAGAAAGGAGTTTTGCTCCCTGGCTCAAGTGTACTTGCCAGGCAGACCCCTGACACATATGTGGCTTCCCCAATACCAGGCTCCTGGAGCCCAGGCAATTGTATCTACAAGAAACCTACAGCTAACACTGTACTTCATAGTGAAAGACTGAGATCAGGAATACTGCAAGGATGTCCACTCTAACCATGGCTATTCCACATTGTACTAGTGATTCTAGCCTATGAAATTGAGCAAGAAAATAAATTAAAATGCATCCAGATTGGAAAGATAGAAGTACAACTGTCTTTTTTTTAAGATTTTATTTATCCATTTGACAGACAGAGAGAGAGCACAAGCAGGGGGAGCTGCAGGCAGAGGAAGAGGGAGAAGCAGGTTCCCCCTGAGCAGGGAGCCTGATGTGGGGCCCCATCCCAGGACCCTGAGATCATGACCTGAGCCAAACGTAGACACTTAACTGACTGAACCACCTAGGCGCCCTGAATTACAACTGTCTTATTTTCAGGTGAAACCCCATTATCTAGAAAACTCAAAGAAATTTACAAAAAAGCTACAAGGACTAATAAATAAGTTTAACAAGGTTGCAGAATACAAGATCAATTTAGAAAAATCAACTATATTTACACTAGCAATGCCTAACTGAAAATTAAAATTTAAAAATAATAGCATCTATAATAGCATCAAAACATATTAGATATTTAAGGATAAATTTGGCAAAAGATTTTTCTGTACAGCAATAATGATAAAACATTGCAGAGAGAAATTGAAGAAGATCTAGGGGTGCCTGGCTGGCTCAGTAAGTAGAGCACACAACACTTGATCTTGGGGTTGTGGGGCTTGAACACACATTGGGGGTAGAGTTCACTAAATAAAAAAAGAAGAAGAAGAAGGGGAGGAGAAGATCTAAAATAAATGGAGAGCTGTAGCACAGGGCCAAAGATGTTGACTCTCCCCAAATTGATCTATAGCTTCAAAGTAATTGCAATCAAAATCCTAGTAGGATTTTGTGTAGAAACTGACAAACTGATTCTAAATTCATACAGGCATGCAAAGGACCTAGAATATCCTTATAACTTTGAAAAAGAACACATACTATGTACCGTAGTATACTACCTGATTTTAAGACTGATCAAGATAGTGTGGTATTAGCATAACAAAGAGATCAATGAGATGGAACAGAGTATCCAAAAATAGACTTACATTTATATGAAAAACTGATTTTCAACAAAGATGCAAAAGTAATTCAGTGGAGAAAGGATAGTCTTTTATTTTACCAAAATATTTTTAAAATTTAAAGATTACTGGGGGCACCTGGGCGGCTCAGCCGGTTAACCATCTGCCTTTGGTCATGATCCCAGGGTCCTGGGATTGAGCCCCGCAGCAGGCTCCCTCTCCCTCTGCCCCTCTCCCTGCTCATGCTCTCTCGCGCTCTCTCTCTCTCTGTCTCCTCTCTGTCAAATAAATAAATAAAATCTTTTTTAAAATTTAAAGAATACTTAGAAATAAAAAAAGCTTAGGGGCACCTAGGTGGCTCAGTTGGTTAAGCAGCCAACTCTTGATTTTGGCTCAGGTCATGATCTCAGGGTCCTGGGATCGAGAGCCCTCCGTGGGGCTCTTTGCTCAGTGGGGAGTGTGCTGGAGATTCTCCCTCTCCCTCTGTCCCTCCCCCCAACTCATTTTCTTTCTGTCTCTCTCAAATAAATAAATAAATCTTTTTTAAAAAAAATAAAATTTAATTAAATTTTAAAAGCCTAAAATAGTAAATTTTACATTACATATATTTTACCACAAATAAAATTTTTAATTGGAGTAGAGGAATATAAAGCAAATATGACAAATGTTAACAATTATTAAAGATAGTTGGTGGATATATGAGTCCTTATTTATACTCTTTCAACTTTTGTATATTAAAAAACTCCCATAATAAGCCAGTTTTGAATTTTTAAGGAAAGCAATGGTATTGACTGTGAAGGAAGAAGAAAGGAGGAAAACAGTTAAAGCAAGAAAGAGGAGAAAAGGGGCGCCTGGGTAGCTCAGTTGGTTAAGTGTTTCCCTTCAGCTCAGGTCATGATCCCAGGGTCCTGGAATCAAGCCCCACATCAGGCTCTTTGCTCAGCAGGGAGCCTGCTTCTCCCTCTCCTTCTGCCTGCCGCTACTCCTGCTTGTGTTCTCTCTCTTTCTCTGTCTCTCTCTCTCTGTCAAATAAATAAATAAAATCTAAAAAAAAAAGAAGAGGAGAAAAGAGAGAAAGAAAGGAAAAGAAAGTTCCTTCTGTCTGTCACTAATCATTGCAAGAGTGCGATTCCCGCTACATAGACTCCCGTACACACGCAGGAGAGCAGATGCTTCAGCTCATACCTGCAGAAGCTACCCAAACATCCAGGACAGCGCGTTTCTCGGGAGGACCACAGCAGGAGGGAGGCTGTGCAGCTTTTGCCCTGCACCAGGGCACCACAGAGCAGACACTGTGGATTTACATATTTGTTCTTACAACCTTCCAAAAGAGAGAATCTATAAACTCAGGGGAGCCCCGTAAGCTAGGTTGACACAAGGGCGGGGGGGGGNCGGGGGGGGCAGGGGGGGGTGGGGGGGGGGGGGGGGGGGGGGGGGGGGGGACAACAAATATTCAGGTCCTAGAGGGTTAAAGTTTGGTCTAAAACATTAGATAGTACTGTTTTAGTTAACAAAACCACTTTGTGCTTCATCATAATAAAATGATATTTCATATGGAAACATTTGAGGTAATTTCATATTACTTTTATTCTTGTTTCTCAAAAAAGGAAATAAATAGCATTTCTAAAGAGCTGTGTTTAATAGCTACATGCAAAAATACGAAACTGAACCATTTTCTTACACCACATATAAAAATAAACTCAAAATGGATAAAAGACCTAAATGTAACACCCAAAACCATAAAACTCCTAAAAGAAAACAAAGGCAGTAAACTCTTAACATCAGTCAGCAAAAATTTTTTTGGATTTGTCTTCTCATGCAAGGGCAACAAAAGCAAAAATAAACAATTGGAACCACATCAAACTAAAAAGCTTTTTGTAGAGGGAAGGAAGCCATCAACAAAACAAAAAGGCAATTTACCGAATGAGAGAAGATATTTACAAGTGATATAGCCGATGAGGGGTTAATAACCAAAATACATAAAGAACTCACACAACTCAACCAAAAACAAACAAACAAACAATAGGATTAAAAAATAGGCAGAGGACCTGAATAGACACTTTTCCAAAGCCATACAGATGGCCAACAAACCCACGAAAAGATGCTTGGCATCACTCATAATCAGGCAAATGCAAATCAAAACCACAGTGAGATACCACCTCACAACTGTCAGAGTGGCCAGTATCAAAAAGACAAGAAATACCAAGTATTGGTGAGAATGCTGAGAAAAGGGAACCCTCTTATGAAGAGCTGGTGGAAAAGTAAATTGGTGCAGCCACTGTGAAAAACAGTATGGAGGTTCTTCAAAAAACTAAAAATAGACATATTATACAACTCAGCAATTCCATTTCTGGGTATTTATCCAAAGAAAAGAAAAACACTAATTCAAAAGTATATATGCACATCTATGTTCATTGCAGCATTATTTATATTAGACAAGGGGCAGCTGGCTGGCTCGGTTGGTGGAGCATGTGACTCTTGATCTCGGGGTCATGAGTTTGAGATTACTACGTGAGGCGTAGAGATTATTTTACAGGAAGGAAGGAAGGAAGGAAGGAAGGAAGGAAGAGAAAGAAAGAAAAGAAAGAAAGAAAGAAAGAAAGAAAGAAAGAAAGAAAGAAAGAAAGAAAGAAAGAAAGAAAGAAAGAAAAAGAAAAACGGGCCCTGGGTGGCAAAGTCCGTGAAGCCTCCAACTCTTGGTTTCGACCTAGGTCATGATCAAGCCCCATCCAGCTCCACGCTCAGCGTGGAGTCCACTTAGGACTCTCTCTCTCTCTCCCTCTCCCTCTGCCCTCCCCAACCACACACTCACTCGCTCTCTCAATAAAGAAATAAAATCTTAAAAAAAAAAAAGTAGTANACTCGCTCTCTCAATAAAGAAATAAAATCTTAAAAAAAAAAAAAAAGTAGTATAATAGCCAAGATATGAAAACCACCTAAGTGCTCATTGATAGATGAATGGATAAAGAAGACGTAAGAAATGTTAAAAAAAAAAAAAAGATGTGAGAGATGTAGATTTAGATATAGATACATAATGGAATAGTACTCAGCCATAAAAAATGAAATCTTGCCATTTGCTACATTGATGGACCAAGATGCTTAGAAATAATCCAGACAGAGATGACCAACATAATAAAAAATTTTTATAAAAAAAAATAATCCAGACAGAGAAAGACAAATACCACATGATTTCACTTGATGTGGAATCTAAACAAACAAAACAAAACAAAACAAAACAGACTCATAAATACAGAAAACAAATCGGTAGTTGCGGGGGCAGGGGTCGTGGGGGGGGAAAGGTGTTGGGGGGAGATGGATGAAATAGGTGAAGAGGATTAAGAGGTATAAACTTCCAGTTATAAAATAAATAAGTCACAGGGATATAAAGTACAGCATAGGGAATATAGTCAATAATATTGTAATAACTTTACATGGTGACAAATAGTAACTAGAGTCATCATGATCATTTTTTAATACATATAAATGTCTAATCATTACGCCGTGCACCTGAAACTAATATAATATTGTATGCCAACTATACTCCAAATTTATAAATAAATAATTGATGTTCTTCATGTCACCACTAATATTTAAAATTACAGGTCTAGATTAATCATGTTTAAAATTTTTTAAATGTCCTGATATGCCTGCTTTCCAAAAGGCATTAGCCATTTTGAAGAACTCATGTTTCTGGGATTAAATTTATCAGCTGTAAAAGTGATGTCCACTCAGCATTGGCTTCCAGAAGTTGATTACATTTTTTCTTCCCAACTCCCACATCACTAATCTGGAAGCTGATCTGATGGATTGCGGAAACACTTCAGAAGGCAATGTAAAACAAAAGCAAGAGGAAAAAAGCAATGGGAAAATCACTAAAAGCCCGCATTACTGATAAAACAACAGCAACAACGATAAAGTGATTTGGGAATACAAAGTGCCTGGAAGTGCTACATGCATTTAATCAAAATAAACCTCATAAACAAGAAATAATATCCCAAAATATTTCACTGGCTTAAGGGATTTTTAATGAGAGAAAACATCCTAGTTTGATTAAACCTATGAATAAACCATATATTAGACATAAATTCTTGTTCACTTTAAACAGCCTCCCCTCAAATACTCTTCACTGTTATCAAAGCTTAGAATCAACCTAGAAAAGGATAAAAGCCCCAACCTGTTCACCATACATTTAAGCCTGAGGACTTTTGGCCAAAGATTCCCAGAAAATTGTTCAGCTGACCCAGAGATTAACCCATTTGTAAATGCATCCAGTAGTCACTGAGCATACTGGTGTTTTATTCATTTAATGAATGAATACTGGTCTGATGCAAATCTATATGTAGTTAAAAATAAAGGATCGCATTTAATCCTACTCCGGACTTTTTCTTTTCCTTCTCAATACAAACTACTGTGGTTATGTCGACGCTCCTTCCAGAATTACAGATTCCTGCAGAATAATTCAAGGATACTAATGTTGAGGCAGCTCTTTCTGCCCACTGGTCCTGTCCCCGCGCTATAATAAAACCACAACGAAGATACTAATGCTAACAGCAGGAGGACAAAGAACTCCACGTCCTTTGCTCAGACACTATTCAATAGAACTCTTACACTTAGGGATGCCTGCGTGGCTCAGCTGGTTGAGCGTGTGCCTTCAGCTCAGGTCATGATCCCAGGGTCCTGGGATCCAGTCTACATCGGGCTCCCGGCTAAGCAGGGAGCCTGCTTCTCCCTCTGCCTGCAGCTCCCCCTGCTTGTGATCTCTCTTCCTCTGACAAATACATAAATACAATCTTTTTTTAAAAAAAAATTTTAATTAAAAGAAAAAGAACTTTTACATGTAAAAAACAAAAAAGCAAATGATGCATTCTACATGCACGATTGACAATGGTCAAAAACATGGCTCTATGCAAGATGAGAAAGAAAGAAAGAAAGAAAGAAAGAAAGAAAGAAAGAAAGAAAGAAGAAAAGAAAGAAAGTAGGAAAGAAAAGAAAGNAGCAAATGATGCATTCTACATGCACGATTGACAATGGTCAAAAACATGGCTCTATGCAAGATGAGAAAGAAAAAAAGAAAGAGAGAAAGAAAGAAAGAAAGAAAGAAAGAAAGAAAGAAAGAAAGAAAGAAAAAAAGAAAAGAAAGAAGAAAGAAAAGAAAGAAGGAAAGAAAAGAGAAAGAAAGAAAAGAAAAGAAAAGAAAAGAAAAGAAAAGAAAAGAAAAGAAAAGANTGGTCCTGTCCCCGCGCTATAATAAAACCACAGCGAAGATACTAATGCTAACAGCAGGAGGACAAAGAACTCCACGTCCTTTGCTCAGACACTATTCAATAGAACTCTTACACGTAGGGATGCCTGTGTGGCTCAGCTGGTTGAGTNGTTAAAAATAAAGGATCGCATTTAATCCTACTCCGGACTTTTTCTTTTCCTTCTCAATACAAACTACTGTGGCTATGTCGACGCTCCTTCCAGAATTACAGATTCCTGCAGAATAATTCAAGGATACTAATGTTGAAGCAGCTCTTTCTGCCCACTGGTCCTGTCCCCGCGCTATAATAAAACCACAGCGAAGATACTAATGCTAACAGCAGGAGGACAAAGAACTCCACGTCCTTTGCTCAGACACTATTCAATAGAACTCTTACACTTAGGGATGCCTGCGTGGCTCAGCTGGTTGAGCGTGTGCCTTCAGCTCAGGTCATGATCCCAGGGTCCTGGGATCCAGTCTACATCGGGCTCCCGGCTAAGCAGGGAGCCTGCTTCTCCCTCTGCCTGCAGCTCCCCCTGCTTGTGATCTCTCTTCCTCTGACAAATACATAAATACAATCTTTTTTTAAAAAAAAATTTTAATTAAAAGAAAAAGAACTTTTACATGTAAAAAACAAAAAAGCAAATGATGCATTCTACATGCACGATTGACAATGGTCAAAAACATGGCTCTATGCAAGATGAGAAAGAAAAAAAGAAAGAGAGAAAGAAAGAAAGAAAGAAAGAAAGAAAGAAAGAAAGAAAGAAAGAAAAAAAGAAAAGAAAGAAGAAAGAAAAGAAAGAAGGAAAGAAAAGAGAAAGAAAGAAAAGAAAAGAAAAGAAAAGAAAAGAAAAGAAAAGAAAAGAAAAGAAAAGAAATAAGCTAACATTAAATTGCATTAAGTCAAAGACCATAAGACTGGAAAAGCCATTAGGAGCCATCAAAAATATAAGATTCCAGACTATGAATTCTATCCAATTTATATTTTCAATGATTAGCAAGTTGCCTGCCACATGGTAAGAGGCTGAACAAATAAATAAATGAGTTGATGTTCTCTGCTGTGATAGAGAATTCTAATATCTAGTCTCTGCTTCTTCTATAATAATAGAATACCAAAATTTCAGCTGGGTACTGGACTGCCAGAATCAAAACTACATTTCCCAGTCTCTGCTGCAGCTAGATGTGCATATAATTAAATTCTAATCAATGAGATAAAAGTAGACATGGAATGCTCCATTGTCTTTGCTTCTTCCTTCCTGCAGGCTGGAATGCAAGTATAAAGGCTAGAGTACCAACAATCATCTTAAATACCAAGAGGTGACCCTGGGAATTAAGGTAACCCAGGATGGAGCCACAAGACAGATGTAGCCTGAATTTCTGACCCAGGGAATTTCAGAACATTCCAGTACTGATAACCCTTCATATTCTCAAATGTGAAAGAAACTTGTATTTTCCCTCAGCTACTGATATTTGGGGGTTTCCTTTATTTCCAGCTGAACCAAATATTAATTAACACACATGCTTTACTTAATTATTTCCCTACTGTGTGTTTAGCTAGTTTTCCATTTTTAGCCTCTTCAAATAGTGCCACTGCCATGCAAGGGGCCAAAAAACTTTCCCTGTAAAGAGATACACAATAAATATTTTAGGGTTTGCAGTGCACATATGGTCTCTCTCATATATTCTTCTTCTTCTTTTTTTTTT
>NC_048226.1:42728273-42797185 GCF_002007445.2 Ailuropoda melanoleuca
GTGTGCCTTCAGCTCAGGTCATGATCCCAGGGTCCTGGGATCCAGTCTACATCGGGCTCCCGGCTAAGCAGGGAGCCTGCTTCTCCCTCTGCCTGCAGCTCCCCCTGCTTGTGATCTCTCTTCCTCTGACAAATACATAAATACAATCTTTTTTTAAAAAAAAATTTTAATTAAAAGAAAAAGAACTTTTACATGTAAAAAACAAAAAAGCAAATGATGCATTCTACATGCACGATTGACAATGGTCAAAAACATGGCTCTATGCAAGATGAGAAAGAAAAAAAGAAAGAGAGAAAGAAAGAAAGAAAGAAAGAAAGAAAGAAAGAAAGAAAGAAAGAAAAAAAGAAAAGAAAGAAGAAAGAAAAGAAAGAAGGAAAGAAAAGAGAAAGAAAGAAAAGAAAAGAAAAGAAAAGAAAAGAAAAGAAAAGAAAAGAAAAGAAAAGAAATAAGCTAACATTAAATTGCATTAAGTCAAAGACCATAAGACTGGAAAAGCCATTAGGAGCCATCAAAAATATAAGATTCCAGACTATGAATTCTATCCAATTTATATTTTCAATGATTAGCAAGTTGCCTGCCACATGGTAAGAGGCTGAACAAATAAATAAATGAGTTGATGTTCTCTGCTGTGATAGAGAATTCTAATATCTAGTCTCTGCTTCTTCTATAATAATAGAATACCAAAATTTCAGCTGGGTACAGGACTGCCAGAATCAAAACTACATTTCCCAGTCTCCGCTGCAGCTAGATGTGCATATAATTAAATTCTAATCAATGAGATAAAAGTAGACATGGAATGCTCCATTGTCTTTGCTTCTTCCTTCCTGCAGGCTGGAATGCAAGTATAAAGGCTAGAGTACCAACAATCATCTTAAATACCAAGAGGTGACCCTGGGAATTAAGGTAACCCAGGATGGAGCCACAAGACAGATGTAGCCTGAATTTCTGACCCAGGGAATTTCAGAACATTCCAGTACTGATAACCCTTCATATTCTCAAATGTGAAAGAAACTTGTATTTTCCCTCAGCTACTGATATTTGGGGGTTTCCTTTATTTCCAGCTGAACCAAATATTAATTAACACACATGCTTTACTTAATTATTTCCCTACTGTGTGTTTAGCTAGTTTTCCATTTTTAGCCTCTTCAAATAGTGCCACTGCCATGCAAGGGGCCAAAAAACTTTCCCTGTAAAGAGATACACAATAAATATTTTAGGGTTTGCAGTGCACATATGGTCTCTCTCATATATTCTTCTTCTTCTTTTTTTTTTAACATCTCCTTAAAAATGTAAACACCATCCCTCGCTCACAGGCTGTACAAAATCAAACTCTACAGCCCAGATTTGAACTGCGGGCTGCAGTTTGCAGACCCATGTTTTAAGGCAATCACTTCAAACTTTTTTCTAGCCTCAGAATTCACTATACAAAGTTTTACTGGTGTCCAAATATGTAAAAGAGAGTAAGAGTTGGCCTGGCTGGGCTGGGCTGTTTCCTTTTCTCCTCTTGACCCTCACCTCTGACCCCCAATGCCCTAACAGGACTTTCCCAATCCACGGGGCTGTTGGAAGGCACTTTGAAAACCACTGATCTCTGACTTAGCACTGTACAGCCTGTCATCTATTTGTTCAAGTGCTATAGTAAATCTAGGCCCATTTCTTTTTAGGAAAATCTCAATCATATCAGCAGGTCATCTTTCAGAGTAGAGGTTATATGTAGTAATGTAGATACACAAATATATATACACTCGTGTACACATACATATGTATTTATAAGGAAATAGGCTATTTTCAACATAAAACCTGATGGTCAATAGTTCTCCCTATAAAAGAAGGTAAGTGACACCACTATTCACATAAATAGGGACATAAATTATGTACTGCTCCCTGCTGTTTACAAAGACTGGAAAGAGAGGGAAGGCATACTTACAGCTATAATTGCCTTAAAGAGACTGCAGACTATACTTTTAAACTTCAGCCATGCTTCACAGGTGAAGTGAAGGCCCAAAGATTACTCATTATTCAACAGAACATCTTAGTTCTTAGAACATCTTGGACATTTGAGGGTAGCAATGGAAGTCGAATGAATGAGTCCTAGAGGCCTAAAACTGTGCAGTGTGGAAAATGAACATGAATTTTTAAGGGTTTGGGGGGCTTTTTCTGTAAAAGGAGAAAAAGAAAGAGACACGGGGGAAGTGAGGCCCAGGATAAAACACAGCTGAGGGGCGCCTGGGTGGCACAGCGGTTGGGCGTCTGCCTTGGGCTCAGGGTGTGATCCCGGCGTTGTGGGATCGAGCCCCACATCAGGCTCCTCCGCTATGAGCCTGCTTCTATCTCTCTCACTCCCCCTGCTTGTGTTCCCTCTCTCGCTGGCTGTCTCTATCTCTGTCGAATAAATAAATAAAATCTTTAAAAAAAAAATAAAAATAAAAAATAAAACACAGCTAGGGAGAAGTTATCAATTGCTAGGTAATAGAGATATATTACCTAATATATACAATAGGTAATAGAAAAAATAGGAATAGAGATACCTATACTAAGTTTTTTACTGCTTACTGACCTCTGTTGATATATAGCCCCTCTTTAATACCCCCAACTTTTAGTAAAATCAGTCACATATAGGCCTATACTAGAGTAAGGGGGAACTATATGGAAAAGGAGATGCATTACATCTCTTTCAATGTAATATTTAAATAATATAGAAATGAAAAAGAGAGAACTCTTAAGGCTGCAAGATGAGAAGCAGAGAACATGCATTTAATGAGATCAAGACACTGGAGCTTGAGTGTCTATGATTTTTTTAAAAGATATTCTGGGCAAAGGAGACCACCAGGATAGCTCAATTGGTTAAGCCTCTGACTTCAGCTCAGGTCATAATCTCAGGGTCCTGGGGTTGAGCTCTGTGTCAGGCTCCCCGCTCAGCAGGAAGTCTGCTTCTCCTTCTCCCTCTCCCTTTGCCCCTCCCCCGCTCACACACATTCTCTCTCAAATAAATAAAATCTTTTTTAAAAAAATTTTTAGGGGCGCCTGGGTGGCTCAGTTGGTTAAGCATCTGCCTTCAGCTCAGGTCATGATCCTGGCGTCCTGGGATCGAGCCCCACATAGGGCTCCCTGCTCAGTGGGGAGTCTGCTTCTCCCTCTCCCTCTGCTGCTCCTCGCTGTCTCTCCTCCTCTCTGTCAAATAAATAAATAAAATCTTTAAAAAAAATTTTTAAGATATTCTTGGAGGATGTTGAGACGATATTAAAATTAAAAGGAATGGTAACCCCAGAGCCCTAGGGCACTGGAGGGCAGCTACACAGCTACCACTTAGTTGCACACACATGCATTCTATTTCATTTATTTCACAAGAAAAAGGGAATCATAGTTTTTACATATTTCTCTGAGAATCTTTTTAAATCAATACATATGAATCTTAGAGACTTTCTTTTTAATAGCTGATACAATATTTATTTATTTAGAAAAATTGTATTTATTTATGAGACAGAGAGAGAGAGAGCACATGAGTGGGGGGAAGGGCCTGAGGGAGAGGGAGAGGGAAAAAGAGAATCTCAAGCAGACTCCCCACTGAGTGTGGAGCCCAACACGGGGCCCAATCCCACCACTGGGAGACCATGACCTGAGCCGATATCAGGAGTTAGACACTTAGCCAACTGAGCCACCCAGGCACCCCTAGCTGATACAATATTTAATAGTTTGGTACAATATTATATAAATGTACCAAAATTAATTTGACTATTTCCACCTTGATCATCAAAGGTAATTCCAATTTTTACTAATTTGCATAATGTTATAACGAACAAGTACTCATACATCCACATGCACACTCACACACGCTCCTCTATGTAGAGCAGATTCCTAGACATGCTCCCTCCACCTCACACACCAAAACCAACGGTGAGTGGTTCTGCGAGACTTACTGAGCTCAGACTTCGAATATAAACTATCCTTCAAGCCTTGATTCTCCGGTTTCCATTATGGTCAATGAAGGATATAAAATTTATATAAGACGTGAATCAGATTTTTCCCCTCCAAACCAGTCAATAGCCAAATCTCATTTATAAAATAATCTCTCCCTTTTCTGTTGTTTGTTCCCCATCATCTCCTACCTGTGATGAAGTCTATTACTCAGCCTTCCTCTGTTCCATTAATAGTTTTTTCTGTTGTGGCACCAGTCCAAGTTGTTATAACTGTTATACTTAAATATTTAGTACGACTAGTTTCCTTTCAGTGGCTTTTTTTCTAGAATATTTCACCTTTGTTGTGTCTGTTAATTTATTCTTTAAACAGAACGTTAGAATCATTTTGCCTTTTTTTTTTAAATTAGGGGGTTGCATTAAATCTGTTAATTAAATTTAAGAAAACTGGGGGCAACTGGCTGACTTGGTAGAGCATGTGACCCTTGATCTCAGGGTTGTAAATTCAAGTCCCGTGTAGGGTGTAGAGATTACTTACAGATTCATTTATTTATTTGTCAGAGAGAGAGAGAAACAGCACAAGCAGGGGGAACAGCAGGCAGAGGGAGAAGCAGGCTCCCTGCTGAGCAGAGAGCCCAATGCACGACTCAATCCCAGGACCCTGGGATCATGATCTGAGCAGAAGGCAGACGCTTAACTGATTGAGCCACCCAGGCATCCCAAGGTGTAGAGATTACTTAAAAATAAAATCTTTAGGGGCACCTGATGGCTCAGTCAGTTAAGCATCCAACTCTTTTTTTTTTTTTAAGATTTTTATTTATTTATTTGTCAGAGGGAGTGAGAGAGAGCACAAGCAGGGGAGCAGCAGGGAGAGGGAGAGGGAGCCTAAAGTGGGACTTGATCCCAGGACCCTGGGATCATGACCTGAGCCAAGGGCAGACGCTCAACCTACTGAGCCAGGTGCCCCAACAACAGACATTTCTATTACTCATGAATTTGGGTTCGTTGGGAGCATTTTCTGATCTGGGCAGACTCAGCTGGGACTGGATGGTCTAGAATGGCCTCCTCCATATCTGGGACTGCTGGGATGCCTGGCATGGCTGGAATGGCTGGGGACTCCTTCTACATGTCATGTCACCTTCCAAGAGGCTAGCCCAGGTTGGTTCACATACTGACAAAGTGTTGCCAGCATGGATATCCATATCCGAGAGTATGGTCATTCTGGCGGCCATTTTGTAAAAAAAAAAATCTCCCTCACTGTTTTTAAAGAAATGAAATACAAGCTTGGGGCGCCTGGGTGGCACAGCGGTTAAGCGTCTGCCTTCGGCTCAGGGCGTGATCCCGGCGTTATGNAATTCTGGCGGCCATTTTGTAAAAAAAAAAATCTCCCTCACTGTTTTTAAAGAAATGAAATACAAGCTTGAAATATGTGAGAAAGTAAGAAACAACAAAAAGAGATGTAGCAGAGAGTATCACTCTTAAGATCCAGGCAAGAAGGCAAGCAGGGCCACATACTTTAGAGAGTCCTTATTATCACAAACACACACACACACAAAGAACACATGAGGACCACTGTCATTCAGGATCACGCACACTCCTTTCTTAGAACGAACACCTTTCAGAATCTTTCTTCTCGTCATCAAAAATCAACCGCGTCTAAAAGCCGTGAAGCTGTTTGTGCTCTGCCTTTGCCGCCATCAGAGACAATACTCCTTCAGAGTAAGGAAGGGATTTAAGGGACAGAAATATGCTAAAGTCGGAATAAAGAAAACTTGTCAAATCCTTTCTCTTGGTTAACATAAATTCAATAAATCCTTGCAAAACTGTATTGTTTCCCAGAAATGCCAAGCATCCATTTATTTTTTTGTTAGGGAGAAGCCTGCTAAGTGATTTAAAACAAACAACAAAACAAAGAAAAAAATTGAATTTTTTGAAATAAAAGACATAATAACAGTATTCAAACTCACTGGGCATGTTTCAAAGCAAATTAAAGACAGAATTCATAAACTAGAAAGTAAATCAGAAGCCAGAACACAGCTAAGGGAAACAAAAGATGCAAAATATAACAGGGGAAAAGGTCTAACCTGCACAAACCGGATGAGTGTCTTCACATAAGAAGGAAATCTCTTTCAGCTTAATTTCCTAGCTCCCATTGAACTAAATTTGCTGCAGTCCTGGGGCGCCTGGGTGGCACAGCGGTTAAGCGTCTGCCTTCAGCTCAGGGCGTGATCCCGGCGTTATGGGATCGAGCCCCACATCAGGCTCCTCTGCTATGAGCCTGCTTCTTCCTCTCCCACTCCCCCTGCTTGTGTTCCCTCTCTCGCTGGCTGTCTCTATCTCTGTCGAATAAATANAGGAAATCTCTTTCAGCTTAATTTCCTAGCTCCCATTGAACTAAATTTGCTGCAGTCCTGCTGGTTGAATGCAGGCTTCTGCATGTAAAATTTCAAGACTAGAGCAGTACATAAAGACAAGGGCCGTCTTCTGCGGCACCGTTTCCTCCACGGATGACGGCTATATACGTCCTGCTGCCCATGACCGTGAGCTCTAGAGGTGCTTTGGCCAACATCACAGGGTTTTGCTATTTTCTCATTTACAGATACATCTCATGAGGTCGGCAGTTCGAAGTCGTATTTAGCTCTTTTCCCAGAATTCAATATACACAGAACATATTATTTCCTAGGCCCTTACCTGCCTATTTCAACTTGGAAAAACTCTAAGCTTAGGCACAATAATGACTAAAAAGTTTGAAAAAAAAAATGATTTAGAGAGACAATTAAAAGGACTAAGATGATTTAGACAAAAGTAGGAATAATTAAAACCCTTTCCAACAGTATGAAGAGTTCTTTCCTAGAGGCTCCCGACAAGCTGTTCTCTTAAAATGGGTACAGTTGTAACTCTGAGATTTTGGACAAAATTTTTTTCCAGTTTTATTGAGAAATAATACAGTGCATATAAGTTTTAAGATGTACAGCATGATGGTTCGATTTACATGTATTGCAAAATGATAACCAAAACAGGTTTGGCTAACATCCATCATCTCACAGAGATACAATAAAAAGAAAAGAAAAGAAAAGAAGAAAAAGAAAACATTTTCTCCTGTGACGAGAACTTTTAGCATCTACTCTCTTTACCACTTTCCTATATAGCAGACAGCAGTGTTAGCTGTAGTCACCGTGTTGTACGTTATATCCTTCGTACTTATAACTGGGAATTTGTACCTTTTGACCACCTTCCTCCAATTCCCTCCTCCCCCACCCTCTGCTTTTTTTTTAGACTCAACATAAAAGTGATATCATACAGCATTTGTCTGTCTCTGACTTATTTCATTCAGCATAATCCCCTCAGGATCCATCCATGTTGTCACAAATAGCAGGATTTCCCCATTTTTTTTATTACTGAATATAAATATATTCATGGTATATATATGCCACAACCTCATTACCCATTCATCCAGTGATGGACACAAGTTTTTCCATGTCTTGGCTATTGTAAATAATGCTGCTATGAACATGGGGGTACAGATACCTTTTTGAGTTAGTTATTTTGTTTCCTTAGTATATATTCCCAGAAGTGGAATTGCAGGATCATATAGTATTTCTATTTTTAATTTTTTGAGGATCCTTCATACCATTTCCCATGGTGGCTGCACCAATTTACATTCCCACCAATGGATGGTCTAGGATGGCCTCCTAGACCAATGGTCCCACCCCTTTTCTCCGCATCTATGCCAGCACTTATTTCTTGTCTTTTTGATGATGGCCATTCTAACAGACATGAAGTGATATCTCATTGTGGTCTTAATTTACATCCCCTATGACTAGCAATGTTGAGTATCTTCCTATCTTTTCTGTTGGCTTTCTATGTATCTTCTTCAGGAAAAATATCTATTTATGTCCTCTGTCCATTTTGTAATTGGGTTATTGGTTTTTTGCCATTGAGTTGTATGAGTTCTTTGTGTATTTTGGATATTAACTTTTCATCAGATATATGGTTCGCAAATATTCTTCCCATTCCACAGATTGTCTTTTCACTTTGTTGATGGTTTCTTTTGCTGTATAGCACTTTTCTTTTTCTTTTGCTGTATAGAAGATTTGATGTATTCTCACCTGTTTATTTTTTATTTTTTTTTAGAGAGGGGAATGGCAGAGAGAAAGAATCTTAAGCAGGCTCCACACAGTGTGGAGCCCAAAGTGGGGCTTGATCTCACAACCCTGAGACCATGACCTGAGCCAAAATCAAGAGTTGGAAGCTTAACAGACTGAGCCACCCAGTAGCCCCATCACTTGTTTATTTTTTATTGTGTTGTTTTGGGCAAACTTTTTAGAACCAGACCCCAGAGCAGCTTTTAAAACATGCCATAGTCAAATACCCAAACAGACATTGGTGGTTGCCAATATTCACAATCATGCCTCCATCATCTTCCTAGCTAATAGAAACTTGATTTTATTCAGGTTGTACATGGCTATTGGCTTTAGAGAAGCCTAAACCCTTCTGCAATCATGAATGATTTATTCATAGTCTTATTTCCCTCACAATAATTAGTTTAGACATGAGCATGTCACATGATTATGACCAATGAGACATGAAAGGAAGACTGCCAAGAAAGAAAGGAGGATTTCTGGGAGATTTTCCACTAGTAGAAAGAGACAGTCCCTCTTCATTCAGAGTTAACATCTGCTTGTGAGGATGGGAATATGAAGCAAAAGCAGCCATCTTGAACCATCAAGAAAACAACCAAAGCCATATTCAGGCCAGCCAACTCACTGAGTATAGAAGAGAAAGAGTCTTTGATATCACCTTTGACTCTGAGCCACTGAATTAACCAACCTCAGAACCACATTAGACTTATTTTTGTTTGAGAGAATATGTATTTCACACTGCTTAAGTCAGTTGAGGCAGGGGCACCTAGGTGGCTCAGTCATTAAGCGTCTGCCTTTGGCTCAGGGCGTGATCCCAGCATTCTGGGATCTAGCCCCACATCAGGCTCCTCTGCTGGGAGCCTGCTTCTTCCCGTCCCACTCCCCCTGCTTGTGTTCCCTCTCTCACTGGCTGTCTCTCTGTCAAATAAATAAATAAAATCTTAAAAAAAAAAAAAGTCAGTTAAGGCAGGATTTCTTATTAATATCCAAAAATACAGATCCAATTTAAAACCAGAGCCATCAGTGATTCTTCCTTATGACCTAATCCATCACTATGTATTATCAAGACTTTTTAGATTCTCTCACCCATCTCTCCCTCCCCTTACACATCTCACTGCCAATCCAGACTCGTAGAACATTTCACGTCTGGATTACTCACTAATGTAGCTTCTCAGCTCATCTCCAGTGTTCAGTCCACTCGGTTTAATATTTCTCACATACAATGGCCTCCTGTGGCAAACATTTGAAGTTTCCCAATTTTGCCCAGTGAATGTTCGCTAAATTCTTCACTTAGTTTTCAAGTCTTAGTTGGAATTTTTGAGCACGTGGTTAACTAGCCCAACTTCATTTCAGGCACATTCGTCCCCTCCTGAGCAACATATGTGGCATATTTCCAAATGCCACTGCTGGACACAGCCTCTGCACAGCTGGCCAGCCCTGCTGTGTGTTTCCAGAGGTCACGCACTGTAGGCGGCTCATCCCGGAAGGAGAAGCCCAGCACCCCTCACACTTGAGCGGCTGTCAGTGGTCTGTTTCCCTCTAGAATGTCTTCACCATTCAGACTTCTTGCACTTACTTTCTCTCTCATTTCTTCTTTTTTCTCTTTTGAGGACTTCTTGAATTATTTTTTCTTAATTTTGACACTTAAAAAAAAAACTATTTTCATTCTCAAATCCCTAACTTAATTTTTAACATATTTTATACCCTTCTCACTTTCATACTTATCTTTTTATTCCAGTAGTTGTAGCTTTTTACATCTTTTATTTTAAACCTTTTAGTTTACCTCTCATTTTCAATCTCACTCTTTTACCTGTTTTAAACTTTCAGCTTTCAGTCATATGATTTTTTTCAATTTTTCTTAGATGACTCTTTTTTTAATTACATATTTTAATTCTCTCAATAGATTATGAACATTTTTTAAATCTCTACGTAGTCTTTTTACTTACAATAAATCTTCAGAAGTAACACTACACTTGGATGGGTGCTTACAATATTATTCTTTTAAAGATTCTATTTATTTATCTGACAGACAGAGAGACAGCCAGTGAGAGAGGGAACACAAGCAGGGGGAGTGGGAGAGGAAGAAGCAGGCTCCCAGCGGAGCAGGGAGCCCAATGCGGGGCTCGATCCCAGGACCCTGGGATCACACCCTGGGCCGAAGGCAGACGCTTAATGACTGAGCCACCCAGGTGCCCCTACAATTTTTTTTAAGTAACTCTGTACCCAACATGGGGCTTGAATTCATGACCCCAAGATCAAGAGTTACACGCTCTACTGACTGAGCCAGACAGGTGCCCTTAGATGGTTCTTCATCTTAATTAGCCTTTTATGTCTCCCTATTTTTACTTTTTTCCTTTTTCTTCCTTTCTTATTTTTCTTACTTATAATCAGTTTTTCTTATGTCTACCCAGACATATGACTAGAGCAATGTGATTAGAAAAGGTCCACACCAGGAGCACCTGGGTGGCTCAGTCAGCTAAGTGTCTGACTTTAGCTCAGGTCATGATTTCAGGGTCCTGGGATCGAGCCCCACATTGAGCCCCACATCAGGTTCCACACCCTGTGGGGAGTCTGCTGCTCCCTCTCCCTCACTCTCTGCCCCTTCTCCTTGCTCACTCTCTCTCTCAAATAAGTAAATAAAATTAAAAAGAAAGAAAGAAAGAAAGAAAGAAAGAAAGAAAGAAAGAAAGAAAGAAAGAAAGAAAGAAAAAGAGAANTCCTTGCTCACTCTCTCTCTCAAATAAGTAAATAAAATTAAAAAGAAAGAAAGAAAGAAGGAAAGAAAGAAAGAAAGAAAGAAAGAGAGAAAAGAAAAGAAAAGAAAAGAAAAGAAAAGAAAAGAAAAGAAAAGAAAAGAAAAGAAAAGAAAAAAGAAAAAAGGGGGCACCTGGGTGGCTCAGTTTGTTAAGCATCTGCCTTCGGCTCAGGTCATGATCTCCGGGTCCTGGGATCGAGCCCCACATTGGGCTTCTTACTCAGTGCAGAGCCTGCTTCTCCCTCTCCCTCTGCCTCTCCGCCTGCTTGTACTCTGTCTCTGTCTCTCTAAAACGAATAAGTAAAATCTTAAAGAAAAGAAGAAAAGAAAAAGGAAAGGTGCACACCACAAACAGAGGAGATGAGAGGTCCTCTGCTCCTCCACTCATAGTTGCTACACATCTCGTGCACTAGCCGACCTTGTATTTCCACAGTGAAAACACACTCACCTTCCTTCCTAGCCGGACCTGGTGTGATTTTCTTTTTTTTTTCTTTTTTTTTTTTTAAGACTTATTTATTTATTTGACAGAGAGAGACAGAGAGAGCACAAGCAGGGAGAGCAGCCAGTCTGGGCAAGCCAAGCCCAACCCCTCACAGCGTGTGAGATAGAGTGGCATGTACAGGCGTTCATGGCCAGGCTACCTGCACTGGAATGCACCCACCGGTAACTTAGCCAAAGAAAGAGTCCCAGCCTAGTCTTGGGAAAGGTAAGTTAGGCAAAGTTGGGAGTAGCTTGAGGATCTGGTCCTTCTGTTAGGAAATGGCTGGATGACAGGATAAACATAGAATAAAAGCTTTTTGACACGGGTCTAGCCAATGATTTTTTGAATATGTTACAAAAAAGCACAAGCAACAAAATAAAAAATAAACGAGTGGGACTACATCAAACTAAAAACCTTCTGCAGAGCTAAAGAAACAATCAACAAAATGAGAAGACAACCTACAGAATGGGAAAAAATACTTGCAAATCATATATCTGATAAGGGGTTAATAGCATACAACTCAATAGTAAAAAACCAAACAATCCAATTAAAAATGGACAAAGGACATGAATAGACATTTTTCCAAGGAAGATATGTGAATGGTTAATAGATACATGAAAAGGTACTCAACATCACTAATCATTGGGGAAATGTAAATCAGAATCACAGTAAGAATTTACCTTACACCTGTTAGAATGGCCATCACCAGAAAGACAAGAGGTAACAAGTGTTGGAGAGGGTGTGGAGAAAAGGAAGCCATTGTGCACTGTTGTTGGGACTGTAAATTGAAACAAGCTCTATGGGAAACAGTATGAAGGATCCTCAAAAAATTAAGAAGTAGAACTTATGATCCAGGATTTCCACTTTTCCATTTCCTCGTGTCAAAGAGATAACTGCACTCCCATGTCCACTGCAGCATTGTTTACAATATTCAAGACATGGAAACAACCTCTGCCCATCCACTGATGAATGGATAAAGAAAATGTGGTGTCCATACACAATGGGATATTATTCAGCCATACAAATGAGGGAAATCCTGCCATTTGTAACAACGTGGATGGACACTGAGGGCACTAGAGAGAAAGACAAATACTATATGATCTCACTTGTATGTGGAATCTAAAAAAAATAAAATAAAATAAAATCAAACTCATAAAAAAAAGATCAGATGTGCAGTTACCAGAGGGAGAAGGAAGAGGGAGGGAATGTTGTAGGAAGGTAGTCAAAAGGGAGTCTTCCAGTTATGAGACAAATACTGGGTATGGGGGTACCTGGGTGGCTCAGTTGGTTAAGTGTCTGCCTTCTGCTCAGGTCATGATCCCAGCATCCTGAGACTGAGCCCCGCATGAGGCTCCCTGCCCACCGTCCCTACCCCCGCTTGTGCTCTCTCTCTTGAATAAATAAATAAAATCTTTTAAAATAAATAAATAAATATATAAATACTGGGTATTATCATACAACATGGTGACTGTAGTTAACACAGCCATACAGTATATTTGAAAGTTGTTAAGAGAGTAAATATTAAAGAGTTCTCATCACAAGGAAAAAAACTTTTTCTTCCTTTTTGTCTTGTGTCCATAGGAGATGATGGATGTTAACCAAATTTACTGCGGTCATCACTTCACAATATATGGAAGTTGGGTCATTGCAACGTACACCTTAAGCTTACACAATGCTGTATGTCAATTATGCATCAATAAAACTGGAAAGATTATAGACAAAAAAAAAGAAGAAGAAGACGAGGAAGGAAGGAGGGAGGGAGGGAAGAAAAGAAAGAAAAGAAATAAACCTTTACCGAACAGCCAGGACTGTGCTAGGTGCTTTCACAAACCTTAGTTCTAAATTACCTGCCTGTAAAGTCTGAAATAGTCTCCCTGACATTACTCATAAGCAAGGCCGGATTTTTTAAGCCCTAAAGCTTTGAACATGGATTAATTTGAGCTCTAAATCCAGGTCTCTCTCTCAAAGAAACGATGTAAATGCCCAACGGGGTTATGAAATCAAGATCTGTGTGTGCATTTAAATTCCTCATCCTGCCTCAATTTCAAAATAGATGTCCAAATATCTAGCCTAAATCCGCCTAAAGGGAGACAGACGCTTTTTCTCCAACTTTCTCTTTCCTGCGCACGGGACCGTACAGGAGGACAGATACCAAAGCCCCACGGAACGCCTGCTGTGTGACAGAGAGGGCTGCACTCTCAGGAGCCCCCGTGCCTGCATTGTTTATGTACTCCGCGTTTGTATCCAGTGAGCATTAGTTCAAGGAGCTGGACATGTTTGCCTTTTGAAAAAGGTGGACATGACTGATGTCTTCGGCTGTTTGAAAAACTGAGTGCTGCAGAGAGCTCAGCTTTGCTCTGTGCACATGCGGCAGACAGGGCTAGGATCTGGGGGGGCAGGGAAGCCATCCATCGGTTAGAACTCGTGCACAATGGGATGGGCTGCCTGCTGAGACAATGTGTGCCTGCCCCGGAAAGTATTCATGCAAAAGCTACAAGAACATCTGTCAGGGATGTCATAATTAGGATCTCCACCTAAATTGGAAAGATGAACTAAACCAGTGGTTCCCAAATATCTGCCCAGCTATGACAGTTTCTACTGATCTGAGACAAAACGATTAAAAAAAAAAAAAAAGGCGGAGTCATGAATTTTTCCTAGAGCTCACTTTATTGAATTTAAAGGATTGACCTTCAGGGTGCCTGGCTGGCTCAATCTTTGGAGCATGTGACTCTTAATCAAGGGGTTGTATATTTGAGCCCCACCTTGGGTATAGAGATTATTCAAAAATAAAAATCTTTTGGGGTGCCTGGATGGTTCAGTCAGTTGAGTGTCTGACTCCTGATCTTGACTCAGGTCAGGGTCCTGGGTTCAAGCCCTGCACTGGGCTCCACTCTGGGCATGGAGCCCACTTAAAAAATAAGAAGAAGAAGAAATAAGAAATAAAAATCTTTTAAAAATAAAATAAAAATGAATAAAGGATTGCTCTTAGTTCTGACATTACACAAAATGAATCCTTCCTACCTTTTCATCCTTCATCTCCACTCTTCTTAAAATAACAGTCATGGGAGATAATAGCTGCTGCTTTGTTTTGACTTACATGGCAAAAGTGAAAATAGCATCACCATGCTGACTACCCCAGTCTTTCACCTGTGTTAATAGCTCATAGAATTCAAGTCAGAAGACTATTAGACTACATGAACTCAAAGGTCACTTAGTTGTTCAAACCAAAACCTTGGGGTAGAGTCATCTCAAAACCTTGAGTCTTCTTCCCTCAACCCCCACATCCATGACACATGAGCCTGTCGCATCAACTCTACGTTCACAACATATCCCCCAAGTGGCCCTTCTCTCCTGCAAGATGCCCCTCATCCATGACCCTCATGATCTCTCCCACCAGGACCACTGCAGCAGGTTCCTGACCAGCCTCCCTGGTCCCACTCTTTGCCCATCACTTCAATTCCTTCTCTGCTCAGCAACCAGAGCACATAAAAATGTCTGTAGATCACGACTTTCCCCTTAAAGCCCTCAAGGGGCTTCACATTCCACCTGGAATAAAAACCAAATTCCTTACCAGGAGAGAAGATCCTAAAAGATCTTGCCCTGCGTCTGCCAAGCTTCAGTTGATCCCTTTGTCCATAGAGACAGCCTTTCAGCCCTCCCAACAAACCACTCTGGCTTCGGCTTTTGGACTTGGCACTCGCTGTTCCTTCTGGTTTGAATACTCCTTCCCCAGGATCTTGCAGGGCTCACTCCTCTGCCTCACCATCCAGCCCTCAAAAGTCGCCTCCTTTAAAAATCTTCCAGGACCACCCGATACAGCAACCCCTCTCCTAGCCCAGCACCTCTTTAGCAAATGCCTGTTTTGCTTTCTTATGACATATATTTATAGTTCAAATTGCTCTGTCCACTTATTCAAAGGTTTATTGCCTGTTTTCAATTCTAGAAGGAAAGCTTCGCTAGGGCAGCAGCCACATCTCCTTCTCCATGTCTGTATTCCCAATGAAGGGAGCAGCCCCTGGCAGTTGAATGAATGAATGAAAATCTTCCAAGTCTATGATTCCAGGACCCGTTTTCTCTTCCAAAATATCTTTCTATGAACAAATACACTTAAAGAAAGCATCATTCATTAAAATTAAAAAAGAAAAAAAGCAATGCGATCTCTAGCTGGGATCCAAAACAAAATATAATTTGAAATAACATTGTTTCTATTTTGTTTTGTTTTGTTTCACAGAGAAATAGGGACCCTGGTAGCTTTTCTCTCTTGAGAGCAAGTCGAAGCAAATGCTGCAACAGGAGGCAAACCTAAAAGAGGTTCTTGGAAATGCTGATATCTCAGAATATACTCAGAGATGGCCTGAGAAATGAAGTAATAATGAGAATACTTACAACACTAGCTAGCACCTAGATTATTTTGTACGAAGCACTCATCTGGGCGCTCTGTGTCTGTTCACTGGCTTAATGTTCCCCACAACCCTGCAAGGAAAATACTATTAGTCCTCAAGTCAGCTACAGGGAAAAAAAAGAAAGAACCAAGGCTCTGGTATTGTTTCTCACACTCACTAACTTTCATTGGTTGATTCGGGCGCTCGTTCAGGTGTTTCTCTTTCCAGCTTCTCTCGACATGATTTAGAAAGTGGAGCGAGGGGGCATCTTTATTCCTTTCTCATCCAAGGATTAATTCCGGTCACAAAGATCATCTGTCACATCCTACCTTTTTCCATAACGCGATGTGAATTTTTCACTTTTGGGAGACAAGTTGTGCAAAGAAGCACACCAAAAAGGATGTAGAAAATGGGTATGCAGCTCCCGGGAACGGGCCGCGGCTGCCCCTCCCGTGCGCTGTTCTGGCAGCAACCTGCCGGAAAGCCGCCTCTTCACGCGCCGAGGGTCGGGGTTTTGTCCGGAAGAGCGGCACAGCTGCTCGGGATCCGGCTCCAAGAGCTGACTCTGCTGCCAGAGGCCAAGAGCTTCCTTTAATTGCCTCTCTCCTGCCCCCATTCATTAACATATGTCCCTCCACAGGACAGAGCGAACAAAACACTCCCTTTGGAAGTGGACCACCGCGCTCAGTGGGCCGGCCTTCGGCGTCCCTCCCGGGGAACCCTTCTGCCGGGCGCTGAGCAACAATAGGGCTGGCTGGCACCTTTGCACTCACAGCGCCNGGGGGGGGGGGGGGGGGGGGGGGGGGGAGATCGGGCCCAGATGAAGTGGCTCATTTGATGGCAGCGACACCTGAAGCAAGATGAGAAGGGGGCAGGGGGCACGTACGCAGGGAGCGCGAAGGAGGCATTTCTTCGTTTACCTAAGTAACATTAGGAGAACCTCAGCCAAAACCGAAAAAGCTCCGGGTGGGCCTTGGACCCTTCCACAGAGAAGGCCACGGCTGCTGAGTGGAGGTGCTGATGAGTCCTCTTGTCCTAAGAGTAATGAGGACAGAAGCCACAGCCTGGTCTCTGAGTCCGGGCTGAATCTGAGAGTTAAAGAACCAGGTTTCAGATCAATTTCTAAATGGCCAGATTTAATGTATTGGCACTTAGAGCCAAGAAACACATTCCTTTTTATAGAACGCGTTTGTGTTCCAGAAAAACGCTACGCACATCAGTTTTCAAATGACTGACTGCCTTTGCTTCTCGGGATTCAACGTGCCATTTTTAAGCTGATCTCTGTCTTTTTCAAGGCAAGCTGTGCAGTAATTTAAAAAAGTAAATGGTTAATGGGGAGGGTTGCACAACAATGCAAATATACTTAACGCCATTGAACAACATACATTTGGAAACGGGTAACAGGTCAGTTTTATGTTACCACAATTTTTAAAAATTTTTACTTGGAAGAAAAGGTACATGGAGACATATTTGAAAGTTTCACCTTTAAAAAAAAGAAAAGAAAGTTTCATCTTTGATGATACGGTAAGGAGACAGCAATGATACTGCCAACAAGGTTTTCATATATTTCAACAAACAAAAAAGAGAGTTAATAAAACTAATGTGAAATATTTTGTTTTCATGCATAATGTTTGCATGAGAACCCAAAATTTTTAGTAGCACAAAGTGGAGGCATTTCTGAGTGAAGGTGGGGCTTAAATATTGAATAAATCTAAAGGTCTTTTAACAAATCAAAAATCAAATCTCTTAGAATCCTGATGATTTTAGTTGTCTAAAATGATAGGAAATACTGTGTTTCAATTAAACTCTGAATCATTTTGTGAAAATCCCTCTAAAAGTTGTCAGATTTGTTTGGTATCATCAATGGAACAAAACATAGTCTAGAAATAAATCCAAATTTACTCAGGAATTTAGTATACAATAAAAGTGGATTTCAAATAAACAAGGAAAAGATAGATTAATTAATAAATAATATTGTGTCAACTGAGCAGCCATCTGAAAAAAATTAAAAATAAGAAATAAGAGATCCCTACCTTATCTACACACCAAAATGAATGCTAACCGAATCAAAGATTTCAGTATAAACACACACACACGCACACACACACAAAAGTATGAGAAGAAAACATGGAGGAATTTTTTAAATAATCTCAGAGTTGGGAAACCTTTAGTAGGATACAACATACAAAAGCCATAAAAGAATATATCAGTGATGGGGCGCCTGGGTGGCACAGCGGTTAAGCGTCTGCCTTTGGCTCAGGGCGCGATCCCGGCTTTCTGGGATCGAGCCCCACATCAGGCTCTTCCGCTATGAGCCTGCTTCTTCCTCTCCCACTCCCCCTGCTTGTGTTCCTTCTCTCGCTGGCTGTCTCTATCTCTGTTGAATAAATAAATAAAATCTTTAAAAAAAATAAAAAAAATTAAAAAAAAGAATGTATCAGTGAAATTAAGAAATGACAAATATGAGGAAAATATTTGCAACAAACACCACAGAACAGTAAACTAATAATTCATTTATACATATATACATATATATGTGTGTATATATGTATAAACGTATATGAAGAGTACCTGAGATCAATAAGAAAAAGACAAATCACCAAAAATAGGTAAAAGGTTAGAGCACCTGGCTGGCTCACTCCAAGGAGAATGCAACTCTTTTTTTTTTTTTAAGAGCTTGCAACTCTTGATCTCAGGGTTGTCTAGGCCCCATGTTGGGTGTAGAGACTGCTTAGAAATAAAATCTTAAAAAAAAAAAATAGGTAAAAGGGTAAGCAGTTCATATAAAAGAAGTACAAAGGTCTTTTATACATATTTTAAAATGTTCAGTTTCCTTATAGTAATTAAAACCATAATGAGAAAGCATTATCACTTTCGTATTAGCAAGTACCAATAATCTGATGACACACTGTTGGTGAGAAAATGAGCCAACCAGCACTTGCATATAGTGTTGGTGGCGATAACATTTACACAGCTTTTTTGGAGCAGCTATTTGGAAATGTATATGAAAAATATTTAATGTATAGTCTGTTGGGACTAGCAACTCCATATTTAGAAATTTATCCTACACTTATGCTCACACTTATAACAAATGCTGCTTGTACAAGAATTTTCACTGGAACCAACAAAATGTCTAGCTGAAGAACTGCTTGGGTAGGGGCGCCCGGGTGGCTCGGACGGTTAAGGTCTGCCTGGTCCTGGAATTGAGCCCCACACTGGGCTCCCGGCTCAGCAGGGAGTCTGCTTCTCCCTCTCACTCTTCCTCTCCCCCTGCTTGTGCTCCCTCTGTCTCTCTCTCTCTTTCTCAAATGAACAAATAAAATCTTTAAAAAAAAAAAAAAAGAAAAGAAGAACTGCTTGGGTAAATGGACTATTACGTACCTATTGAAAGGAATTACACGATTCTGTATGTAATACAGCCAGTATATCCGCCACTTGAGTGTGTGTGTGTGTAACTTTTTTAAAGAGATACATGCACAAGCTTAAATGTGCTATAGAATTCTCTGAAATGATACATAAGAAACAGTGGTTGCTTCTGTGAAGAGGAAATAAATAGCAATGGAAATAAGAGAAAAACTTCCTTTTGAACATCAACTCTTAAGATCTTTTGAATTTTGCACATCATCATTACCCAGATGGAAGAAAAAAAAATTTTTTTTTAAGATTTTGTTTATTTATTTGAGAGAGACTGAGCGAGAGAGAGCACAAGCCAGGGGAGCAGCAGAGAGAGAGGGAGAAGCAGGCTCCTCAATGAGCAGGGAGACCAATGTGGGGCTTGATCCCAGGACCCCAGGATCATGACCTGAGCCGAAGGCAGACACTTAACTGACTGAGCCATCCAGGTGCCCCGAAAAAAAGTTTTTTAAGGGACAAGGCAATCAATATAAATGTCTTACCTACCAACACTGATTAATTAGCTCTAAGTTTGATGGTTGAATTGGCATTTTTATTTTTTTTTCTTTTTTCTTTTTATTTTATTTTATTTTATTTTATTATATTATGTTAATCACCATACAGTACATCCCCAGATTCTGATGTAAAGTTTGATGCTTCATGTTGCGTATAACACCCAGTGCACCATGCAATACGTGCCCTCCTTACTACCCATCACCAGTCTATCCCATTCCTCCACCCCCTCCCCTCTGAAGTCTTCAGTTTGTTTCTCATAGTCCATAGTCTCTCATGTTTCATTCCCCCTTCTGATTACCCCCCTTTTCTTTATCCCTTTCTTCCCCTACCGATCATCCTAGTTCTTATGTTCCATAGATGAGAGAAATCATATGATAATTGTCTTTCTCTGCTTGACTTATTTCACTTAGCATTATCTCCTCCAGTGCCGTCCATGTTGCAGCAAATGTTGAGAATTCGTTCTTTCTGATAGCTGAGTAATATTCCATTGTATATATGGACCACAGCTTCTTAATCCAGTCATCTGTTGAAGGGCATCTCGGCTCCTTCCATGATTTGGCTATTGTGGACAATGCAGCTATGAACATTGGGGTGCATATGGCCCTTCTCTTTACTACGTCTGTATCTTTGGGGTAAACACCCAGTAGTGCAATGGCTGGGTCATAGGGTAGTTCAATTTTTAACTTTTTAAGGGACCTCCACACTGTTTTCCAGAGTGGCTGTACCAACTTGCATTCCCACCAACAATGTAGGAGGGATCCCCTTTCTCCACATCCTCTCCAACAATTGTTGTTTCTTGCCTTGTCTATCTTTGCCATTCTAACTGGCGTAAGGTGGTATCTCAGTGTGGTTTTGATTTGAATTTCCCTGATGGCTAATGATTTTGAACATTTTTTCATGTGTCTGTTAGCCATTTGTATGTCTTCATTGGAAAAGTGTCTGTTCATATCTTCTGCCCATTTTATGATTTGTTTATTTGTTTCTCGTGTATTGAGTTTGAGAAGTTCTTTGTAGATCTTGGATACCAGTCCTTTATCTGTGGTGTCCTTTGCAAATATATTCTCCCATTCCGTGGGCTGTCTCTTAGTTTTTTTGACTGTTTCCTTGGCTGTGCAGAAGCTCTTTATCCTGATAAAGTCCCATAAGTTCATTTTATCTTTTATTTCTCTTGCCTTTGGAGATGTGTCGTGAAAAAGGTTGCTCTGGCCGATGTCATAGAAGTTGTTGCCTATGTTCTCCTCTAGAATTTTGATGGATTCCTGTCTCACATTGAGGTCTTTCATCCATTTGGAGTTTATTTTTGTGTATGGTGTGAGAGAGTGGTCAAGTTTCATTCTTTTGCATGTAGCTGTCCAATTTTCCCAGCACCATTTATTGAAGAGACTGTCTTTTTTCCACCGGATGTTTTTTCCTGCTTTATCAAAGATTAGTTGCCCAAAGAGCCGAGGGTCCATTTCTGGGTTCTCTATTCTGTTCCATTGGTCGATGTGTCTGTTTTTGTGCCAGTACCATGCTGTCTTTGTGATCACAGCTTTGTAGTACAGCTCGAAATCCGGCATTGTGATGCCCCCAGCTTTGTTTTTCCTTTTCAACAGTTCCTTGGAGATTCGGGGCCTTTTCTGGTTCCATACAAATTTAAGGACTATTTGTTCCAGTTCTTTGAAAAATGTCCTCGGTATTTTGATCGGGATAGCATTGAAAGTGTAGATTGCTCTGGGTAGTATGGACATTTTAACTATGTTAATTCTTCCAATCCATGAGCATGGAATATTTTTCCATCTTTTTATGTCTTCCTCAATATCTTTCAAAAGTGATCTATAGTTTCTAGGATATAGGTCCTTTACGTCTCTGGTTAAGTTAATTCCAAGGTAACGTATGGTTTTTGGTGTTATTGTAAATGGGATGGATTCCCTAATTTCTCTTTCTTCAGTCTCGTTATTCGTGTATAGAAATGCAACTGATTTCTGGGCATTGATTTTGTATCCTGCCACCTTACTGAATTGTTCTATAACTTCTAATAGTTTGGGAGTGGATTCCTTTGGGTTTTCCATATAGAGTATCATGTCATCTGCAAAGAGAGACAGTTTGACTTCTTCTTTGCCGATTTGGATACCTTTGATCCCTTTTTGTCTTCTGATTGCTGTTGCAAGGACTTCTAGTACTATGTTGAATAATAGTGGCGAGAGTGGGCATCCTTGTCGTGTTCCTGATCTTAAGGGAAAGGCTTCCAGCTTTTCCCCATTGAGAATAATGCTTGCAGTAGGCTTTTCATAGATGGCTTTTATGAGATTGAGAAATGTACCCTCTATTCCTACACTCTGAAGGGTTTTAATCAGGAAAGGATGCTGTATTTTGTCAAATGCTTTTTCTGCATCAATTGAGAGGATCATATGGTTCTTGAGTCTTTTCTTGTTGATATGATGTATCACATTGATTGATTTGCGAGTGTTGAACCATGCTTGCATCCCAGGTATGAATCCCACTTGGTCATGATGGATAATCCTTTTAATGTACTGTTGGATTCTATTAGCAAGGATCTTGTTGAGGATTTTGGCGTCCATATTCATTAGAGAAATCGGTCTGTAATTCTCCTTTTTGAGGGGGTCTTTGCCTGGTTTGGGCATTTTTAGAAAGAAACTGAAACACAACCCCCACCCCAAAAATATAGGATAAAAGGAATGAAAACAGTTTCATTCGAAGTCATGAAAAAAAATTTTTTTAAGATTTATTTATTTTTATTTTAGAGAGAGGGAGAGAGAGCAAGTGGGAAGAGGGGCAGAGGGGGAGAGAGAGAGGATCTCAAGAAGACTCCATGCTGAGCTGAGCGCAGGGCCAGAGGTGGGGCTCAATTCCATGACCCTGAGATCATGAAATGCGCTGAAACCAAGAGTCGGATACTTAACCGACTTAGCCACCCAGACTCCCCATGAAAAAAAAATTTTAAGAGCAAAGACAAATGATTAGAATAATTCTTTTTTTCTTTTTTCCCTTTTTTTTTTTTTTNTTTTTTTTTTTTTTTTTTTTTTTTTTTTTTTGCCATTTATGTCAAATACTCCCAGATTTATCTAGCTTTTTTGGAGTAGCTTGAAGCAGGAGGACAAAACAGGAATAACCCATATTTAGGAAATGAAACATTTTTAAGTATTCTCACATATTGGTGGGTTCTACTTAGATTTAAAACACAGCTCTCAGGTTCTCCCCACCATCAAGCCCTGAACTGTCACCCCAATATGTATACACACAAATTGTATTCTAATCCCAGGCACGCTGACTTAGCAATAATCACAACTTATCTGGAAAGGCAGACAGTGTAGGGAGTTGCTGACGACACTTTCGATTTGGCCATTAAGGATATTAGTTTTCTCTTCTTGTTTACAGGAAATGTTTCCTGCTAAGGCCAGCCTGACGGCTCTAACCAAAGTATCATAAAGCTGGAGGCCAGACCTCTGTATTGTCTCCCAGGAAAGCAAGGGAGACCCGCGCAGACTCATGCCCGATGCCGCCCACGTCCCCTTCATCTCTCTGCCTCAGAACAGCAGGAGTGAGCATAAAAGACGTGGAAGGCATTTTGTCCTGGAGAGAGCAACAGAAAACATTTGACATGGTTCAGACCCGAAGAGAAAAACTATCTGAGAAATGAATTTTAATTCTCCAGAACCCTTTCGAGAGATTAGCTGTAATTATTGATAAGTCACTGCTGTGAAGTCTGTGTGGTCTGTTTGAATTGCTTTTTATTACTATACAGGAGACACTGATATGCACACGTGGAAAGAAAGCAACAGATTGGTTACAAAGCCTGTCCCCAGCCTACGTTTCCAATCTTACGTCTCATTCCTCCGCAGCATGAACTCACATTTCCCTGTCTCCTTATCCCTGCACACCCTGTCTGCCTCCCAAGATAGTGTGAAATGTTTCCCATCCTTCAAGCCCCCTTTCAACTCCAGTCCCCTTCCCAAACCTCCTTGGGGCATCCAAGTCCCATGAGATATCTCTGAATACTAAGTTAATACTTTATATTAAATATATATGTACACATATATACACATATAGACAACATACATATCTATATTGTATGTGTGTGTATATATGTCACTTTACAAGGCAATTAAAAACAATAATGAACTCTGACAGGCAATCGAACATAATGGTCCTAAAATAAGTAAATAAATCTTAAAAAGAAGAAGAAATACAAAAATGAGAAACCGCACCAAATGTATACCCAAATCAAGATATCCTTAAAATTGTTTATTAACCTCTCTAAGCCCTCATTAGAAGACCCGAATCTAAAAACTACTACTCATCAGTTCATTCACTTTGTTGATCAAGTATTGACTAAGAGTCAGTTACGTGTCAAGCCCTGGAAAATAAAATGAACAAGATCCCACCTCCGTAAGGATCTGATGTATGAACAGGATCCGTGAAATCTAGGTGTAGCCTAAGTAGGGTCTAAATAGCAAAAGAAGCCACAATTAACTAATAAGTAATTGCAGTGGCAGAAGACTTTAGTGGATAGTTTTCCAGAACATTTTTGTGATGATGTTTCCTAGCATATGGTAAAACCACAATTATGAAGAATGTTTTGTGAATGCAATTGTTTAAATTAAATTTCTGGTGACATAAGTACACATCCTAGATTCCTAGTTTTGTAAATTCTTACTTTTTTAGTAAAGCAAGTAATTTATTTTTAATAGAAACATTTCCCCGGGACACTTGAGTGGCTCAGTCCATTAAGTGTCTGCCTTCGGGCTCAGGTCATGATCCCAGGATCCCGGAACTGAGTCCCGCATCGGGCTCCTTGCTCACTGGGGAGCCTGCTTCTCCCTCTGCCTGCCACTCCCCCTGCTTGTGCTGTCTCTCTCTCTGACAAATAAATAAATAAAATGTATATAAATGAATATATACATATATATATAAACATCTCCCCCTGACTAAATACCATATAGTGCTTTTATATAAATTATATATGTTTTTATATGTATAAACAATTTATATACAAATATAAATATTATATATATATATATATGTAGCAATTCATCTTTCTTCAATGACTAAAGGTTCTGCCAGGCCTCAGTCACAGCTCTAGACATAAGTCTCATTATACACTCTGCCCACAATGCTACATCTGAAATTAGAAATACGAAACTGGGGGTGCCTGGGTGGCACAGTGGTTAAGCATCTGCCTTTGGCTCAGGGCGTGATTCCGGCGTTATGGGATCGAGCCCCACGTCGGGCTCCTCTGCTAGGAGCCTGCTTCTTCCTCTCCCACTCCCCCTGCTTGTGTTCCCTCCCTCACTGGCTGTTTCTATCTCTGTTGAATAAATAAATAAAATCTTTAAAAAAAAAAGAAAAGAAATACGAAACTGAGAGAGCAGCTGGGTGGCACAGTAGGTTCAGCGTCCCACTCTTGATTTTGGCCCAAGTCGTAACCTCACGGTGGTGCGGAGAGCCTGCATCATGCTACACCCTCAGTGGGGAGCATGCTTAAGATTCTCTCTCCCTCTCCCTCTGCCCCTCCCCCCCACTCTCTCTTTCTAAAACAAATAAATAAATCTTAAAAAGAAGAAGACATACAAAAATGAGAACCTGAACTGAATGTATACCCAAATCAAGATATCCTTAAAATTATTGTAATGTGCTTATGTTTAATAAACTGAAAATGTAAGGTTTTCTTAAAAGTGATTTTACTAAATTAATACTCAGCACATAATTGAGGAGTATTCGCTCAACAATGCTCTAAGTGCTAAAAGATAGACTTGGAGGTGGGGCGAATCTGCAGACCAACTGGTTCCTAATTAATAGAAATTTTGCTCTAATTAAGTCACTGACAATACAAGCAATAAAAATGTGATTGTCTCTTCTATCTTTACAGGAATGATGTAAAAATTACGTCCTTATTCATAGAGCAGCTTTCTCGCTCTCACTTTGTGGAACTGTGCCAGGTCGCAGCTATGTAGGACCTTCCCTACCTAGCAACTGACAAACAAAAAAAAAAACCCTTTGTCATTGGCCAGATCTCCATTTGGAAACAGGCATGAATTCACTAGTCTTAATTTTAGCTACTAAAACTGCATCTTAGCAAAAAGAGGAGGAAAAGAATGTAACTTTTTAAAGCACATTAGCCTTCAACTTGTGTGAACCCCACTGAAGAAGAGAGAGTCACAGTCAATAAACGAAGAGGAAGAGAAAGCAGGACTTAATGACATATTTAACTATTTAACAGAAAAGTCTGCTACTTTCCTTGCTCCTGCAGCTCACGGTGGGACAGGGGATGATAAACTCTAAAAAGCAACAACACCTTGGCGTGACACACTGTTGAAAAACAGCAACGTGAGGGGCGCCTGGGTGGCTCAGTCGCACCTGACTCTTGATTTTGGCTCAGGTCATATCTCAGGGTTGTGAGATCAAGCCCCATGTCAGGCTCTGTGCTGGGTGTGGAGCCTGCTTGAGATTCTCTCTCTTCCTCTCCCTCTGCCCTTCCACCCTCCCCCTCTCTCTCACTATCTATAAATAAACAAATAAATAAAACAAGGATGTGATCCCGTGACTTGAAAAGCCTATAGAGAAAGCCCCTCGAGTGTGCCTCTTACTGTCCTGAGCTCACCAGGCTCACAGTAAGGGAACTTGCATCAACACTTAAATCTTCCTTTCTACAGATGTTGGTAAGGTTTTCAAAGCAATTTTCCTCCTCTCATACCCAACCTCCCAACACGCCTATGCTGGGCTAGTATGATTCACACAACACACTTGGCCCTCAGAGGGATTTAGTGACTTATCCAAGGTCATGCGGAATTTTCAACAAGTCCAGGAATCCAGTCCAGGTTTCCGGCCTCTACTGGCTGATCCTTCTCACATGTTGAAGACATTCTTTCCCTCACCCCATCTCTCCCCCTGTTCTATTCTCAGAGGGTGCTGATGTCCACACTGAAAATAGAATCTCTCTACTACTGCCAAAAGCTCTTCCCTTCATCGCCGAGCACAAGGAGAGTCAAGAGAATATGGCAATGACCCATTCAGGCTTATCTCCAGATGTCCCCCCAATTATGGCTGCCAGATTTAGCAAATAGTAATACAGAATGCCCAGTGGAATTTAAATTTCAGATAAGCACTGAATAATTGTTTAGTATTAAGTATGGTCCATACAATAATTGGGACATGCTTATACTAAACACTTATTTTTCTGAAGTTCAAATGTCACTGGGCATCCGGTATTGTATCCGGCAACCCTACCCCCAACTAGTCTCCACTTCTACCCTGGTGCCCACACACAGGAACACATCAAGGGCAGGAAACTCAACCAAGACACAGGGGACAGCACACAGACTTTACTTGGGAAGGTTGTTCTCAACTCCATCGTGCAAGATGCTTCTCCAATGCAAACCTCACAAAATTAGCCTCTTAGGTATTTTATAATAAGCTTTAATAAAAAATACAATGAAATCTATGGAGTTTTTTTTAATTACAAGATATGTACATACAAGGTATGTATTTTCCAAAGATGGCTGTAACGGTATCTCTCCTCTCACTTTTCTACAATGTGACCAAGAAATGGTGTTTATGCCCCTTCTCCCTTGAATATGGATGAACCAGTAATTTGTACCCAACAGAAGCAGAAGTGATACCACACAGCTTCCAAGGCCAACTCAGAAAAGGCAATGCAGGGGCGCCTGAGTGGCGCAGTTGTTAAGCGTCTGCCTTCGGCTCAGGGCGTGATCCCGGCATTATGGGATCGAGCCCCACATCAGGCTCCTCCACTAGGAGCCTGCTTCTTCCTCTCCCACTCCCCCTGCTGTGTTCCCTCTCTCGCTGGCTGTTCTCTATCTCTGTCAAATAAATAAATAAAATCTTGAAAGAAAGAAAGAAAGAAAGAAAGAAAGAAAGAAAGAAAGAAAGAAAGGAAGGAAGGAAGGAAGGAAGAAAGAAAAGAAAAGAAAAGAAAAGAAAAGAAAAGAAAAGAAAAGAAAAGAAAAGAAAAGAAAAGAAAGAAAAGAAAAGGCAAGGCAAGGCAAGGCAAGGCAAGGCAAGGCAAGGCAAGGCAAGGCAAGGCAAGGCAGCATCTGGCTTGCTCACTGTGCCACCTCACACCTGAAGCCCTGAGCCATCATGCCAGGAGTCCAACTACACAGAGCCCGCCAGGCCGGGATGCAGCCACACCACATGGAGAGTCCACAAGGAGGCGCTCCCGCGGGGAGATCCATTCTTCAAATCCTCCTAGCCCAGGGGTCCCACATGTGAGTGAAGTGGCCTTCCAATAATTCCAGCCCCCAGCTATTGAGTCACCTCCAGACTTCAATTTCTTCCCAGCTGAGGTCAGACACATAATAAAGCAGATACAAGCTGTCCCTGCTCTGACCTTTCCAAATTCTGGAACGTGTCAACATAGGAAAATGACTGATGCTCAACGCCACTAAATTTACAATGGTCTGCTATGCAGTAACTAACTAGAGTATATAATACATGCTCATCCCAGAACAATTTTGAAAAGAGAAAATAATCACCTAATAAACATTCTACATGCAAAGGCAATTGCTTTCAAAATTTGGATGGACGCCTGGCTGGCTCAGTCAGTAGAGCATGTAACTCCTAATATTGGGATTATAAATTTGAGCCCCATGTTGGGTATAGAGATCACTTTTATTTTTTTAAGATTTTATTTATTTATGTGTCAGGGAGAGAGAGAGAGACAGCAAGCACGAGCTGGTGGGGGGAGGAGCAGAGGGAAAGGTAGGCTCTCTGCTAAGCAAGGAGCCCAATACAGGATTCGATCCCAGGACCCTGTAGCTGAAGGCAGGTGCCTAACCGACTGAGCCACCCAGGCATCTCGGGATTACTTTTTAAAAATCCAAAATTTTGAAATACGTGCTTCCAATATTTTTCTATGGCTATATGCATACTTTTTCCTTCTTAAACAAATATGGTATCATAGCACTGTTCTGATTTTTTACTTCTACAGTATTACTTGAAAAAAAATCTCTCTATCTCACTGAACAATTTCATCTTTGACAGTAACAACCCTCATAGCTAATACTGAATATTTAGGTTGCTTCTAATTTTTTATTGTTACAAATACAGATGCACTAAATATCTCTATACATCCATCTCTCCATTCATCTGATTTTGCCTTAGTTAAATCCCTAGAATTGGAATTGTTAAAAGATTTGCAGATTTTTTAAGCCTTTGGATAATACAAACTTTGGTCTAGAAACAGCTGTTCTTTTTAATAAAGGGTCAAATCATTTTATGCTGCCAACAATGGTGTATGATTGCTCACTTTTTCACATTCTTACCAGCAACAGGTACTCTGATTAAAGTTTTGTCAATTTTATGAAAAAAATGATAATTCATTGTCGTAATACTACCAACTATATACTTTTTCATGTTTATTAGTCATTTGTATTTCATTTTGGCATGAATTGCCCCATGTCCGGGGCTCCTGGCTGATTCAGTCAGAAGAGCATGTGACTCTTGACCTTGAGGTTTTAAGTTCGAACCCCACGTTGGGTGTAGGGATTACTAAAGTAAATAAACTTTGATAAATAAATAAATAAATTGCCTCATGTCCTTTGCCCATTTTTCTACTGGAATATTTGTTGTCTCTTAATGATTTATAAAAGCTCTTTGGAGATTAATTATATTAATCTTCTGAAAATGTTCTAGTCAGTCATTTGCCTTTTATTGAATAGGCATCTCAAATATCAAATACATCTGAAAGACAAAATAGCACCTATGAAATTGAATGTTGTTATATGCTTGGCTATACCCCGAAATGCCAGCTTATTATCCCCAGAAGCATATTTATGGATGTTTTTCAGGGAAAGAAACTAAACCCAAGAAGTATACATAAGCAAAAAAAGCATGCACACCGAGGCCAATATGCAGCACTCCAGATGAAACCAAAAGAGAAGTGAGTGAGACCAAAGCTTTCCTAATAAAAATTACTATCATGACAACAAAAACCAAGATTTACTCAGACACTTTGCTAAGCACTTAAATGCGTTTTCTCATCATTCTTACAATAACCCTTTAGAGAGGTACAGTTAATATTTCCAATTTATAACTGAGGAAACAAGGCCTCATAGGGTTCAAATGACTAATAAATGCTATCCTTTGATGCCCAGGCTCACGCCTCTGAGTTCTCAAACACGAAACATTACTGCCTCCCCTGGACAGCGTGCCTAACCTCTCCAAGCCTCAACTTCCATACGTGGCCTTCTGAAGACTAACTGACATCATGCGTGCATGGCGTTTAGCACAGCCCCTAGCACATACACACGCTTCAGAAGTGGTATGTCACAAAAGACAAGTGTTGGCGAGGATGTGCAGAAAGTGGAACCCTAGTGCACTGTGGGTGGGAATGCACAATGGTGCGGTCCTTATGGAAAACCGTATGGAAAATCCTCAAAAAATGAAAATAAGAGTTACCATATGACCTAGCAATCCCACTTCCAGGTATTTATCCACAAGAATTGAAATCAGGATCTCAAAGAGAGATAAGCACTCCCATCTTCATTGCAACACTGTTCCCAACAGCTAAGCTACGGAAGCAGACTCAATGTCCATTAATGGATGAATGGATAAAGAAAATGTGGTATACACACACAATGGAATATTACCCAGCCTCTAAAAAGGTAAATCTTGGGCCGCCCAGCTGGCTCAGCTGGAAGAGCATGCGACTCCTGCTCAGGGTCATGAGTTTGAGCCCCATGCTGGGTATAGAGATTACTAAAATAATAATAATAAACTTAAAAATAAACAAATAAAAAGCTAAATCCTTCATAGGCCATAACATGGATAAACCTTGAGGACAGGACGCTAAATAATTATGCTAAATACGCTAACATGTCACGGAAAAACAAATACTGCATGACTCCACCTACACGAGGTTTCTAAAGGAGTCAAAGTCATAGAATAAAGAGTGGACTGGTGATTGCCAAGGGCTGGGGGTAGGGACAAATGAGGTGGTCCTAATAAACAGGCATAGCTTCAGTTAAGCAAGACGAAAAAGTTTTAAAGAGCTGCTGTCTCGAAGAAAAAAGTGTATGCCATCATCGTCAACATCCCCACATGACCTCCATCACGCCAGCAGAGTCGCAACACTGTATAAACACACCTTTGTACGCCAAGAGCCATCTTCTTTTCCTCATTGTGCCCGCCATTAAATTTTAACACTACAAATACGCTGTTTACGTACCATGTCCCTTTGGAGGGCCACAAATCAATGTACTACTGAAATAGCCAAGATAGTTTTGTCCCTGCACTCCCTCCCCAGGAATCAGTTACCACTCCCTTGGGACTGATACTGCCCCACCACACTCCCAAACCTCCCCCCTCGAGAATGCCTGATCTGCGTGGACCAGAAAAACCTCTGATGGGCAGGTCTTGTGGAACCTGCGATACCCACAAACATCTTCACACGTTTCTTCAACACAACAGCGCCTCCACAAATCACAGCAAATGCAGGAGAGTCCACTTAAAACCCTGCCCCAATTCTGACCTTTTTTTTTTTTTTAGGTAGGCTCCCCGTCCAGTGTGAAGCCCAACACAGGGCTCGGACTCACCACCCTGAGATCAAGACCCGAATTGAGATCATGAGTCAGATGTTTAAGCGACTGAGCCACCCAGGCACCCCCCCAGTTCTGACAGTTGGGAGCTCTGTAAACAGAAACATACAAGTTAAGGCAAAAATATCGATCATCTCTTTTCTTTCTTCTACTTCCAAAGAGGAAAGAATTATCACTGATAATTTTTGAAAAGATGAGGCTGGACAATTATCTTGTCTGGGTCAAATCAATATAACCGTCCATGGGTTTTACCTACTGTTGTATGACATATAATTGACCAAATAATGAAAAGCGACAGAGAAGAGGTGCTACGTGTCTCTTTAATAACCAGAGTGATTACATCATTGGCTGAGAAGCCTCTATATTGGAAGATCACCAGCTCTCTCTCTCCTACATCTCAATTTAAATAATCTAATGTGCTGCTCAAGGTCAGAAAGAGCCTGTGTCCATTCACTGTGATGAGGGGAGGTTTTTGCTGAGTATTAAGAAATAAAAATGATCATTTACCAAGTAGGACAGAAGATAATCCACTGCTGAAAATAGCATCCACAACGAGCTTGGAAGGTGGACTATGGAAGAAAATGTACTCAGACAAATGCCAGTGACTTGATGCTTTGCCAGAATATTCTTCCCGGTGTGTGTTTTGGACCAAATTCTTCTTACACATCAAACACAACCCCACCTCACCCTCAAATTATGTCTAATGAATTGTGCTCTGGGAGCACATGTCCTCAGCCTACAATGAGGCAATAGTAGCAAAAATAACCTAGCCATATGAAATTCATGCTTACTGTAAGACTCTGGTTGAGGATACTGTTCACTACATGACATGAGGTGCTCTACAAGTAGAAATTTATCTTTGCTTTCAGTCCCAGGAATAGTTGTACTTCTCCTAAGCAGCCTATTTTTAGCAACAAACCATGAACAGTAGACCCTTGGCATTTTTGCAGATTTGATATCTGCAATTTCAACGTTCAAAGGAGACAAGTCAGGTGGGTCTCAAGTTGAACTCACAACCACCGTAAGCTGGGATGTGGTCTGGAGCTGCTGCTAGTAAGTGCGTCTGATGCCCCAGTGTGCGCGGGTCAGTACAGCACTGCTCATCAGGGATCAGACAGCCTCATTGTTCGCCACCACCTGTCGTGTCTGATCATGCTTAACTCCTCATGCTGGCTGCTAGAAAACTCGGAGTCAATTTTCTATTTCCCTTCTGAACTGAATAGATGTCACTGCATCAATTCTGGGCACTAATCCCCTTCTTCTCAAGGACTTCATCTTAATACAAATAAGCTTAGAGTTTCCACGTGCCCTTCCAAAGGGCCCAGTGGTCCACACAGTGTCACTTCACCCTGAAGAAGATCAGAGAGCTCAGTTCTGGGGGACTTCTGAGCTGGGCTCTGACACAGGGCCAAACTGAGCAGAAGAGAACAGCTCCCCCTGGCTTAGCGCCACTCCACAACCAGAAATGCTCACTTCAAGGAAAGCGTTCCATCAAGGCTGAAGAGAGCGATGAGGAAAAATCAAGAAAGGGAATACTCATCCTTCACCCACACTGAGAAAAAAGAGGCCATCTTTCTCAGCAAATATGGGGGAAAGTGCCGATTCCAGCACAACTGAGTTTTGAGAATAACTTCTGGGTGTTTCCAGCAGAGGCGCTCTGGTGTAAGCAGAAAGAACAGCAAAGTGCCCACCTCCCAGGAGAAAATCCAGAGAAAGCATATGCTGGTTGCTGACCCAGCTCCAGGATTTCTGCACAGAAAGCACTTAGGGTAGCATTCTGGGTGGAAGCCGTGTGTTTACATGGGAGGGGAGGTGGAGGGGAAATGCCCAGGGAAATCTGTGGAACTTGAGCACCCTGCCCAACATGACACCCTTTAGAACAGTCACCAAAAACGGGTCAAAGCGGGGTGCCCACCTGGCTCAGTGAGTAGAGCATGCAACTCTTGATCTTGTCAGTTCAAGCCCCATGATGCGTGTAGAGAGTACTTAAAATATTTTTTGAAAAAATAGGTCAAATATTTCCAGCAATTAAGACCTATTGTACTAATAACTCCCCCCAATATGTCCTATGTATAGGTTCTGTCTGTATTTCAGACGTTCACTCAGTAAGTTCATTTTCAGTGCCTTTCCTGGGCAAGCAAGATGTCAGATGCTGGGGAGACTTGAAACGTGTAAATCTAGTTTCTGTCCACAGTGAATTTATAATCTAAAAGCATATTTAGACAAAGACACAAATTACCATATTCTGCAAGTCAGAACCTTCCCAACACTATGAGAAAGGTACAAATAGGTTGCAGCAAGAAAAAGAAAGTTCACATGTTGCTGAGGAGAATAATGAAGAAACCATTGGTGGTTAGGGGCTCGCCATACCACTCCCAGCTTGTCCAACCATTATTCTAGTGCAGTCTCCAGAGACCTACAAAAGTCCCATAATCATAGACATCAAAATGCCCTCTGAGGTGAGAGCTGATAAAATCATTACAATTAGCCTTGTAGAACTTCCAGACTTAAAGCTAGGACCTTGTGTATCTTTAATCCTCATGACAACTGCACACGGTAAGCATTCTTATTCTCACAGGTGAAAGAACTGAGAACAGTGGTACCCATTAAATGCCATCATAGTCAGGATTTGAACCCAAGTCTGTCAAAGTCAAAAGCCTGTGTGGTTCTCATTGCTCCATTCTGCCTCTCCCAAGTGTAACACTTCCTAGTAATTATATTTTACCAAAAGACAATGTTTTGAAGGGGAAAGTATTTAAGAGCGAAAGGAGCAAACCCTTGTAAACACTGGGCCTTTCTGGGAGAAGGGAGGGATTTTTGTTAAGATGGTCCTGATGATACATCCCACAGGCACACAGACTTCTCCGTTACTTCTAGGTCTCTCATTTACCTGGCTATAATTTTTCCCTCAAAACTACTAGTTTTGAATATTAAAAAATAAGAATTTTTAAATGGCCTTAAATGAGTACCTAGGACCTTTGTACTGAAAGCTAAGCTAATAGGAAAATGCTGCGCGTCTCTTTTCCAAAAATCCTGTAGGTGGCGCCCGTGCACTGATTTTAACTAAAGGAACCGCATTGCCCTTCCAGGAATCACAACAGGCATACAGCATACGTCACACGTAGCAATTCCCGTTAATCTAAGGGAGAAAGAAGTATAGCCTAGGTAACTTCACCTAAAGATTCTCTCTCTTAACGAAGCTTATGTTCACGTGGAGAGGATATAACCTGTGCACCGAAGGAAAAGTGTCGGATTCCAGACACCTCTAAGCCGCAGCAGATCACCATATCACGTTGAGCAGGCACCTAACCTCCAAGGGTTCCTATCTAGAAGACTCTGATAAGGGTGATCTAGACAGCCTCTAATGTCCCTTCTAATTCATCATTTTTCTTTTGTTCCCCCACAAAAAGAATCCTGAGTGATCCCTAAGGAAAAAAAAAAAGGGAATTTGTAAAGTCGAAGTTGAAAGGGACTATGAAAATGACTCTGCTCAAAAAGCCATTCCGTTCTTGGAAGCCCTCTTCCATATTGTCGACCTCTGGGAGTCCACAGTTCAGGAATTCACAGGACAGCCCACGTGACTGCTGGAAAGTTCTGAATGCTGAGTTGCCACGCTGGCCCTAATCCTGCATTTTGTGGTAAGGCTCACCCCACAGGCCCACTCTCCATTTATCAGGAAGCAGAGATAAGGCTCCCACATCATATATTCATATACGTACGCAAATCCCCAGAGCCCATCTATATCCCTTTTCGCTCTTTTTTAAATCTTATTTTTATTTTAAGTAATCTCTACGCCCAACATGAGGCCCGAACTCAGGGCTCCAGAGTCACGTGCTCTACCAACTGAGCCAGCCAGGGCACCCGTCTATTTCCCTTTTGATCCTGCTACCCTACCTAGAAGTGAACGAAATGCTCCAGACACATGTAACTAAAGTGAAGCAGAGCAAACCTATCAACCTCCTTGCTCCGAATACTGTACCTTTATTATTTCACATTTCACAGTATTCATAGCACGTTGCACTACCGTTTCCGAAACAGCTCTGGCTGATTAAAACTTCTAAAGCCACGTGGTCCAAGGTAGCAGCCACCAGCTACATGCGGCTATAGGGCACTCAGTATGTGGCCAGTACAACTGAGGAACTGAATTATTTTAATTTTACATAATTTATTTTGGGGGGGCACCTAGCTGGCTCAGTTGGTTAAACAACTGCCTTCAGCTCAGGTCATGATCCTGGAATTTCAGGATCGAGTCCCACATAGGGCTCCCTGTTCAGGCCGGGAGTCTGCTTCTCCCTCTGACCCTCCCCCATCTCACGCTGTCTCTCTTTCTCTCTCTCTCATTCTCTCTCTCAAATAAATAAAATATTTTGTAAAAATTAAAAATAAAATATTTATTTAATTCATTCTTTTTTTTTAATGGTGAGTGATTATTTATTTATTTTGACAGAGAGAGACAGCCAGCGAGAGAGGGAACACAAGCAGGGAGAGTGGGAAAGGAAGAAGCAGGCTCCCAGCGGAGAAGCCCGGTGGGGCTCCATCCCAGAACGCTGGGATCACTCCCTGAGCCGAAGGCAGATGCTCAACGATGGAGCCACCCAGGCGCCCCTATTTAATTCATTCTTTTAAAGATTTTATTTACTCATTTGAGATAGACCAAGAGAGTGAGAGAGAGCACACGTGTAGGGGGGAGGGGTAGAGGGAGAGGGAGAAGCAGGTTCCCCACCGAGCAGGGAGCCTGACACGGGACTCACCCCAAGACCCTGAGATTATGACCTGAGCCAAAGGCAGCAGCTTAACTGACTGAGCCACCCAGGTGCCCCTATATAATTTAACTTAAACTGAAAAACAGATACTCAGTTCAATTATTGGAAACCTTTTAAGTAAGTTGGAAACAACTTGGCTATATGAATCCACTTTTTCACCTGTAAATTTTATGAAATCTAAGTACAGATCAAGTATTTCCAGTGAAAATTTAGCTCTGGATTGAGATGTGTTCTAAGTGTAAGATACACACTGGATTTCAAAGATTTCATAGAAGTAGAAATCTCTCAATCATTTTTATATTGATTATATGTTGAAATGATAATATTTTGGATAAGTTGAGTTTGATAAAATATATTATTAAAATTAATTTTTTTCTAACTCTTTTTATTTTTATTTAACAGACCTATTAGAAAATGTAAGGGGCGCCTGGGTGGCACAGCGGTCAAGCGTCTGCCTTCAGCTCAGGGTGTGATCCCGGCATTATGGAATCAAGCCCCACATCAGGCTCCTCCGCTATGAGCCTGCTTCTTCCTCTCCCACTCCCCCTGCTTGTGTTCCCTCTCTATCTCTGTCAAATAAAATAAAATAAAATCTTTAAAAAAAATGTAAAATTACATATATAGCTCATAATACTCTATTAGACCATGCTGCTTCGAATTATTCAAAGTAACTGCCAATCTCTATTTCCCCTGCAAATATGTCCAGTTGGGTTTTCAGATGCTAATGTGGAACTTTATCTTAATGCCCTTTACATTTCTATTTCTTGGGTCTGATTTATTATTTAACCAAGCAACATGGTCTTTTGGAAATCTGATCCCGTGTATTTGTAATCCCCTTCAACGTCATGTTACCCACAAATGCGGCAAGTACACTTTATTTATATTCATCTAAGCCTTTGATTAAAACATGAACAAAGTTGAGGTACCTGGGCGGCTCAGTTGGTTAGGTGTGCAACTCTTGCTTTTGGCTCAGGTCGTGATCTTGGGGTTGTGAGATCGAACCCCTGAGTAGGGCTCCAGGCTCAGCAAGGAATCTCTCTCTCTCCCTCTCCCTCTGCCCCTCCCCCACCTCTATCTCTATCTCTCACTCTCTCTCTCAAATAAATAAATCAATCTTTTTAAAAAATGACCCATCAATTAAGCATCACCTTGGATGTGCGTTTTTTAAGCTAAATATTACTTCAGGTAATTGTAATAGCATACAGCCTGTAATTTCCACCGTCTACTGTATTGCTCGAATCTGCCCATCTCCTGCTAAAGAGATGATGGGCGGAAATCCGCTCAAGGCAATCAGCGAGGCTCCTGGTCAGGGTCAGGGTAGGCCTGGGGCTGGGAATGAGGCATCTAAGGAGACAAAAAGACCAGCAGTGGCTGAGATAAGCAAGGCTGCAGCCTGAGAGGGCGGACCATCCCAAACTGGGCTGGGCTTTCAGATAATCCGGGGGAAAAGTGCAGGGGCCTCTGAGGCGTGACTGATAGAATGGAGATCTTGAAGTAAGCTTGCCAGGTGGGGGGCACGCACACTGGGTAGAAGTCCAGGGTGAGCCAGCCTTTCCCTTTGGCTCTCAGTTCCCTTTGTCTCCCTTGTCGTAGAGTCAGGGAATCTTAGAGGAATCTTAGACATCCTTTCACTCAAACTTCTAGTCTGCTCTGGATCATCCCTGCAAAACTGGCCGTCTAGTCCCTGGTGAACACCTCCACCAGCAGGGGGCTCATGATTTCCATTTGCAAAAAAAATTGAACTGTCGAAGAATCCTTACATTAGGTGGATATCTGACTCCTTAAAACCTCAACTCATGGTCTGATTTCCGCCTTTTGAATAAACTTAACTCTTCTTCAACATAACGGGTACAGTTATATACCAAGGTAGTAAGTGACCCTCTTAATTCTGTTCATATCCTAGTGATCCTGGTGCTACTTCCAGTCATTCTTTATTTGAAATGATTTTCAATTTCTTCACCATCCTGGGTGCCCTCCTCCAACACACAACAGACTAAGCCTATCAACAAAGTACAGCACCCGGTACTGAACGCAGTACTCCTGCAATGTATTAGCTCCGGTTCTCCTGACACTATCCTTCCTCTAAAACAGACTAATGATTTGAGGCAGTCACATTATACTGTTGGCACATTCAGAACTTGCCATCTATTCAAGTGCATAGATGGTTTTACACCATGACCTTTATCGCATGTGTACCCCATGCATCTATGTCAGACCACGATATTCGGTGTGGCACACTGGGACACCTGGGTGGCTCAGTTAAGTGTCTGCCTTCAGCGGAGCTCATGATCCCAGCCTGGAATCGAGCCCATTGAGCTCCACGGCAGGCTCTGTGCTCAGTGGGGAGCCTGCTTCTCCCTCTGCCTCTGCCTGCCACTCCCCCTGCTTGTGCTCTCCCCACCACAGTCAAATAAATAAGTAAAATCTTCATTTAAAAAATGTGGTGCATTGTTCCCTGGAATCCAGAAGTATCCTCAGATCCCTTCTCAATAGGATCTCCAGTCAGCCACACAGGAGGCTGACACACAGATGCATCCTTTTTGACACCTAAGTGCCAAGTGAAATCTTCCCCACCCTGTACCCTTGCAGCTGATTTCCGTCTGACAAATCAAGGCTTTTACATTAATCTTTGAATTTATTGATAGTGGATTCAACCCAACAAGCCCAGCTTCATTATCTTCATAGCATAGTGCTTAGTAGAACATCGACGACACCACCCAAATACTTCCCTTCGTCTTACTCTTCTGCTTTCAGTAGGGCTCCTGATGGTTTCCGCAAGTTATCTATTTTATTATCCAATGTATTTACTGAATGGACTTTTATGTTCTCTTTTTAGTGTAAACGTATCTCCATTTCATATCAAATTAGCTGCTTTTTAAAAATTCCTGTGCACTATTTTTCTATGTCCATTTCAATTATAAACTTTTATTGGGGTTCTATGGGCTACAAGCAGTAGCCATCAATACGATCCAGAATGTGCAGTGCTCACTCTTAAACTAGCCTGACCCTCAATTCATGTCAATAATTTCTTATGGGAAGCAAGAGACTCCGTGATCAACAACTAACATTTTCTTGTTTCATTTTCCTTGTCAAGGAAGCCGATCTAGGGCCAGGGCAGAAGACCTGAGTCCTTTAAGAGCATGAACAGGTGCACAGTTTTTGTTTTTGGGCGGCGAGGTCTCCCAGAGCACTGTGCAGCTAAGCTAGCAGAGTAAGGAAATGGATTCTGGTTTGGAACTTCCGCACTAAAGTGCAACACTCACGCTCAGCAGGGAGGACAGAGAATCATAACATTCTCTGGTTCCCACAAACTTGACAACTGAGGTTCACTATTCAGTAATATAAGTTCTTAAAAGCAAAGATCTTAAAAGATCTTTTGGAAAGTTGTATCTCAGTTCACTGGCAAGGGACAAGTCTTTGGTCCCTGAAGCAGTGTTTTAGGCAAATGATGTCCTGATGGCTAAGAATGCAGATTTTTACATGCTCAGCCTAATCCCACTATTACAGAACTCTGCGTCACAAAAGGTCAGAAGACATTAAATAGATGTTGAGCTGCTGACCGGCCTCCTTTATCCCTACATATGCAAACCGGATATTCTAGTTAACAGAATATGATTCACAAAATTTCTTCACCTCTCCCTATCCTTTATCCAGCCACCGTATTACTGGGGACGTGGTACCTGCTGGATAGTCCATACTCTAATTGAAATTACCCAAAGACAGCAGAGTGATGAAGTGGTCTGAGCATAGAAGCTGCAAAGAGAGATCCATTTTCCAATCCAACGAGGAAGTTAATGATTATATGTCACTTTGGAAAATCATCACCTCTTTGTCGAAATGAAAACTAAGTCCAAATGCATGTTGCTTTGTGTTGGGTCAGACCCTCTAACCTTTAGAGGGGAGAGGTCAAGGCCTCATTCCCGCCCTGCACTTCTACCCCTACAAAGGAGTTCTGAGAAAGAACAAAATAGTGTCCTGCAAGATGCAAAATTTAGAAGCAGTACTGGAGAGCAGAACTTCTTGTGGGAGGAGAAACACAGCTTAAAAGGCCCTGCACCCAAAAACAACTACAGGGAAGAAGGACTTTGGGACCCTCCGGCTGGTGGACCCTCCCCCATGGCACCCAGGTGAAAGGAAGCAAGCCCAGAGCAGGTAGATAGATGCCTGCTGGCTCTTCCTTGGGACTTCAGACAGGAGGAAGAAAGAAATCTAAGGTTCCCAGGCTATCCTCCTCAGCTCAGCAACAGGAAAGATGTGATAGGGGTTTGGGCAAACTTGCAGCAGGAATACCAAGGAGTATTTGCCTGTGTCGTCCTCTACCCTCTACCCTGGGAACCCAGCATCCTCTAGGGGCTGGAAAGGGACTTGGACTATGGGATGTGGAAATGTGTCTTCCCAGATGACACACTTTCTGGAACCAGGCAGTACTGCGTTATAGTGAAGAGCAGAATCCTGGTTGAGCTGCTCTCCATCTCGACTTAGGCTTGTACCAACTGCGTGACCTTGAACTTCAGCAAACTCGTCTATAGAACAGAGATCATAATACTGTCCACCTCTGAGGAGTAGGAATGAAAGGGCTGAAGCTCTCATAAAGAGATTATCAGGAAGTGAGTGCAAAAATCAGAGCTCCATAAATATGAGCCATTGTGATTATAATGGAGCTTTTCAAGCTGAGGTTAGAACACACCAATTGGTGTCAGCATCATCAGGGCCCTGAATTCATATTATAAATACCCACATGGTGCCTTAGAAAGGTGAGCACTGGGCCACAGGCACCCTGGGGCAGCCCCCAGAGAGAATATTTAATAACCAGAGGAAGCTTCTGGGTAAAGTCACAGGGATTTCTAGCTCCACCCTCAGCAACGGCAGGAGCAACAGGGGACCCCCCCCCCAAACAGATGGATAAATAAAATCTTAAAAAAAAAAAAAAGAATTCCTGACCTTGTGGTGCTTCTGTTCTAGTGCGGGGAGAGAAACAACAAATAAACAGACGAATGCAAGTATTATGTACAATGGCATAAGGATTGTGAAGAGAAACAGCAAGGTAGGAGCGAACAGGCCGCTGGGGTACTTAGGTCGAGTGGGCTAGGCAGTCCCAGAGGAGATGGCATTTGAGCAGCGAACTAACCGAAGCAAGGCACAAACTCGGGGTAGGTGGGAGATGAGCCCCAGGGAAGCAAGGGCCAAGTTCCAAGGCAGAGCACTTGCTAGTGAGAGCACGGTCAAGCCCCGAGGCAGGAGACAGGCAGGGGCTGGATGAAACAGGCACCTCACCACTGCACCCCCACACCCCCTCGCCCCGCACTGTGTGCTTTTTCTTTCCTCATAGTGCTTGTCACCCTTTTTTAAAGACTTTTATTTATTTGACCCACAAAGAGAGAGAGAGAGAGCAAGCACAAGCAGAGGGAGTGGCAGGCAGAGGGAGAAGCAGGCTCACTGCTGAGCAAGGAGCCCCATGCGGGGTTCGATCCCAGGACCCCAGGATCATGACCTGAGCCAAAGGCAGACGCTTAACAACTGAGCCACCCAAGCGCCCCTGCTTGTCACCATCTAACAGACTTTAGATTTTATTTATGTAGTGTATTTATTTTTTACTATCTCCCCTTGCCAGAATGTGAGCTCCCGTAGCCCCAGGATCTCATCCATGGGCTTCACGGATCTGTCCCAGTCATTGAAAACTGGTCCTACACGGAACACAGAACATACAGTAAATACTTCATGAACGCAGGAATGGCATGAAGGCCAACAAAAAGATTTGAGGTTTGTTCTAAAGGCAACAGGACTTTGGGGCGATTTTGACCAGCAAAATGACACGCTCAAATTCACATTTGTCATTGTTTAGGTACTCTGAGATAAGATGGAAGGAAAGAATGGATGATTGAATGAATTTCAGAGTCCATAACTCCTGCTTTTGACAGAGAGGATTTCCCAGGTGTAATTCAAACCGGAAGCTGCTGTCCTCCTATCAGAGAGTGGAACGGTACCCTCACTACATCCCACCCTTGGCTGGGGGCTCAGAGGGACCCGAGAGGAAAGCTGATCAGATGGCTGCAGTGCAGTGCGGCAGGGGCCCCTCCCAGGAAAAGTCAGGGGACCTCCCTATGCTAGCAGACCTCACTCTGCAGAACCCAGAGCAAGCACAGAGACGGTTCCTGGGGCTGGGGTCTAGAGCAGATCCTGGGAAGCTGCAGGAAACGAGCCAGAAAAGAACCAGGGTAGCCAAGGAGATTCTGGGCCCAACTGACAGAGATGTTTCCTGAGACGTGCCTAGCTGAGGATCCCACCCGCTTCCTCGTGAGGAAGTGAAGGTTAATCCCAGAGCCATTCTGTAAGGCATTTGTGGTAGAGAAACTCGTGTTTAAGGCCATGGTTTCCGAAAGCAGAGGTCTCACTCAATCGTGTAGTCCAGCCATGTTCCATTAAACTTCTTTTTTTCAAGGAAGCTCTAGGCCCAACATGGGGCTTGAACTCAGACCCCAAGATCAAGAGTCACTCCACCAACTGAGCCAGCCAGGTGCCCCTCAATTAAATTTTCTGACGTTATTATATAAGGTCCTGAATTAAAGAATCTCTTCAGGTATTGATAAAGTGGACAATCTCATGGAGTACGAGACTCTTCTCATGAAAACGTCTGTGAAGATTCTGATGGCCGGAGTACAGCACCCCTAAAGAACAGCACATTAAGAACATCTGGGGGTGCCACCGTGTTCCGCACACTTCCATCTCTAGGTCAGATTATTTTTATTAAGCAATTTTACCGGCTTACAGTGTGTGTGATGAAGAGCAAATACAGTGTATATTCTGTGCCAGGCCACATTCACTGTTTTTCTACATTTATTTTTTACGTACGTAGACTAACTGTTCACCTTGTTTCCTATCAACATTTGCTCCCATCAAGGGAGCAACTCATCCACACAGTTGTTCACATGTACAGAAAGGAGCGGGTAACGTTCTTCCTCCTCAAAATGCACCTATACTCCTTCTTGGCCTCTCAGTTTCTGGTTTCCTCTTGGGGCTTCTATAATTCTAGGCAAGTGATATTTTACATTTCCTAAAACCTTTTAAAAGCTGGAAGTTTGGTAAATTAGACAGTATCATCTTTCTCCTTTGGAAGAAGAAATTGCAGTCTTGTCTTTTCCCTAAATCATTTTATGGGCCATTAATTGAATAGATAATGTTTCTCAGCAAAGACTGAAGGGCCATTTACCATTTTCAACCTGACAACTAGCCGTGATCACAAGACAGCAATATGGAGCGAGAGGACACCAAGATTTCATGAAGAACACAGGCCTGGCTGGGATTAGAAGGCTACACGATTTAGCCTCTTGTTCTGCCCTTACATACAACATAAGTGAGACGACTACCAATCTTTTCACTAGGATGAATCTTTGTTTTAACTGGAAGTTCTGAATATCAAGAAATCTACTGGTATGATAGTTTGGTTTTAGAAAAGCAGAGGATATGTTTTGCTCTTTGCCATTCAAGAATTAGCAAGATGAAAGGCCAAAGACCTCATCCCAAAGCCCCACCCCTTGTGCCCTTGACATGTCCATGTGTTTTACTAAAGACACCAAGGGCATTTAACTGCCTTTCTAGCCAGGGGGTCTCTCAGAGAACAGCTCTGCAAGTGACTGGATCAGTAGAATCAGAGGAAATCCACTCTCCTTTGAAAAGATGTCAAACGGGGGCGCCTGGGTGGCACAGCGGTTAGGCGTCTGCCTTCGGCTCAGGGCGTGATCCCTGCGTTACAGGATCGAGCCCCACATCAGGCTCCTCTGCTGGGAGCCTGCTTCTTCCTCTCCCACTCCCCCTGCTTGTGTTTCCTCTCTCGCTGGCTGTCTATCTCTGTCGAATGGGTGAATAAAATCTTAAAAAAAAAAAAAAAAAAGGAAAGAAAAGATGTCAAACGAACAGAAAAAACAAGTTTCAGTCAGCTCCAGGTGCTGAGCCCTTGGAATAAAACCCGGCTCCCTATCACACCACCCTGCAGCACCCCCTCCCTCACCGCCCCTTCAAGAACCTTTGATTGTCTGATGAGACGATGCTTCACGGCATCAGAAGTGTCACCATGGGCAGGGAGGCTGCAACCATCACTGGAACAGTCAGTTTCTTCCATCACAGGGGAGCTAGCATATCCTTTAAAAAAAAAAAAATGGTAGGGGCGCCTGGATGGCTCAATCAGTTGGGCATGTGCCTTTAGCTCTGGTCATGATCTCAGGGTCCTGGGATGGAGTTCCCCATCAGGGCCCTTCTCAGCGGGGAGCCTGCTTCTCCGTCCCTCTGACCCTCCTCCCTCCATTTGTGCTTTCTCTCTCCCTCACTCGCTCTCAAATAAATAAATAAAATCTTTAAAAAAATCATGGTAAAATACACATAACATAAAATTTACCATTTTAATCATTTTTAAGTGTATATTTCAGTAACATTAAGTATATTCACATTGGTGTGCAACCATCACTGCTATCCATCTCCAGGACTTTTTTTATCATCCCAAACTGAGACTCTGTACCCATTAAACACTAACTCCCCATCCTCCCTTCCCCCAGCACCTGGTATCCACCATTCTACTTTGTTTGTTTAAAGATTTTATTTATTTATTCATGAGAAACAGAGAAAGAGAGCACAAGCAGGGGGAGGGGGAGAGGCAGAGGCAGAGGAAGAAACAGGATCCCCACTGATCAAGGAGCTCGACATGGGGCTCGATTCCAGGACCCCAGGATCACAACCTGAGCCTAGGCAGAGGCTTAACTGACTGAGCCACCCAGGTGCCCCTACCATTCTACTTTCTGTTTCTAGAAATTTATCTACTCTGGAAACCTCGTAAAAGAGGTTTCACACAATATTTTTCCTTTTGTGACTGGCTTTTTTCACTCGTTTATCCATATAGTAGCATGGATCAGAACTGCCTTCCTTTTTAAGGTGAATGAAATTCTGCTGTATGTAGATACCACATTTTGCTTATCCATTCATTCATCAGTAGAAACTTGGGTAGTCTCTGGGACGCCTGGGTGGCTCAGTCAGTTAAGTGGCCAACTCTGGATTTCTGCTCGGGTCATGATCTCAGGGTGGTGAGATCCGAGCCCCACATCGGTTTCTGCACTCAGCAGGGAGTCGGAGCCTGCTTGAGATTCTCTCCCTCTCCTTCTGCCCCTCCCCCTGCTTGTGTGCACACTGACTCTCTCTAAAATAAATAATACTTTAAAAAAAAAACGGGTAGTTTCTGCCTTTGGCTATTATGAATAATTCTGCTAGGAACACGGCTGTACAAACACTTGTTTGAGTCCCTATTTTCATTTCTTTTGGCTATATACCCAAAAGTGGAATTACTGGATCACATGATAATTGTGTCTAATTTTTTGAGGAGCCACCATACTGTTTTCCCCGGTGACTACACCATTTAACATTGCCACCAGCAGAAACACATCCTCTTCATGCCTAACTCATTGATGTGTTAACAATGTCTTTGGCTCAAAATATCACCACTTTTTAATTCCACCTGTTATCTGTCATGTTAGAGTACAAGACACAGAGGCAAGCAATAGACTTCAGTGGAATTTTCCCCTTAGGAGGACAGTCCGCAATCAGCACATTGTTGGCGTGGGAGAAAAGAAGATTTTCACATAGTGTTGTACAAGCACGAAAAGAGAAAGAAAAATCCTTCGGGTTGCAGCAGAAAGCCTGTTGGACATACACGCTACCCATCCCTTCATCTTCTTCAAGACAGAGGCAAGGACTCTGATACCAAGTGATGAACAGAGCTCCCCGGTATAAAGTGGGGCAGGGGGAGCTTTACTAGAAGAGAGGATGAGATGATGCAGAGATCTGAACTAGCTTGCCTTCCCACCAGGGAGGTGAGCACTTCCCATCACAGCCAGGGTGGAGCCTTCTGGAAAGTTCCTTTCTATGCCTGAAGAGTGAGGATTAAAGGCAGTTCTTGGAGGTTAGCTATCCAGGGCAAAAGCCGAAGCCAGATTTTAAGAACTTAAACTTATTTCAACGAACCTATTTTCCCTTGGGAATTTTTTTTTTTTAAGATTTTATTTATTTATTTGACAGAGATAGACAGCCAGCGAGAGAGGGAACACAAGCAGGGGGAGTGGGAGAGGAAGAAGCAGGCTCATAGCGGAGGAGCCTGATGTAGGGCTCGATCCCATTACGCCGGGATCACGCCCTGAGCCGAAGGCAGACGCTTAACCGCTGTGCCACCCAGGTGCCCCAGGAATTGTTAACAAAATAGTAGAGACGGAAGGACACAACAGACCCATTAGAGATGTGTCCCTGCCAACATCTTGATTTTGGATCTGTAGCCTCCAGAACTGTGAGAAAATGAATTTCTGTTGTTTGAAGCCACTCAATTCGTGAGACTGTTAGAGCAGCCCTAGGAAACTAACCTAGAGTCTAATACCTAGAAATCACACCCAACAACAGGTGTCCCTGTCACCAACATTTCCATATTTATTATGAGAATTGTGAGCTGAGAAGGTTTTCTTAAGGAAATGATTGCCTGTCATACCAGACTCCCCTAGGCGTTTATGGACTTCTTTTTTTTTTTTTTTTTAAAGATTTTTTATTTATTCGACAGAGATAGAGACAGCCAGTGAGAGAGGGAACACAAGTAGGGGGAGTGGGAGAGGAAGAAACAGGCTCATAGCGGAAGAGCCTGATGTGGGGCTCGATCCCAGAACGCCGGGATCACGCCCTGAGCCGAAGGCAGACGCTCAACCGCTGTGCCACCCAGGCGCCCCTATGGACTTCTAAATCACAACCGTAGTTAATGAAATCGTCTCTCGCTGGAAGGTTTTCTTTTTGGTACATAGACACTTTTTTTTTTAACAGATGTATTTATTTATGGAGCATCTGGGTGGCTTCAGTTGGTTCCTCCGCCGGGAGTCCAGTCCTTAGACTCCCTGCTTAGTGGGGAGCCTGCTTCTTCCTCTCCCTCTGCCCCTCCCCCAAATTCTCTCTCTCTCCCAAATAAACAGACACATATTTTTGAAAGAGAGAGCGAGCACGTGTGCATGCAAGAGCAGGGGGAGGAGCAGAGGGAGAGGAAAGGAGAGAATCTCAAGCAAACTCCCTCCTAAGTACAGAGCCCAACACCAGCTCTATCCCAGTGCTCTGAGATCATGACCTGAGCCGAAATCAAGAGTCAAAGCTTAATGCACAAGCCACCCAAGCACCCTGGTACACAGATACTTCTAATCTCTACACTTGATTCACTCCCATATGGAAATTATAAGCCAATATTGTTCAGATGTTCCTGAGTCAGACCGACACAAAGTTGGGAGTGACTTAGCATGAAAAAAGGAAGGTGAATGGATGCTACACTCACTTTATTTCTCCTTAAGGTACAACTGCTGGGGAATGTTACACAGGTGGTTTCAGAAACTCATTAGGCTTTCCAAAATTCCCCTGTGCTTTCAAAAGGTCCTTAAACTTTTGCAGGCATTCCCTTCCATAGCTAGGAGGGTCTGAAAACCTTTCCATTGCCTATCAGCTCTTTGAAATAAAAGAGAATGTGCCCCCCCACCCCAGCTTCCCAAATGTGAAAGAAAAGTGTCATAGGTGTTACCGCCTGTCTGTCATAGGTGTTACTGCCTGTCTGTCTCCTACGTGTTGTCTGCTTCTGGAATGCAGTGAAGACAACAGTGGGAAAAGCATGAGAGTTCCGATGAGCTCAGCGCTAGGAATAACGGAAATTAACTGACTACTAGTCTTTGCACTCCGTGAGGCTGGTGAGAAGAAAAACGGAATGGCAGCACAAAATCAAACAAAATCAGAGCGGAGAAGGCAGAGAGAGGAACAGCAGCAGAGACGTGTTATTCTTCACACCCTTGCACCGCATACACACACACCAGGAGGAGGAAAAGTGCCGCGCTCAAGTGTGATGCTAAAGAAGAATGGCCATGAATAGGCAGTCCACAGAAGAGGAAGCGTAAAAGGCCTCAATCCCAGAAAGAGATGCTCAACTACTAACGTGAGAAAGTGTACGTGCATTAACCCACCACAGAGGCCATTTCTTAGCTATCAGATGGGCATGAATTCAAAACTATGACAACAGACTCTGGGGCTGAGAATGTAGCGAGCGTACACCCCCTTTGGAGATTAATTTAACAAGACAGATTTAAATGACAAATGAGGGGCGCCTGGGTGGCTCAGTCGGTTAAGCGTCTGCCTTCGGCTCAGGTCATGATCCCAGGGTCCTGGGATAGAGTCCGAATCCGGCTCCCTGCTCAGCGTGGAGTCTGCTTCTTCCTCTCCCACTCCCCCTGCTTGTGTTCCCTCTCTCGCTCTCTCTTTCTCTGTCAAATAAATAAATAAGACCTTTAAAAAAACAAATAAATAAAGTCTTTAAAAGGAAAAAAAATAGAGTGGGAGCCAAACCCTATCTCCTTTACGTGGGCTGGGCTCAGTCAAGGGTCTCATGAATTCATGAGACGAGAAGCAGAAGTGGTGGCGTGTAATGTTCACAGCAGCAACGTCCACAATAGCCAAACTGTGGAAGGAGCCAAGGTGCCCTTCAACAGATGACTGGATTAAGAAGCTGTGGTCCATATATACAATGGAATATTACTCAGCCTTCAGAAAGAATGATTACCCAACATTTGCATCAACATGGACGGAACTGGAGGAGATTATGCTAAGTGAAATAAGTCAAGCAGAGAAAGACAATTATCATATGGTTTCACTTATCTGTGGAACATAAGGAATAGCATGGAGGACATTAGGAGAAGGAAGGGAAAAATGGAAGGGGGGAAATCAGAGGGGAAGACGAACCATGAGAGACTATGGACTCCGGGAAACAAGCTGAGGGTTTTAGAGGGGAGGAGGGTGGGGGGATGGGTTAGCCTGGTGATGGGTATTAGGGAGGGCATGTATTGCATGGTGCACTGGGTGTTATACGCAAACAATGAATCGTGGAACACTACATCAAAAACTAATGATGTACTGTATGGTGACTAACATAACATGATAAAAAAAAATTAAAAAAAAAAAAAAAGAAGTGGTGGTGTGTGATTGCAGAGACCCAGTCATCAAAGGCACCAGGGCTTCCTCCTTGCTCTTCCTGTTGAGTCTCACGCTTGGGGAACCCAGCTGCTCTGCTGTGAGGATGCTCTGATGGTCCTGTGTGGCAAGGAACGGAGGCCTTCTGCCCACAGCCATGTACGTGAGCCATCTGCTTGCAAGTAGGTCCTCTACCCACAGTCACACTTGCCGATGATGTTGGTCCTAGCCAAGGTTTGACAGAGACCTCACGGTGAGACCCTGAGCCAGAACTGCTCAGCCAAATCAATCCTGGATTGAGAGCTCTCAGAAACTAGGAGATAATACATGTTCGTTGCTTTACAGTGCTAAATTTTCTTTTTGGCAAGGGTGGGGGCAGGGGGAGTGGAATCTGTCAGGCAGAAGTAGCTAAATAATGCAACAGTGTTTATAGCAGGCTCTATTTTCCATAATAAAGGAGAAGAATAATATATAATTGCATTTTCTTGGTTTTTGCAGTAAAGAAACACTGTCATGGGACCCAAGCATTAACAAAAGTGCTTACCTGTATGAAAGGTTAGTGGAACGGGGAATAAGATAGGTGAGAGTAAGAAAGTGAACACAATTTCTCAAGTTATACCTTTTGTTTATCCTCTTCTTTTTTTATATTAAATTCATGCATATTTACATATTTTTAAATAATTGCTTTTAAAAAGTCAAATTTTTAAAAAGGACTACCATAGAAAAAACAGCTCCTGGATTTAATAATTATCATGCGTGTTCACCCAGTGTCAGCCCAGCCTCGGACTGTCACTAGCAGAAGAAGATACGCAATGACCCAGAAACCATCATAAAAGAAAGGCTGGCAGATTGCTAGGGAAAAGATAAAAGATATTGCAAGAATGTTCTGAAATGTTTGTTTGTTTTTTAAGATTTTATTTTTTTAAGTAATCTCCACACCGAACATGATGCTCCAACTCACAACCCTGAGATCAAGAGTTGCATGCTCTACTGATTGAGTCAGCCAGGCGCCTCAAGAATGTTTCTGTTGTTAAGTGGTATTCAGCTAATGTATTTCTTTTTGTATGAATGCTGGGAAAAAACGTGAGCAGACAAGGCAGACATTTGAGGTCTTGGCCAATAACTTTTAAGTATTCTTAATAGAAGTGCTATAATATTGCACAGCAGACCCTTCTTGTACTCTCTTCCGAGGGGCTCACTATTTTATAAGGGTGGGATAAGTGCTTTCTGTCCACACTCCTGGTTATAGGAACGGCTCCCTCCAGGTCTAAGGAGGGACCCAACCTTACCCTGGTCATGGCTGATTAGTCCCATCGAGAGCCTGGCTCAAACTGTGGCAATCATCCTTTCTTCCTTGGGAACCCTTGTGCACTATTGGTGGGATTGCAAATTGGTGCAACTACTACAGAAAACCGTACGGAGTCTCCTCAAAAAATTAAAAACATAACTACCATATGATCCAGCAATTTCACTTCTGGGTATATATTTGAAGGAAACGAAGTCACTATGTTGAACAGATATCTGCACCCCCACGTTTACTGCTGTATTATTTACTTTACAACAGCCAAGACATGGAAACAACCCAAATGTCCATCAGTAGATAAATGGACAAAGAAAATGTCACACACACACACACGAATACTTGTCAGCCATTAAAAAGAAGGAAATCCCTCCTTGTGACAGCATGGATGGATCTTGAGGGCATTATGCTAAGTAAAGTAAGTCAGAGAAAGACAAATACTGTATGATCTCACTTATACGTGGAATCTAAAAAAACAAAAGCAAAAAGAACTCCTAGAAAAAGAGATAAAATTTTCAGTTATGGGCAGAGGGAGGGGAAGGGTAGATTGGATGAAGGTAGGCAAAAGGTACAACTTTCAGTTACAAGATAAGTAAGTATTGGGATATAATGTACAACATTATAACCGTAGCTAACACTGCTCTATGGTATATCTGAAAGTTTCTAAGGGAATTAATCCTAAGAGTTTTCATCACAAAGAAAAAATTTTTTTTATTTTAAATCAGTACAAGATGATGGATGTTAACTTACGTGGGAATCACTTCACAATATATGCCAGTCAGGTCATTTGCTGTATACCTTAAACTTACACAGTGCTTGTATGCTAATTATATCTCAATAAAACAGAATACAAATAATATTAAAATTTTAAATAAAAGATTAAGCAATAATTTTTTTTTAAAGCTAGGATCTTAAAAAAATAAAATAAAGAATCCTTTCCTCCTTTGTCTGTTCTTGGGACCCAGAGGGAGACTTAACTGGACCTACAGCAACTAAATTCAGAACCTGAGGTAGCTGTCATCCTGGCCATGTGGACAGAGAATCAAGGAGAGAGACGTCAGGAGAGGAAATAAATCTAGAGGAATATGGATAAGCTCCAGTTTCTGGTCTAGGTTCCCATGAGGCTTACCTGTGTCTTTACAATGAATTCTAGCTTGAGCCAGTTTCTGCACTTGTCATCGTAAGAATTTTAGCCAATACTCTGTGTAAATTCTTAAATAGAGCCAATTAATAGAGCCAAAAGCCATAGAAGCAGTTCTTTCTGTTAATTCTTCCCTTCCTATGATTAATGCCTTTTCTTAAATCAGGAAGCTTATCTGAGAAATGCTTCTTGAGTACCTACCTGTACAAGACCTTTATACTGTGATCAGAAACTAATGATGTCAGGGCCGCCGGGTGGCTCATTCAGTTAAGCATCTGTCTTCTCTGCCTTGGGCTCACGTGAGGATCCCAGAGTCCTGGGATTGAGACCTGCCTCTGGCTCCCTACTTGAGCCTGCTTCTCCCTCTTCCCCTACCCTTCCCCACCACCCCTGCTCACTCTCTCTCTTTCTCTTCTGTCAAATAAATAAGTAAATAAATCTTAAAAAAAAAAAAAAAAGAAAGAAAGAAAGAAAGAAACTAATGATGTCATTAATATTTGGCAATAAAATGTGAGAATTTTATTTTATTTTTTTAAAGATTTTTTTACTTATTTATTTGACAGAGAGATAGCACAAGCTGGGGTAGCAGCAGGCAGAGGGAGAGGGAGAAACAGGTTCCCTGCTGAGCAAGGAACCTGACACTCCATTCCATCCCAGGACCCTGGGATCATGACCTGAGCTGAAGGCAGCTGCTTAACCAATGGAGCCACTCAGGCGCCCCAAAATGTGAGAATTTTAACAAAGCATTTCCACCCACTTGAAGGAAAAGAATTTCAAAGGTTTAAAAACCATAATATATGTTAATTATACCGGAATTAAAATTTAAAAAAAAATTTTTAACCCAATTTCTTTTTTTTTTAAGATTTTATTTTAAGTAATCTCTATACCCAACATGGAGCTCGAACTTACAACCCCAAGATCAAAAGTTGCATGTTCTACCAACTGAGCCAGCCAGGCGCCCCTTAAAAGCCCAATTTCTATAATGAAAAAAATATATATATCCCGTAAAGCTACAGATTCAAAATTAGAATTGTTGAGATGACAGCAACTTTAGCATATCTGGAGTTCAAAGTTCCACTCAATATAGATTTTTTAATTTTATTTTATTTTTAAGTAATCTCCACACCCAGTGTGGGGCTCAAATCCACAACCCCGAGATCAAGAGTTGCAGCTCCACTGACTGAGCCAGCCAGGTGCCCCTCAAAATAGATTTTTTTATTTTTACAAAAAAAAAGAAAAAAGAAAGAAAACAAAAGAAAAAATCATAGCATATAAAATACACATTATATATTATTTACTATTATATATGAAATATGTTGTGAGTGTGTGTGGATGGGTAGATAGATACATAGATAGATAATCTTCTTCAATCATCTTTAAAAAAAAAAGAACAACATATGAGTATGAAAAATCCAGTGTTCCCATCTGGAGCTGTTTTTGGTAACGGCTGCAAGATAGAAGGCATCTAGTCAACATTATTCATATGCACCAGAGCCCCCTGCCTGACGCGCACAGAGCCATAGTTACTACCTCCTCTCGGCCCCTGATGGGAAGTTAACTCCCAAATCTCTTGTTTCTCTATCCCATGTAAGAACTTTTCTCCAAATCTTGTTAGAAGTACTTTTTTCTTTTTTTTTTTAAAGGAAGTTTGGGTTTTTGGGGGTTTAAGATTTTATTTTTAAGTAATCTCTACACCCAATGTGGGGTTCGAATTCATAACCCCGAGATCAAGAGTCGCATGCTCCAACAACTGAGTCAGCCAGACATCCTCAGTTTTCTAATTCTCAATTCGTATTTCTCCAAATTTTAAATCTGAGTTTAAAAAAAAAGTTTAGAATCATTTTCTGGATGGTTCATTGAATGGCATCAAGCTAATTTCAAATGTACCTTCTTGCAGAACAATGTACTGTTACATCTAGAACCAACAAATCACAAAGATGCCCATAACCATGGTGGGATGTCTTTGTCTTATAATTGCATCCTATTGGTCACCAGGAGAAAGGACAGAATATATGTATTACTAAATTGATTAATCTATGTGACACTTGTTAGAACTTTCAATATGGTAATATGTTGGTTAAAGACATATAATAATAATAATAATGCCACCATTATCTCATTTAATCTTCATAGCAATCCTATGAGGCAGATGTTACACATTTTACAGAAGAGGAAATTAAGCCAATTTTTGCCTAAAGTCACAGAGTTAATAAGCCCAGTGTGTCTCTGTCCAAGACCATGTGTTTTCTACCTTGCTCCAATGCCTTCTTGGTTTTCAAAAGTTCAAACAAATAGAAAACTAAGAAAACAGTGAATAATACTACAATGGGGTAAATATATAGCAAGGGAGTTACAGCATTTGGGGTATTACATAGAAAGGTTAAATTGTTACCCTGGGGAAGATGATAGTGAAGAGAAGCTAGGCAGCATGTAGGAGCTCAGTCTTTAGGGAAAAGGAGGTACCCAAGTCAGTGGGGCCAGGAGCAAGGAGTTTATATTTCAACCTGCAAAAATGACATGATTACATACACAGAGGCTAGGAGCAGCCCAGATCATTCCACAAACCTCAAGCCGGTGATCTCCTCTGGAAGGATGTACATTTGCCCTTGAAGATGGGCAGGGGTAGGGGCCAGATCATAAAGTGACCTGTAAGCCACACTACAGAGTGCAAAATGAGTTCTGAATGCAGTGGGGGAATTCCAAAGGAAAACTGAAAGCAAAAGAGAGGTCTGATCTGGGTTTGTTTTGCAAAGTCCTTCATGAGGCTCTGAATTAGAGGTGATTTTAAGTTGGAACGGGACAGGACCTGGTGACCAACTAGATATAGAGGACAAGGGAAAAGGAGTCCAGGGTCCTGGGTAACTCCCAAGTTTCTAGTGATGCCATTAAGTGCCAGTAGAGAATTCAAGAGGGACAGTGAGTTGGGAAAGGAATTCAACTTGAGATATAGAGAGTATGCATTTGGAAATATTAGATCTTAGGAGAAAGATCTGGCTGGAACTCCAGAATCACCAGTGACAGAGAAAACACAGAACGATGAATTCACTCAAAAAATTAGAGGAAAAAAAGGCTAAGGACCAAACCAGCAGTGACCTCACACAATGAACACGTGCCCAGTGCTGGAGCCTGATGCCCAGGGCACTCCACCCCAGCTCTGCCACAAGACATGACTGTCACAACCGAATGAGAAACAACATGCCTGTCCCCAAGCAAATACTCAGTAAATCTTGGTTGTTATTCTCTCTACTGGAAAACACCTCAATGTTTTTGCAAGTTCATGAATATGTACGTGTAACTTTCATATCTAATAATATATACCCTATTATACTATATAATAATAATAATAAGCAGCTTGCTTCTATTAAGCACTTGCTAGATTTCAAAGCCTGTGCTGGGCATTTTGCATTTGTCTCTTCAATTTGCATTGTATTGCTCTCATATAGTATTATGTTTATTATTCCCACTTTACAGATGAAAAAACTGAAGCATTGAGAGGTTACTTTACTTGCTCAAGGTCGTACATTCATTATAAGCACAAAGGAGGATGGGAGAAGGAAGAAGGCCTTGGCCCAGCACAAAAGCTAGGGAAAGAATAACAAAGCCTGCTGGATGTGTTCCTCATCTACCAAGCCCCCGCCGCCCCCACCCATGATCATTAGGAAATTTCTATACACGTAAAATCTCATTGAGACTTGGCCTATGGAGAAGCACTAGGTAGTCACAGCCCCATAGTCCCGACCAGGAGGATAAAGGATTGCCAAAGGTAACAAAAGTAGAAAGTACTCTTCTTGAAACTTTCTCTTCATGATTTGATGTTTATCTTGCCTCTTTAAATAAAGTAACAAAAGAGATAAACTGTGAATGATTAGACTATATGTGGCACACTGTAATTATATTCAGGAGACAGAACAGGATTGGAATACACCAATATTGTAAGAATACATTTCTAAATGTGTCACTTAACTCCATTTATCTGTTCCCCATCACATTTACAAATGGTACCATTCCGTGTTTCACGGTGCTGTCTTAAATACAGATTCCACTGCAACTCTTAGTAAGTAAGCATTTACAACCCCACATCATTTCTTCTTTTTCCTCCATTGCTTTATGACTTGAGTGACTATTGATGTAAGTTAAAGATTTTTTAATTACTTCTTTTTCTTGCATATTTATTTGCATTCCTAAATTTACCTAACAAAAGATTTTCTTATTGCATAGATCAATCTTAAAGGCAAAGCCTATAGAATATACTTGCAAGCAGACAATAGCTCCACAGGGTTAAGGTATTAGAGCGTGACTACCTTGCATTGTTTAAATGATGAGCTAAGTGCTTCGTTTTAACCTAAATAGAGACCCCACTAGCACAAAGAACCAAAGTCAGTCCTGGATGCCTGCAACATCTTTACATGTTTACAATGAGATGAAAAACTCTGAAAATCCCTAAAGGTTTTAAAAACTCCCCCCACTGCCCTCCAAAAAATCGTCGGTGTCACTCATTCTTAACCACACTGCAGCAACTGCAATTATTTTAACACATATTAATTAGACGTATTAGGTCATAGTGTTTGGGGCTGGGTCTTTCCTAAAGGAGCAGACAAGTAGATTATTAACTAAGTGGGTCTAGATGCCATAAAGTCCATTCTTACCTTTTTATTTTTTCATGAGGCTTTCATCAATGAATGGATTAATAGGACCACAAAGGAAAAGTGAAGCATTTATGTGCAATAATTTATCCTGTAAAAGAATGATTAACTGACAGATTCTACTGAATGCCAAAACCTAACCTTAAATTTTGTTCTTAAACTGAGGCCGCTTAGTAAAGACGTTATAAACATTTTTAGAAGTCCACAGAGAGAAAGCCTAGGAAAGCATGCCTTGAGCTTAAGATTCCATGGTTAGAATTTCCAATTCTTTTTTTTTAAGGTTTTTATTTATTTGAGAGAGAGAGAGCGACAGAGAGCACAAGCAGGGAGGAGAGGGAGAAGCAGGCTCCCCGCTGAGCAGGGAGCCCACCTCGGGGCTCATCTGATCCCAGGACCCCAGGATCATGACCTTAGCCAAGGCAGACACTTAAACGACTGAGCCACCCAGGTGCCCCTCTTTCTCTTTCTCTTTTTCTTTCTTTCTTTCTTTCTTTCTTTCTTTCTTTCTTTCTTTCTTTCTTTCTTTCCATCTTTCTTTCTTTCTTTTTTTTTTTTTTAAAGTAATCTCTACACCCAATGTGTAGAGCTCAAACCTACAACCCCTAAGATCAGAAGTCGAATGCTCTACCGACTAAGCCAGCCAGGCACTCCTCCAATTAACTCTTTAGGAAACTGGGTGAACTTATTCATTTATTCATAATCTACACTAGTTTTCTGATTAAAATGGACATTGCTAGTGTTAACCCTACTCAAAAGATATTGGAGTAAGGAGTTACATCACACACGCTTCTGTAATATTTGAGTTTTGTATGATGAGGACACAGTACTTTGTAATCATACAAAACAACAATTTTTAGTATATGTGCTGCCGAAGCGAGCACCAAAACAACAATTTTTAAAATTAAAAAAGTATCTTGATAGTTGCGCCTGGCAGGCTAAGTCAGTAGAGCTGACGCTCTTGATCATGGGGTCATTAGTTCAAGCCCCACACTGGGTGTAGAGCTTACTCAACAATAATAACAATAAAAAATATTTTGACAACATCTGGACTTTCACTACTATTTTCAAGAAAGAAAGAGGAATGTATGCAGGATGCAGGCTATCCTTCTATTCTACGAAATGTGTGGTTACTATTTGCCCCTTACAAGATTTCTCCGAGGCACACCTTCCCAGATACCTGATTTTTCATTTAATTACCTCACATCTTACCTCCATGCTCTTCCAAATTGTTGTGCTAGACAGAAGCATCCTGTCTGAGTTCTTTTCCTGCACTAGGTACAAAACTGAATCTGAGCGTCTCCTCTCCTCGGTGGATAAAAACTAAGTCCGAAAATCTTGAAAGAAGGCATGAAGATTACATGTATTTCTTTAACTCTGATTGCCTTTGCCTGGTGACTTGCACGTTTGATTTACATCTAATTTCCTGTTTGACTATTCATTATATTTACCCAACATTTACACAAAGAACTTCAGGAAGTATTTAAAACTTTGTAAAGCCAATTTGTGCCGTCAATTAAAACGAATCTCCAATACTTATTTGTCTCCCTCTGTCATGAATTTGAACTTTTCTGCCTAAAGATCCTGCAAAGAACATTCGTCCTTTCCCTTGGGTTAAATTATTTTCTTCACGTTACACGTGCGCACTGTACACCCTGAAACAATAATTAACACTTTCACGCATGCTCCTTCTCTCACCCGCCGACCTGAGTTGTGCATTCTAAATTTTCTCCTCTGTGGCAACGAATGGAAATGTTTATCTATACATGCATACCAGGTTACCAGAAATTCTCTTGCCGATAAGAAGCCAGGCACAGAAAGTAGAATGAAGACAACACACTGAAGCGGTAGGCTTTCACAAATACGTTACATGTCACTAACCCCGCTTTCACACTCTGCATTTCTCTCCAGGAACGTTATTTTAATTGCACGCGAACACATGCACAAGACTATGCCTAGAGTAAATTAGCGTTGTGTCCCTTGAAAGAAGGAAGCTAAGAGGTAATGAGTTTTATTAACTCTCATAATGTCTGCAAAGTAGCGCAGCATCGAAGTATCGGATCCCGTTTTAGTGTCTCCCCGAAGACCTACTTACAGAAGCCAGCGCATCAATGCCTCATTGATCAGCAGAAGGCCGGCGGATGCTTTCCGCTTCCAGGCAGAAGCTCAGGTCCCGCACCTTTTCCGCGGCCGCTAAGGAACCCGCGCAAACACGCCAGGCGCCACGCAGGAACCAGCGAGACCTGTTCCCAACGTGTGTTCTGCGCCCGTTTGGAACTGGAGCTCCTTGCCCTGTCGACGCTGTAACCACAGTTGTGAGGTTCTCTGGCTAGCACAGAAACACTTCCTGAAAGTCCTTCTGATAACTTGCAGTGAAAAGAACTGAAAAAAAGTAATGGAAAGCAAAAATGAAATTAAAGCTTTGAAAACAAGGAATAAGAAATTGGTTTATGTATCAGTGATTCTAGGGCGTGAGGAAAACACGGTGACTTTGGCGGATTTGTTCAGGAGGTTCGGAGGCGGGCTTGCTTTAGTTAAGTGTTCTCTAGTTAGTGTATTTAATTGAGAAATAGGACTCACGTTTTCTTTGGCACAGAAGTAGCGCATCACTCACGACGAGCAAGTACCTTCACCAGGGGTTAACGCATTCAGTTTCAAACGAAGCCATGGGACTGGACTCCGTGGTTGTCAGGGCGGGGTTCGCAGCACCTGCTGCAGGCATCTGGTTAGAAATGCAAATATTCGGCCCCACCCCAGACTTACTGAAACTGGGACTCTGGGGGTGGGGCCCAGCAATCTCTGATTTTACAACCCCTCCAAGGGATTGAGACAAGCTAACGTTTGAGAAGTGCTGAAATAGTTGTTTGCGAAACTATTCCAGTGATTAAAAAATAAATAAATGAATGAATACCCTGGAGCCCCGATTAAAATGAAATATTTCCAGAATCCTCGCCTGGAAATGTGTTCAGTGGAGCTGCTGAGCAGCCGGAGTTTGTATTTTTTTTTTAAGATTTTATTTATTTATTCAACAGAGATAGAGACAGCCAGCGAGAGAGGGAACACAAGCAGGGGGAGTGGGAGAAGAAGAAGCAGGCTCATAGCGGAGGAGCCTGATGTGGGGCTGGAGCCCATAACGCCGGTATCACGCCCTGAGCCGAAAGGCAGATGCTTAACCACTGTGCCACCCAGGCACCCCTCAGAGAGTCTATATTTTAACCAGCAGCCGGGGTGACTCTTCTTGGGCAAGGTTGGGAAGACCTGGATTGAATGATCTCTGGAAGACTATTTTTCTTTCTAAGTCTGGCTTTTCCTTTGTTGCTCTAGTGGAACAGTATTTTGGAATGGGAAAGAGAACCAACATGAGGTTGAGGTGAAGAGGGTGAGGAGTCCAGCATGAAATAGACCAAGGAAGCCTGAGGGAGTTAAATGGTCTGTTTCCACCAGTTAAAGAAACCCTTGCCACTGGAAGACAAAGGCAACGAGAAAGCTGTCCCTGTGAGCAGAGACAAAGGGAACATGGAGAGGAGACTTTGGTTAGTTTTCGGTTACTCAGCAAATGTCTTCCAGGCAAAGAGATAAGGAAAATAGTGTGTAACTGATCACTTAACTTGGTGGGGTATCTTAAATCAGTGTCCGTAATGTAATGGATTGGTTGCATGCAGTGTTACAATTTCAGTTGAACACACAACTCCAGCACTCTACATGACCTCACCTTCCGGGGTGATGCTGAAACAGTGCCAGTAAGCAGGGCCACCCCTGACGCTCGCCCTGAAGGGTTCCAGGCCTCTGCTGACAACCGCCCTAAATGGTAACCCTCAGATTTTTTTCAGTAGCTGTTTAGTCTTGGATCCCTTTTAAAAATGCAAGAATTAAGTCTTATCTATCTCAAGAATTCTGGTCCTGCTGCTGGTGCTGCATACATCAGTGACGTTTTGCAAGGAGAGGACCTAGCGCCTTTGTGCACATGGGAGAACGCTTATGTTTTAGGTGGTGTAAGAGAGCCCCTAGGGCTGCCTTGTTTGTTTAAAATGGATAGAGATCTGGGTTAGAGGGTATGAAGATAAATAATAAATGAGTGACAGCTCCAGACCACGATGAGGCCAAGGTTAATAAGCTTCAATCCCAGTGGGTAATGAATCTCTCATCGGAAGAGGATACTGTATAAATGCTATCGCATGGGTATATCGGTTGGTATTTTTTTCATTTAAAAAAAAATTCTAAATCAAAATAAATTCAAAAGAGTATAAATCTTGATGAAATCCAAGAGTCTATTTGCCTCAGGGTGACTGACTGAGTTGGGAAAGAGAGGTGAGCTTTTTCTTTTTTTTTTTTTTTAAAGATTTTATTTATTTATTTGACAGAGAGAGACAGCCAGCGAGAGAGGGAACACAAGCAGGGGGAGTGGGAGAGGAAGAAGCAGGCTCCTAGTGGAGGAGCCTGATGTGGGGCTCGATCCCAGAACGCCGAGATCACGCCCTGAGCTGAAGGCAGATGCTTAACGACTGCGCTACCCGGGCGCCCCGACAGGTGAGCTTTTTCGTCACCTCTGTGACTGATGACCAGTGTTAGATTGCAGTTGCTTTAACAGTTAAACTTCCTCTAATTTATATTCCATACAACAGACCAATCTAACATAAATTAGTACACCAGTGTGTGATTGATTAATTGATTGATTGATTTTTACCGGAGTATGAATTTTTTAATCCAACTTTGTCACACAGGTTTTATTGTGAAACATTCATCCTGAGTACCCCTCCCCTATCCTCATCTAGAACACTCTATAGCTGAAATGGAGTGAGAAAGGTGCACCCAGGTGATTTCGGCTCAGGTCATGATCTCAGGGTCCTAGGATGAAGCCCGAGGTTTGGCTCCGCACTCAGCATGGAGTCAGCTTGGGACTCTCTCTCTCCCTCTCCCTCACCCCCACTCTCTCTCTCTCTAAAATGAATAAATAAAATCTTTTTTTTTAATGGAGTGAGAAACACTATTTAAAAGCAAATGCTTTGGGGTGCCTGGCTGGCACAGTTGATAGAGCATGTCACTCTTGATGTCAGGGTTGTGAGTTCAAACCCCACACTGGGTGTAGAGATTACTTAAAGGTAAAAAAATTTTTTTAAGATTTCTTTTTTTTTAAATTTATTTGAGAGACAGAATGAGCGGTAGGGAGGGGAGAGGGAAAGAGAGAAGCAGGCTTCCCACTGAACATGCAGCTCAATGCGGGGCTCGATCCCAGGACCCTGGGATCATGACCCGAGCTAAAGGCAGATGCTTAACAACTGAGCCACCCAGGTGCCCCAAATTTTGTGCATTTAAAAACCTCCTGAGGGGCACCTGGGTGGCTCAGTTGGACAAGGAACTAGAATAGTTTCTGGTCCACAGCTAGCAAGAAACTGAGGCCAGGGGTACCCGGGTAGCTCAGTTGGTTAAGTGTCCAACTCTTGATCTCAGTTAAGGTCTTGATCTCAGGGTCATGAGTTCAAGGTCCACACTGGACTCCACACTGGGTGTGGAGCCTAAGGGATGCTTGGATGGCTCAGTTGGTTAAGTGTCTCCCTTCGGCTCAGGTCATGATCCCAGGGTCCTGGGATCAAGTCCCACATTGGGCTCCTTGCTCAGCGGGGAGGCTGCTTCTCCCTCTGCCTGCCACTCCTCCTGCTTGTACCCATTCTCTCTCTCTCAAATAAATAAATAAATAAATAAAGTCCTTGGGAAGGAAAAAAAAAGAGAGAGAGAGAGAAAAAGAGACAAAGAAAGAAACTGAGACCCTGAGTCTTACAGCCTTCAGGCAACAAAGAAAAGCACTGCCAGCAACCCTGTGAACTTGAAAGCAGATCCTTCCCTGGTGGAGCCTTGAGACGAGCTGCAGCCCTGCTAATACCCTGACTGTACCTTTACAGACTCAGCTCAGCTGTGGCACTTGATACCGGAGCCACAGAAATTGTAAGATAATAAACGTGTGTTGTTTTAAGCCACTATATTTATACTGACTTTTTTACATAGCAGTAGATAACAAATATAGACAGAAACATCAGATAGGAGCCAAGCCTTTAGCAGAGGGATACGGACATGGCACCACACAGAGATGGAGGCAGAGGAATAGATGCCTCAATCTCACGCCTTTCCTGCCCTTCCAATGGGACTTCCCAGCAGACCAAAGTCAGATGGAAACCTAGAGAAGGGAGCCCGTTACAGCAACTCATACAGGTCATCCCTTCAGGCCACAGGCGGTATGAAAAATAGACAATGAACCTGGAGAAACAAATAGAAGATAAACAGCACAAAAGCTTCAGTAAACTTTGTTTTTAAAACTAAAATACTTTTCAACCAATGAGAATACCCGTATTCAAATTAAATCCATGAATGATTCCTACACTAGGACAATCAGATGTTAAGTATATATGAAAAGTTATCTTTATAGTTATAGTTTTACTTCAAATTAGTGTTTCATTAGATAATATTATGACACTGGGTAAGGAACATTGCATTGTTAAAAAATAAATAGAAAAGACAGTATATTAAATAAAAATACACAACCCAGAAATTGGCACTACCAGGTATTTATCCAAAGAATACAAACATACTGATTTGAGGGGGCACCTGCACCCCAATGTTTATAGCAGGGGTGTCCACAATAGCCAAAATATGGAAAGAGTCCAGATGTCCATCAACAGATGAATGGATAAAGAAGATGTGGTACACACACACACACACACACACACACACACACACACACGATGGAATATTACTCAGCCATCAAAAAATGAAATCTTGCCATTTGCAATGACCGGGATGGAACTAGAGGATATTATGCTAAAAAAAATAAGTCAATCAGAGAAAATTATCATATGATCTCACTCATATGTGGAATTTAAGAAACAAAACAGAGGATCATAGGGGAAAAGAGTAAAAAATAAAATAAGATGAAATCAGAAAGGGAGACAAACCATAAGAGACCCTTAATCAAAGGAAACAAACTGAGCATTGCTGGAGGGGAAGGGGAAGGGGGGATGGGGTAACTGGGTGATGGGCATTAAGGAGGGCACATGATGTAATGAGCACTGGATGTTATATAAGACGATGAATCACTAAACTCTACCTCTGAAACTAATGATACACTATGTTAATTAATTGATTTTAAATAAAACTGAAAAAATAGAAAATAAGTAACTATTCTTAAAAAGAAAATCAAGTAATCCTATTAATTAGCAATTCCAAAGATAAGTTTCTTTTTTTAAGATTTTATTTATTTATTTGAGAAAGAGAGAACGTGAGCACATGGGCACAAGTTGGGGGGAGGGGAAGAAGGAAAGAGGGGGCCAGATGGAGAAGCTGAGCATGAGCCCCACACCGGGCTCCATCTCAGGACTCTGAGATCATGACCTGAGCCAAAGTCAGACTTGGTGTTTATTTATTTATTTATTTATTTATTTGAGAGAGAGAGAATGCATAAGCAGGGGGGAGGAGCAGAGGGAGAGGGAGAAGCAGACTCCCCACTGAGCAGGGAGCCAACGGGGGCTGGATCCCAGCACCCAGAGATCATGACCTGAGCCGAAGTCAGACGTTTAACTGACAAAGCCACGCAGGCACCTCAAAGATAACTTCTTTAATATTAATGTAGATTTTAACATTATTATAGTATAAAACCCATGTTATTTTAAAATCTAATAGTCATGTTACTAGTTGTGTTGTTTTAGAATGAAAATTATTACTATTATTTTTTTTAAAGATTTTATTTATTTATTTGACAGAGAGAGAGACAGCCAGTGAGAGAGGGAACACAAGCAGGGGGAGTGGGAGAGGAAGAAGCAGGCTCCCAGCAGAAGAGCCTGATGTGGGGTTCGAGCCCAGAACGCCGGGATCATGCCCTGAGCCAAAGGCAGACGCTTACCGACTGCACCACACAGGCGCCCCATAGAATGAAAATTATTTTTGATAATACTGAAAGGATGTTTTAACTCCGGGCAATGTCATAAATGTCATTTAGCTGAAAATGTATCACTACCCACTTTTGTGAGGTGAATCCAGACTCTGAGCTTCAAATCCATTATTAGCAGGTTTCTATAGCATTTCTCAGTATCCCACATTAATAAATAAACTGAATTAGGAAAAAAAATACAATGAGAGGACTTTTGAAATTCATCTATCATGTAAAAATAGGGTAAATTGCATTTGATTTTCAACTGCTTTCCCTTCTGTCTGAGAAGTAAATGAGGAATACAACTTAAAGATACAGCTGAATCTATAACTTACTTTAAAATAGCTGTCTTTTTTTTTGCTTTTTTTAATTAAAAAATTTTATTTGAAAATGTCTTAATAAACCAATCAGAGTATATCACCTAGCTATTTCATGGAAATGCTCAAAAATGGTTTCCTTTCGATCAAGTAGAAATCATCGTATTAGATAAAGGTAACATAAGGACAAGGAGACGTGATCCAAAAGAGAACTCTATAAGAGACCATCCAGTTGCCTTCAGGGTTCCTATGATGGTGGGGCCTGGCTGGCTCAGTCAGTGGAGAGTAGGACTCTTGATCTCGGGATTGTCAGTTCGAGCCCCACATTGGGTGGAAAGATTACTTAAAAATAAAATCTTTTTAGGGGCGCCTGGGTGGCTCAGTCGTTAAGTGTCTGCCTTCGGCTCAGGGCGTGATCCCGGTGTTCTGGGATTGAGCCCCACATCGGTCTCCTCCACTGGGAGCCTGCTTCTTCCTCTCCCATTCCCCCTGCTTGTGTTCCCTCTCTCACTGGCTGTCTCTCTGTCAATTAAATAAATAAAATCTTAAAAAAATAAAAATAAAATAAATAAAAAATATATAAATAAAATCTTTTTTTNAGAGAGACAGCCAGCGAGAGAGGGAACACAAGCAGGGGGAGTGGGAGAGGAAGAAGCAGGCTCACAGCAGAGGAGCCTGATGTGGGGCTCGATCCCATAACGCCGGGATCACGCCCTGAGCCGAAGGCAGACGCCTAACCGCTGTGCCACCCAGGCGCCCCTAAATAAAATCTTTTTAAAAAATTAAAAAAAAAAAGGCTTCCTCTGTGGGAGAAGCAACCCTAGTTAAATTAGAGCATTGTCTGAGAGAAAAATACTATTAAGGAAAATTAATGCTTTGCTCTCAAAGGCTCTTAAAAAAAATTAAAGAATTTTATATTTGATTGCTTAAATATTAAACCTTTTGAGTCAAAGGAAGAATCCCTAGAAAAATGTGGCTTGCAACCTCGGGAGAAACTATTTTCCTCTCTTGGTAAGGTGTTCCAAAGCCTGGGTAGGGCTCTGTTAATACAGAGAAGCAATACCTGGAGGGAACAAATGTGGAGCATTTCACCTCAAAATCACTGTGATAATGACTTTCCTGACGTTCATTTGGGTAAAAATCATCCTTCATTAGACTTATGTTTTCAGATGTTGGAACACTAGATCAGGGAGTTGTCTTACTAATAAGCTACCCTGGGTATTACCTGTGCGTGCCCTATTCAGACCAGCGGTTCAGGAAATAATTTAAGACTGGAAAGGGGGAGGGGGAGGTGCTTATGGCATTAGATAATATTGCTGGCAAGATCAAGGAGCCACAGGACACTTACGGATGACGCAGTTGAAATGTCATTTTCATAAATATCATGATTAATAAATCTTGTAAGGACTTAAGAACATTGACGTCCATTCAGCTTCACAACCCTTTGGAGATGATCCTGTTAGTTTCCCACACTGCCTCAACAAAGTCCCACAAACTGGGTGGCCTAAAACAAAATAAATGTCTTCTCTCAGAATTCTGTGGGCTGGAAGTCTGAAATCAAGGTGTCGGCAGGGCTGCACACCTCCCAGAGGGTCTAGGGGAAAGATCTTCCCTTGCCTCTTCCAGCTTCTGGTGGCTCAGGCATTCCTGGCTTGTGGCTGCCTGACTCCGATCTCTGCCTTGTCTTCACATAGGCTTCTGGGTCTTCTGTCTCTTATAAGACACTCATCACTGGATTTAGGGCCCCCCTACATAATCCAGGATGAACATATCTCAAGATCCTTAACTTAATTATATCTGCAAAGCCTCTTTTTCCAACTAGGGTCACATTTTCATTTTCCAGAAGTTAAGACAGGGACCTATCTTCTCGGGGTCCACCATTAACCCCATTGCAACTACCAAGTCTGAATATTTACTCCTTTGGGTGTTAAATATCTTATCATCTCAATAAAATAATGACAAATCACAGCAAAAAAACAAAGGCTTACTATGGGGCACCAAAGGGACACTAGGGCAAATGTGTCACTTTTATATTTACTTGGATTTTCTTGTTAGTTCTTATATGGTTATTTGTTAGAGGGTCAAATCCTATAGGTTGACTGAAACCACAGCAAGCCATGACAACCAAAAGTTAATTTAAATGAGGAATCTTTGTAAATCTCTTTCCTACACTCATATGCCATAGCATGTGTTTAGGCTCCTGTCCCTTGATGAGTCTCTGTTCAATACAAGGCCTAAATGTCCACCACTCCCTGTGTACAGAACTGCATTGTAATTGAGAATCAGGTTCCTTGGGCTGAAAAACATATAATATCTAGCCAATTTCACTCCTTACACCCAATCCCATAATCATCATTCAGGCACTGGGCATGCTACTTTCCAAGCTTCACACCTTCTGATTGGGTCTCTCTTCAGTAACACTGTCATTCACTCATAGCCGTGTGTTCATTAGGTAGTCAGTGTTACAAAGCTGTTTAGTCAAGTGACACCGTAATTCAGAATTCAAGTTTAAATCAATAATAACATCATTATTAAATGCATTTGTTTTTAACTCAGAGCAGGGTTTTTTTTTTGAGATATTATTTTATTTTATTTTTTAAAGATTTTATTTTATTTATTCAAGAGAGAGAAAGAGCACAAGCATGGGGCAGGAACAGAGGCTGCCCAGCTTCCCAGACAAGGGTAGGGGTACAGACCTAGGCTCTGGCCAACAGACGCACACCTGCTAGAGATTTTAAATTTCAAGATTTAAATGTGGAAGCAGAAGCAACACCATTATGAAAAGGGTCAGAAGGCCCAGCTACATAATTTGGACGATGCAATGCAAAATGAAAGTGCAGTTTCTTGTTAGAAGGGCAGGAAAAAAGCGCCATTGAGTACTGAAATATAAAGCTTTTTCCTTTGAAAATACCTTACGACGTGTAAAATATAATAGGGATAAGAGTGATACATGAGAAAAACAAACTTAAAATTCCAAAAAAAAATTTTAGCATCATAATTTTAAGAACACAATAATACCTAATTAATGGATATCTTGATTGATCATAAGACTTTTCTGGCTCACTTTTCTGTAAATTCTTCTTCTTCTTCTTTTTTTTTATCTGACACAAAGAGAGAGCTAGAGAGAGAGAGCACAAGCAGGGGGAAGCGGCAGAGGCAGAGGGAGAAGCAGGCTTCCTGCTGAGCAAGGAGCCCAATGTGGGGCTCAATCCCAGGACCCTGAGATCATGACCTGTGCTGAAGGCAGATGCTTAACTGCCTGAGCCACCCAGGTGCCCTGCAAATTCTTTTATTACGTTATCAAAACTTCTGCTTTTTTTCCCCCAAAATGTGTACTTCTTAAACTTCATTTTCTTTTCTTCTTTTTTTTTTTCTTTTAAAGGATTTTATTTTGGGGGTTCCTGCGTGACTCAGTTGGTTAAGCGTCTGCCTTCAGCTCAGGTCATGATCTCAGGGTCCTGGGATCAAGCCCTGCATCAGGCTCCCTGTTCAGTGGGGAGTCAGCTTCTCCCTCTCCATCTGCTGCTCCCCCTGCTTGTGTGTTCTCTCTTTCTCTCTCTCTCTCTCGCTATCATAAATAAATATTTTTAAAAATCTTAAAAAAAAAAAAGGTTTTTTTACATAATCTCTACACCCAATGTGGGGCTGGAACTTATAACCCCCAGATCAAGAGTGGCATGCTTCACCGACTGAGTCAACCAGGCACCCCTAAATTTCACTTTCAATTGGTATAATTGAATAGCATTTAGCAAATGTGATATCACAAATAATTTTTGATAATGACTTTTCTGTTGATGTAACTGTTACTGGAGTTTTGAAGACTCTTTTATAGGCTGTGGCAATAATTGGATCAATTCTGGTAAATTATTTCAAAGTATAAATTTTAGCACATTCATTGCTGATGATTTTCATGGAATTATTTATTTTTTTAAATTAGGCTCCACATCGAGCGTGGGCTTGAAGCTGAGACCAAGACCTGAGCTGAGATCAAGACTCAGATGCTCCACTGACTGAGCCACCCATGCGCCCCTGGGATACTTTTTTAAAAAAAGATTTAGGTCTTCATACAAATCAGACAATGAAGTCTAAACTTAATTTTAAATGCAAATGTATACAATGGCATTTTAATGCTTCCTCTGACATTTCCTATGACTCATGGAGGTTGTACAAGAAACTGAAAGTGGCTTCATGATTTGTACCTAACTCAAAACGTCTGTTTATGCATTCTACCACTGTTATCTTCATTTATAGGAAAAAAAATAATTTTAAAATTGTCTTTGTTAATAATTGGCTCATCTGAAGTATTGTACGAAAATAGTGTTCTTTTTCATTGAATGTGACAATCTTTACATTTAATTTCTATCCTAAGTCTGTGGATATTGTCTTTGCAATATTGCGGGTAGTTTTCAAAACCGGAGATCCTAATGAACTCGTTGAAGATTCTAGTAACTCTTGATGTGTTTTTTAAGACTTTATTTATTTGAGATGGAAAAAGAGAGCAAGAGAGAGTATGGGGGCGCCTGGGTGGCACAGCGGTTAAGCGTCTGCCTTCGGCTCAGGGCGTGATCCCGGTGTTATGGGATCGAGCCCCACATCAGGCTCCTCTGCTATGAGCCTGCTTCTTCCTCTCCCACTCCCCCTGCTTGTGTTCCCTCTCTCGCTGGCTGTCTCTATCTCTGTCGAATAAATA